>NC_141597.1:6989939-7334939 GCF_047967505.1 Dipteris shenzhenensis
AACGTATACGTGCAGATCTTCGGCTGGATGAAACCTAACCTCTCGTACGTAGATACTCATGTGAATTGTTCAGACATGCATCACAGTACAAGTTGGAACGCTGATATCTGTTGTCAAGAATAGGCTTATAATGCGTTGTACACTGTAAACATGGCTTCCAGAGAAGCTCTAGACCTTCCCTACACTTAATTTCCTAGTTTATTGAACGGCCGACATCTTAAGCGATAGGATCAGCGTTACTGTTTGTATGCTTTTCTCCATTGACGATAGTCTGCTTACTTCTTTCATCCAGCCAAGCCTTCATGTCAGAGAGCACCCGCTCGCTATTTTCGTCCGTTTCACCCTGAATGAGCGAGTGATACATCCCCTCATAGAGCCTGATAGTCTTGTCTGTGCTCTTGGCTTTATCGTAGAGCATTTGGCTTCCTTCTGGTGCAGTTATGTTATCTGCTGTTCCATGAAGAACAAGAAAAGGAACATCGATTTCTCCGCACCTCTTCGCAAATATGTCGCACAACCTGCTCAGCTGCCGCATGGTCCCAACTCTGGGAGGACCAGAATACCTTCTTGGATTCTGAATGATCATTTTTGCTTTGGCTGGATCCCTTAGTGCCTTCCCTATCATGTTGTTCTTGGGCATAACCGCCCAGGTTTCCGCGAGCCCTCCAAGCAATCCATAGGCTGTGAGGTGCCATCTGGAAGGCTTCATGGGCTCAGGCATGATAAAGAGAGGAGCGGAGAAAATGGCTCCGTCCCATCCTTGCGGATCCTGCAAGAGCATTAAGAAGGTCGCACCTCCGCCCATTGACTCCCCAAACAAGAACTTGGGCAGGCCTCCATACTCTGGGCGTTCGCGCACAGATTGAAAGAAAGAGAGCGAAGCCGCAGCCATCTTGTCGACGTCCTGGATGTAGCCATGCAAGCCATCTGAGCGGCCATGGCCAAGCAGATCGGCACCAAAGGCAGCGAAACCCCACTGGGCAAAAGCCATGGGGATACGCTGGAAGGACCAGCCGGTGTCGCTGCCATAGCCATGGGTGACAAAGACGAGACCGCGAGGGGGATTGGAGGAGAGAGGCAGCCAGGACTGGGTAAACAAGGAGCCAAAGGGGGATTGGAAGGAGGAAGTGTGGTGGGAGATGCCATGGGAGGAGTAGAATTCTGATTCAGGGGTGGAACCCCAGAAGTTTGTGAGGGGGGAGTAGGCCATAGCTGCAAGCGAGGGAGCTTGAGAGAGCAGTAGAAGCTATGGCAAGCAGCACTCTAAATGGGTGTGGCAGCCTCTTTGACCAGTTAGATATGGTTGCACCCCCACCGTTTAATTGTCGTGACGTGAAAGGCAGCCAATAATGACCTAGCCCTCACAATGCTAAACTTATAGTTCTTGGATGATACCCATACCCTCCTTAAGGTGCTTTCACACCAGCCCCCACCTCATGGAGCACGAAATCGGATTGGAGGATGGCCGTTGTCGGTTTGGTGATTCACACCACCCGACGGTCATCAAGCTGCTAATTCTCACCACCAACGTGTGATTGGTGTCGTGGTTGGAGGAGATGGAATTGGTCAATCATGTAGCAGGCCGGACACAAATCTTTTGTGTCAGTGTCCGAGCTCGTCCCTCCTGCCAACTAAGACGGCATCCCTTCACTCCACCTTATGAAAGCTAGCCAGCGGGTGGTGTGAACCGAAGGTGCATAAGAATGCAAAGTTCAAACACTAGTGAACCCCGTAAAGCTTGCTAATGGAAGTGCTACCACTTATCTGAAGCAAGGGAAGTGCCCCTCAGTTTGCTTCATAATTTCATAGAAGCAATTCAAAACTCTAAGAAGTCAAACGCTTCAAATGCTTTACATGTTGCAAAAACACAATTATTAACAAGGCATATGAAAAATGAGAAAAAATTTCTTACAAATTGACACCAAACCGTATACTCTACAAATTTTGCACCTCGATGTGACCTTGCGCAAACTTTGGTTTGCCATTGTCTTCTTTTGGGTAAGTTGTCTTCTATTTTTTGCTTGCCTCACTAGCTAGCTTCTTTGGGTCTATTCTGGACTGGCCATGGCGCCAATGGCAACATGCAGCTCGCCATGGCTTTTGAGACAAGAAATCTCAAAAGCCAGGTCAAGGCACAAGGAACAATGTGCGGGTCGAGGAAAGTGCTAGCACGGTATCAAATCAACAACGGAAGACACTTTTGCAACATTTACGAAGGGAGAAATAGAAGAAATAAGACTCCTTGCAGAGCAGTAGTAGCAAGAAGTGGTTGCAGATGCACGCATTCGATTATTGCCATCATAGCAGCAGCAAAGAACAGGAGCTGTGGTGTCACAATTGGTGGGAGCATTCGAGGCAGTAACATTAGGCCATTCAAGTGATTACCAATCTTGAGTCTTCATAAGCTTTAGCCTACACCCTAAAGTTCATAGAGTAACAACCCCACCAACACCTAAACTAGCCTGGTGGTTGAAACATCATGCAACCATAGGTTGGTTCAGCTCAATTGCCAGTTATGTGATTGTCCTAAATCAGCATGGTTGAACAAACATTAGTTGTTGTCTAGCCCGGCGGCATGGTTGAGCAGAAATTAATAGCAATATATTTTTATTTTACTAAACAAGCTCGGTGGTTGGAACATCATGCAATCGTGGCTGCTTCAGCTCAATCACCAGTTATGTGATTGTTTTGAACCAGCGTGGTTGAACAAACATTAGTTATTGATGACTAGCCCGGTGGTTGAAATTATTGTGTTTCTTAGTACTTAAATTCGTTAAATTTAATTTACCACCGTTAAATTGTGAAATTCAAAAATGAAAAGTAATATATTGTTATTTTCTAATGGAAAAATTCAGAAATGAAAAGCAATATACTTGTTATTGTCTAATATGTGAAGTTGAGACCGTCGGGCTAAACCATCCCGGTGGTTGAAACTGTGACAATGTCCCAAACCATCCCGGTGGTTGAAATTGTGACTGTCCTAAACATGTCCTAAACTAGCCCAGTGATTGAAATTGTGACTGTCCTAAACCTGCGCGGTGGTTGAAATTTGTTTTGCTTCATTATATACTTTAATTAGACTGTGTTTTGTATTCTTTTAGTAGTAGCAAAAAGGGGGCTCATTGTTCTATTGTTCCCGCATGTTGGGTTAGCAGACGGAGTTGTATCTCAAGTTTATGGATAAGAATCCGAACATTTCAATTGGACAGAGGAGCTTTGAGCATTGTAATCCCTAGTACGTCAGGAAACTCAAAGACATGAATGTTTGTTGTTGCAAAACATTCAGACTTTGACCTGGCCCGCAAAAAGCTATGAATGACTTGAGATCTAGTCGTGTTGGAGCATTGCTCCATGGGGATCGATGCCCATGCCTGCCCAAAGCAGTCTGTAGGCCACCTGGATCCTCATCATGTATTGCAAGTTGGGTCAATAGACGAAGTTGTATCTCAAGTTTATGGATCAAAATCCGAACATTTCTATTGGGCAGAGGAGCTTTGAGCATTGTAAGCCCTGGTACGTCAGGAAACTCAAAGACATGAATGTTTGTTGTTGCAAAACACACATAAGCTTTGACCTAGACCGACAAGCTATGAATGACTTGAGATCTGGTCGTGTTGGAGCATTGCTCCATGGGGATCAATGCCCATGCCTCCTTAATGAATGTGCAGTCTGTAGGCCACCTAGATCCTCATCATGTATTGCAAGGAAGGGTAGGTTTTGTAGCCTAAGGTCTCTGTGGGAGCCAGTGGTTTGTCCGAAGGGAGAGACCGTGAGTGGCACAGGATTGAATGCATTCGCGGCACATGCAAGCATTGTAGTTTGAAGCTGAAGAAGAAGACATTCAATGTCTATCCAAATGAAATGAGGGAGGACAACCATGTTGCTCTAAAATGGAGGAGATTTGAAAATGTCAAGCACCCAGCCAAGGGAGCTTGTAGGTCACATGGTTCAATCCATCCCAAAATATGTGCTTCACAATTTCACGGCTAGCTAGCAAGATAAGCAGTTCAGGATGTGCCTTTCCAATTTTCCCCGTGACACTATTGTATTTGTCATAGATTTTGCAGAAAATTATTCTTTTCAAGAACAAGATGAGATACAAAGTGCTCACTGGTACAACAAGTAGATAACAATTCTTGTGCATATCACGTAAAGTCATTTGCTTGATTCTTCCACGCTTGATGCCAATCTGCTTGGCTGACTCATAGGAGTCTAGGCTAGTGCAATGGACGTACCATTTCTACATTTCAGATGATAGGAAATATGACACCCTATTTATGCAGCATGCTTTTCTACTGCATTGGGAATGGCTGAAAAAGGAAAATCACCATGCAAAAAATATAGAACAACATTAGATGGTGCTGCCTCTCAATTTAAATCAACACGTGGATTCTACTTCATCTCAAGGTTCAAATCCCTTATTAAGCAAGCTCTATTTCAACACCAATTAGCATGCCCTCAAGAAAAACTCAATGATGCCCATGATGTTGTAACATGGCTTACAGCCAATCTCTCCACAAGCACGTATTCATCATACGGTAAACAAAGCCTTAAGAATATTATAGTACATAGAGTGTTCCATGAAGTGAAAGTGGATGAAGTGCAAAGGAGAAGCCGGCACAATTGTGAGAAAATTAGAGTTTGTGGTCTGCATAGCATATGGGGCTTTTCAAACAACCAACTGATTAAAAGGAGAAAACTTTCTCGTTTCTACAGTGCATGCATCATATGGGATCATGACAATTGTGAGAACATTGCAACTGTGAAGACATGGGAGTGAGAATGACCCGTCTGTGATGGGCTCAACACCCACTCCGCCAGGTCTCAAGGTGGGGATCTTAGGAATCAAATTTAGGTTTTCTTAACAAATATCCGTTCTTTTCAAGGAATTTTCACATTGGATCTCTAGCATTTATGGCTCTTTTATTGGACCGTTTCTTGTAGCATTCTACCCTTCGCAATGTGTTGTCTTTGGTGTTTGTTGGACATGTCTATCCCTCTATCATGAAAATGATTAACTATGGTCTCGATTAGCCTTCTTTGACTTAACCTACCTATGCCTTCCAATATGTGTCCCTTAATCTAATTCTCCATGTTCTGCTAATATATAGCTATTGCTAGCCGGAACAATCACATTCATCTCTATTTGTTGTCTTGCACGTTAGCAAGCCATTATAGGCTAGCCGAGCCTACTTAGACTGCTTAACCTTTTCAACCCAATCACCTCTCTCTCTCTCTCTCTCTCTCTCTCTCTCTCTCTCTCTCTCTCTCTCCCCCCCGTCCCTCTCCCTCCCTCCATCCCTTTCTCCTTCTCTCTCTCTCTCTCTCTCTCTCTCTCTCTCTCTCTCTCTCTCTCTCTCCTCTCTCCTCCCCCTCTCTCTCTCTCTCTCTCTCTCTCTCTCTCTCTCTCTCTTTCTCTCTATTTTGCTCTCCTCTCTCCCCCCACTCTCTCACTCTCTCTTTTGTCTCTCTTCTCTCTCTCTCTCTCTCTCTCTCTCTCTCTATTTTGCTCTCCTCTCTCCCCCCACTCTCTCACTCTCTCTTTTGTCTCTCTTCTCTCTCTCTCTCTCTCTCTCTCTCTCTCTCTCTCTCTCTCTCCCTCCCTCCTTTCACTCACTCTCTCTCTCTCTCTCTCTCTCTCTCTCTCTCTCTGTTTTGCTCTCCTCTCTCTCCCCTTGTCTCTCTCTCTCTCTTGTCTCTCTTCTCTCTCTCTCTCTCTCTCTCTCTCTCTCTCTCTCAGATGGAGTGACAAACAATGGAGAGACAAATGACGCACCATAGTTTGGGGAGAGTTTTAATGACCTCATTGACTGTCTGGAAGAGGGGGATAACTTTGCAATTGTCATAGATTCTGGGGGGAATGAGACAAATGACCCATACTTTCTGTTGCAGTGAACAAAACTGTTATTGCATAACCATGCGGGTTAGTAGCAGTGACTCTGAGGGGTGTGCGAGGGTAGGTTAGCTGCAATGATTGGCGGTTGAGTCCTCCAAGCGGTTGAGTCTTCAACAGTCTCTTCTCTAACTGTCAGACAGTTCTTGTACGCATGTTATTACTAGCATTCCGATGTTCTTTACACAGTTGTTGTGAGAGCTCTTGCTCCAAAATATAGATATCCTCCTTGTTGTGTCTCTATTCACATTCTTTGTATTCTATCTATTGATGCTACGCATATCGTTTATTTTTATTTTTCATAGCGTCTGCACGTAGTTATGATGCTACACATTGGCAATCACGATGTGCATTCTTACCATCACGAACCATCACGAAAGGGATTCACAATATGGCAATTGATTATCTTGTGGCAAGGTTTTTTGTTTGCGCTCATGTCGTCCGTTCCTTACCGCCATTGCGGAGGCACTTCTCATGGAGGTTTGCAGGCCGTTGCACTCACTCTGACGGAGATTCAGAAGGAGATTGCTGCAGTAAGAAGGCACATCCGTGGATTTCAAGAGGAGCTCCAACGGATGCGATCCGATTCACAGCACCTTGCTTACGGTCGAGAAAGTGCGGAGATCTCAGTGAAGAATCTCATCCGGTGGTCTTAGCAGCAAATTCTACGGTTGCTATCTTCCCAGTAGGCATGCATGTGCACACACTCGCAAGGACCTCTTGAGTCCTTAACACCAACGACGCGGTTGTGACGACAGAACAGTGATCCCGAGCATGGATACATCCTTTCGCAAGGCTCTTCAGGAGGAGTGGACTGGCATCAAAGTATGCCTTCTCATTCAGTTTCACTGCCACGGGTGTGGGTGCGAGTCTCACTTGATGGTGGACATCGGGTATTGAGTGCATCTTCGTCTCCAACAGCGGTTTCGGCTGCTTCTTGCAATCTCTTCGATCAAGGAGGGCCATCAAGAGGAGGAGAACCAAACGTTGGAGATGCCGCGATGGCGGGCCAAGTCAAGTATGCCAAGTTTGTGGAGAAAAAATCAAATGACCCGGATGATCATGTGCGATAGTTTGAGAAGGTGTATGAGGTTAACAATCTGCTGCCCTTGGTACCACTTCAATAGGAGGCAATTTTTGAGTCAACTTTAGTAGGCAAGGCTACACGGTGGCTAGCAGAGTGTGCAATGGATCACTTTGCCACATACGATCTCATCCGCAAAGCATTCTTGAGACAGTTTCATTAGGAAAAAACGATTCCGAAAACTCTGGATAGATTGTGACGCTTGGATCAGAGAGATCAGGATGTGGAGGACTATGCATCCAAATTCAACTTACTCTTGCAATGTGTGCCACAAGCGAATCGGCCTGCTCAAGAGGTACTCAACGACCACTTCATTTCAAGACTCTGTTCCAAGATTTGCGGATGGCGTTGGCCACAGTGGATCGGACACGGCGGACAATGCTCATGGTGGTCATGGCACAAGCAGTACAAGCAGGGGAGTCTCTACACAGGAGGATAGCAAAGAACCACAAATCCTCAAAAAGTAAAACCAAGAAGAAACTGCCAAAATCTAAGAAGTCAGATGATAGCGAATGAAGATTCTGACGTGGCTAGCTCTGACGAAAGCTCTGAAGATACCAGTTCAGAGGAATCTGACTTGAAAGCGAAGACAAAGACCCAGCGAGCCTCTAAAGGGGGCAAGGGTGCTCTATTGGCTTCTAGAGAAGGATCATTACCTAAAGGTTTGCCAGGTATCTAGTGCACTCACTACTACAATCCTGGTCATTCCGCAGTCGAGTGTGCCCTTAATGCGAATTGGTGCGCAATTTGCTTAACTAATACCCACAACATAGTGGGATGCCATTATAATGGGCATGGCTAGAGAGCGATTGGTCAGCAGCAGAATCCGGGTGCATCTTTTGTGCAAGAAGAGCAACCACAGCAATCGTTCCAACTGCAATAATCGTTCCAATCACAACAGTCATTCCAACGAGGCGGGAGCGGTGGTGGCTGCAGATGCAGACGTAAAGGTCGAGGCCGAGGTCAAAATCAACCGAAATCCTAACTGCTCTGCTTACGCGAAGGCCATTGGCAGAACGAGTGTCTAGATGCTCACAAATGGGATCGACAACGAGCGGAGTGTCAAAAGATGACAGGGAAAATGTCCAGCACTTCTATGGTACACATTGTTGATGATGATCCGTTGGTGTGCTCGGAGATTAGCATAATCACTTGTGCGGGTACCAAGTTGCATGGGCCAACCCCCAAGAAAGGTGACAAGCTGTTGGATTGGCCAACACAAGAGCAAGTACGACGACAAGTCCGCGAGTTGGTGATAGAGGAGCCACCATTGATGCAACCAGGGATGTTTTTATCAAAGGTATAGAAATATAGTATTATAATATACTGGCAAAATTTTTCATAAATTATTTTTAAAAGTTTCAAAGCATTGGCAAATTATATCTTTTGTTATAATTTTTGTTTCAAAACTTGGCTAAATATTCTAGAGCATTTAAAAAACTTTCAATTTTCACAAATATACTAAAAACTAGTTATATTGAAAACTCTCTCTTTTCCATTTTACATAATTTCAAAATACATGAAATAGCTAGCATTTAGGATTCTATAGAGTATGCAAAATAGTCCAAAAAAGCTAATTATAGCCTTTTCTTTTACAGCTTGACTTCCAGAGTGCTAATGCTCTATCATACAAAAAGCTACTAACATCATAAGAACAAGAGTATAATCTCAAGCTAAGATCTAAGTTATCATCTAGCTTATTACGAAGCTTATTCTTCAAGTAACCGAGAGTACTAAAACACCTTTCATCCTCAACTAAGTCAAGAATAAAGGTTTGACATAAATTTGCAAGCTTGAAGTACTCAAAAATGTTATCTTGTAGGAATGTATTGTGAAAGAGCTCGTTCCAAAGCCGAACCATCGAACCTTGCATTTGAGCATTTTCCATTAAATTACTTTACTGGTGCATGACTTCTCCAAAAAGGAAAGACTGTGAATAAAGCTTTCCAAAATCCAACAAACCATTGTACTTTATATTGTCCACGTCAATGTCCCGTCCAAAGTGCTTTTTGAGAGCATCCAAATGATTCTTTAGACCTGCTTTGATACTTTCATAAGATCCATTGACCCAAAAATATGAAAATATGATGTTAAATGCTTCCATTAGGTCATTTCATGGAAACCTACTTCTGATCTCATCTACCACTGCACTTGCAACTTCACTAAGGACATTTTTCATTGTTTGTACTTTCTTTAAAAAAGCCTCTTTTTTAATGTATTGTAGTCTTTTGTGTCGTTTGTTTTCTCTCGTCATCTTGAAAACCTAGTTGTTTGCACCAAGGCAAACATATCCTTGGATCAAAACAAAAGAGCATTCAAAAATAGTTTTAAATCTAAGAAATGGAATAACTTTATCATAGCCCAACATACATGAAATTGGTATCAACTTATTAAAAAAAGAAGGATCACATCACAGCATGCATACCAAACAATAATGCATATGCATATTCACAACATAAACTTCAAAAAAATAAATAAGCATATATTTCTTTAGATTATTAACCAGATCTAAGAAACTTGAGTCCTAGGTCATGGTGCCCCCTTAGCCCCATGCCTTGTGAGCACAGGAACAAGACACCACTTCCTGAACCAAGCCCTTCTTTCATGTTTGAAATCATAATATTACACTACATAAAGCATGCCAAACCAATTTCAACTTACTCTATACAAAGCACCAATAAATACATGAAAAAAGAAAGAGCACATCATAGACAATGATGCATATGCATATTCACAACATAAACTTTTAAAAAATAAATAAGCATATATTTCTTCAAGTTGTCAACTCCATCTAAGAAACTTGGTCCTAGGTCATGGTGCCTCTTAGCCCCTTTCCTTGTGAGTGCAAGAACCAGACACCACTTCCTGAATCAAGCCCTTCTTTCACGTTTGAAAGCACAATACTACTCTATATAAAGCATGCCAAACCAATTTCAACTTACATTATACAAAGGACCAATAAATACATTAAAAAAGAAAGAGCACATCACATCATGCATACCAAACAATGATGCATATGCATATCCACAACATAAACTTTAAAAAAATAAATAAGCATATTTTTATTCAGATTGTCAACTAGATCTAAGAAACTTGGTCCTAGGTCATGGTGCCCCTTAGCCCCCTGCCTTGTGAGCATGGGAACCAAACACCACTTCCTGAACCACGCCCTTCCAGAACATTGGCAAAGCACATAAGTAGACCATGAAATATAAGATAGTTCCACATTCTACTAAGAATTATAGAAGGCATGAACCAAGGACTACATAGACATAAGAAGCAGCTTCTGCTTACTTTTAGCCGGAAAAGATTTCGAGACCAAAGGCTAGAGGCTAAGCATGGCGACGCTCAAGGGCCATAGAGAAAAGGAGATCATGAGGGCGAATGGTTGTCATAGGAGGGAAAAAGGAATTAGAAGTGGAGGGAAGGAAGAGGGAGACTATGACACAAGGGGAAAAGGAGAGGGGGAAGAGAAGCATGTACATGATAGGAGGAGGAATGTGGAGATGGAGACATCAAGGGAAGAGAACCATACTTTATTTGAAAGAAGGGATGATAGGGAAATATCAAAATACTAGCTAGGTGGCTTTACAAGAATGAGCGTGTCTCATCAAGGAATAGCCCCTTCCTTTTATAGCCAAAAGAGGGGGTCTCTCCACATTAATGTATCCTCCCACATGCATGGTGTGTGTGGAAAAGTCTCCCACGTGGGCTAGGCGGTTACGCACTCTCAATTGTGTGCGACAACCCTTTGCCTCAATTTTCCACATAAATCAAGCCCCTTATCTCAAGTCTATGATACTCCCTTGGTCTCTTTCCAATTTTATAATATGTTCAAACATCTAGGAGGACAAGTGGAGGGTTGGCACAAGGAATCTTGCCACCTCATCCTACTTTCCCCATTACTTAACTTGCTCTCTTGGACCTTCTATACCTCCCCCACATGGGCCTATCCCATATGGAGGGAATAACTCAATATAATAGCCATCTCCACCTATTTTATATTGCTTCTCCCATGGACTTTGAGCCATATCTTACTAAATGCAGCCTAGGTGGAGGGGTGGCACATGGAGGAGCCATGCCACCTTGCATTTTATAATATTACTATCATGAATTATGTACAACACACCTTATGGGTCCTCTTACATGGAAGGGAGGCACATGGTCATGCCCTGCCACCTCAACCTTGGGCCCTATGCACACCATATTTTATTATACTATTGCCACATATACAAACACACATACATATTAATGCCTTTTTCCTTAGACAATTTTATCCATAACAGTTCCCCCCCCCCAGGTAGGGAATACACAGCATTTCCATGCCTGGGACCATCACGCACAAAGAAAGGCTTGAGGTAACGCTTGTTGATCACCTTCTTGTCATATGGTTCATGCAGCTCCTGAACTTGTACAGACCCATTGCTACATTCTTTGATGACTTTGTATGGACCAGCCTACAGTGGCAAAAACTTCTTATCCATTTGTTGGTCCAATCTATTATCAAAGCATAGCACAACATCCCCCTCAGCAAAGTGTCTTTCCCATCCCTTGTGAATCTTAGCATCCAATCGGGCCTTTTGTCGATTCTTTTGGATCTCTGTTTGGTGTAGTGCAAGGCATCGGGTCTCACCTAACTTCTCAAGTTGTACCAATCTGGCCTCTACATGTTCATCTTCTGTCTGTTCCTGTGCCAATCTCAAGGCCAGAATCTCTATCTCTAAAGGTAAAAGTGCCTCAGTACCATACACCAACTCAAAAGGAGTGTGACCTATAGATGTTTTATGAGTGATGTTGTAAGCCCACACGGCTTCAGTGACCTTCTGATCCCATTGGCTCCTATTCCCTGCGACCATTTTTCCTATGGTTTTACAAAGGAGGCCATTGGTCCACTCTGTTTGACCCATGTATGCTGGATAATAGATGCTAGAAGTGTGATGATCAATACCCATGCGATCCATGAGTAACTCCACTGCTTCATTTAAGAATGGACTCCCATGGTCAGAGACTATCTCCATGGGTGTCCCAAACCTTGTGCAGATACGTTCAAATATGAAATTTGAAACTGCCTTGCCATTTGCAGCAGAGAGGGCGATAGCTTCAGCCCACTTAGTGACATACTGAGTGGCTACCAAAAGATACTTCTTTTTGCGGGCAGTCATGGGCAAGGGTCCGACAAAATCTATTCCCCACTTCTGAAACGGATGGATGGACATCACTGGGTGATGTTGCCCAAGACGCAAATCCTTCCTACCAAAGAATTGACATGGTTCACAGGTTTTGCAATACAAAGTGACATCCTTGAATAAGGTCGGCCAATAGTATCCAGCATGTAAAATCTTCTTAGCTGTATAGTCACTGGCATAGTGGCCTCCACAAAATCCATCATGATAATGCTTCAATACCTTAGGCACTTCATCTGCATCAATGGCCCGTCTTAGTACCGCATCCATGCCTTGACGGTATAACACCCCATCAAGGAGGGTGTAGCGCCTACTATCTCTGCGGATCTTCTTTCTCTCATAGCTTGTACTTTCTCAAGGAAAGGAGAAAGCAGTCAAAAACTTGTGGATACCACCATACCAAGGATCCCCAACTTCTATGGCTGCTACAAGGGTTACATCAAGGCACTTCTCTAAATCAATCAAAGCATTCTTCAAGTTGGAACAACCCCCTTTTACAATTTTGAAAGAGAAATCATATTCTTGTAGAACTGCCAACCATTTGGCCAACCGGCCCATGGGATTTGGTGATTGAAGAACCTGCTTTGTAAGACCAGTGCCAGTGAGTATAAAGAAGGACTTTCCAGCCACATAATGCTTAAATTTCTCAATGCAAAACACCAAAACATGCTTGTCGGCCTCTGAATAGCGTCGCTCAGTGTCGAGCAATTGTCGAGAAGCAAATCGAACGGGATTCATGAACCGATCCTCCCCTTGCTGGAGAAGAATACCTACCAAAGTGTGCTCACCAAACCCAGGATTGATATAGAAGGTCTTTGCCCA
Organism: Dipteris shenzhenensis; assembly: GCF_047967505.1. Lineage (NCBI taxonomy): Eukaryota > Viridiplantae > Streptophyta > Polypodiopsida > Gleicheniales > Dipteridaceae > Dipteris > Dipteris shenzhenensis. Next base: position 7,002,922 of record NC_141597.1, read on the forward strand.
GTCTGGATTGCGTAGAATGGGTTCTGAAGCCAGAGCATTCTTGATTTGTGCAAACCCATGATCATAATCCTCATCCCAAGAGAAATCAACCCCATCTTTTAATAGCATAGTCATGGGCCGTGTCAAAGCAGCATATTGATCAATGAAGCGGCGATAGTTCCTGCTAGATTGACAAATGAGCGTACCTGACGTTTGGTTGTAGGTAGGGAGAGTTTGAGGATGGCTTCTACCTTCTCGAGATCAGGCTTGATGCCCTCGGATGAGACAACATGTCCCAATAACCTCCCTTGAGTGGCTCCAATGGTGCATTTCTCAGGGTTGAGACTGCCATTTGCATCATTGACCCTTTGGAAGGCCAATCTAACCTTCATGATGTGCTCCTTATGTGATGAGAATATACAGAAATCATCTAAAAACACCTCCAAGAAATCCCCCAAATAAGGAGCAAACACCATCTGCATAAATCTTTGAAAGGTAGCAGGAGCATTGGTGAGGCCAAATGGCATTACTTTGAATGCAAATGCCCCCAGGGCATGGCAAATGTGGTTTTAAGCACATCTTCCTCGGCAATTCTGATTTGATAAAACCCAGAGTAACCATCACAGAAAGTATACATCTCATGACCACTTACCTTCTCAAGAATGAGGTCTTGAAAGGGCAGAGGATGATGATCCCTCTTGGTGGCAGCATTGAGCTTCTTATAGTTGATGCAGACCCGCCACTTGTTGTTTTTCTTTGGGATGACTACCACCGGTGAAACCCATTTAGTATTGTGAACCGGAACAATAAACCCAGCCTCTACGAGCTTCTGCAACTCTGAGCGCAAAGCATCGGTCTGCAGGGGCCCTAATCTCTGATACTTCTAAGCCACAGGCTTCGCATCAGGCTTCAGCTCTATCTTGTGCTCTATGGCAGTCACATGGCGAAGGTGGTGGTAGCTAGTTGCAAAGAGGTCAGGGAAATCTTTGAACATTTCGAGAAACTCATCTTTCTCACTTGGAGTGAGATCTGGAGAAAGCATTGATTCGAGCTGTTGAGGACTAGCTGTTATCTTTTCTACAGGTGGCAGGGTCGGAGACACCCCCATCATCTAAACTTCCTCCTCTGAGAATTCCTCCCCCCTGTCTGATTCTTCCATGGACTCAGACATGGACTCAAACACTGAGGATGAGAGAGTATCACTGTCATGCTCCTCTTCTTCTTCTAGGTTGCACCGGGATCTTCTCCTTGGAAGCACCAAAAGACATGTGTCCTGTCTTCCAATAGCTGACTGCATCACTCTTTCTCAACCATGGTCTCCCGAGTATGGCTGGGTAACTTCTGCCTGTATCTTCAATGTCCACTACATAGAAATTGATAGTGGTGGTCAACCCATTAAAAGTGATGGCTAATCCTCAATGACTCCCATGGTGGCGAGTCGTCGACCATCTGCTACCCTGATTCGAGTGGAGGAACGCCTTGTACATTTCAAATTCTTTCTTCATGATTCGAGGTTTGAGGTGGAGGCAGTGGATACATCCCTGATGAGGGGTGGGGGTATGCCCCTGAGTTAGACCCCCAGGTTGTTGTTGCAGGAATTGAGGGGGATGCGAAGGGACAATCGTCTTCTTTGAAGTGGGGTCCAGACTGAACTTTATAAAACTTTTGAGCAATCTCATGCGCTAGCACATAGTTTTTGGATTCTCCCATTTAAGCTTGAGGTGGAATTCATCACTCGCTCTTGCTACAAGGTAGCCCAGCACATGCTGAGTCATTCCGGCTCGAAATCCGGCATTGTCCTCCTGTGTGGCAATCAAACGGTCCAGGAGCACGGCCGCTCGATCCACATATCGACGTGCCATCTCACCTTCTGACTGCTTCAAGTTTGCCACCTGCAGGTACACATTCTCCGGCTCCTCTTCTTTGCCAAAATACTCAATCATCACTGTTGTCAACCTTGGCCAGCTTTGGCAAACGTCTTCAGCTTGCTTCTCATACCACACTTGAGCCAAACCCTCTAGAAATGTGGGAAGAACCAATAGCCATCTGTCTTCAGTAAGAAAGTTGAGAGAAACACAACGGCGCTTAAAGGCCACAAGATACTCATTTGGATTTTCTTCCACCCATCCACAAAACACGGGAATGTTAGCCATGCTTGGAAGATAGAAAAGATAGGCTTATCTGTGGACGAACAATAGTAAGAGGAAGCTTGAACTGAAAATCGGGTGAAGATACATCCAGAAAGCACACATAGGCAGGGTAGGGTGTGACTGGTGTAGTGTGAAATATTAGACGAGAAGAATCTTCAGCATAGAATAGCACATAGACAATCTTAAAAGGACCAACCCATCGATCTTTACAAGCAAGGGTTAGAGGTGTAGCGTTGCATGAGGTTGTTCCATCAAGGCAAACAAGAATGCCATGACAAATGTCAACAGTTGGAGAGCTTGCACATCACCTTCAGCTTCCTCCAGTTCTTGTAGTCACCATGCTATTTCTTCAAGGGGTGTGCGGTCTGGCATCCTTCTTTTGAGCAATGTCCTTGAGAACCCTCCTGATGATCTTCCGAAGTCGGTGAACTCATATCAAGTATGCCCAACACTTAGTTTCATGATGACCACAACCTTTGCATTCCTTACAAATGATCACCCTCCTTCGTGGCTTGCGGCTTTGTTGGGGTGGCGCTTCCACTCGCGTCATGCGTGATTGAAGTACAAGCTTTACATGCCAAGAAATCAGCAACAAGATTTCGAGCTCGAGGGATATGCTGAATTTTTACCTCTTCAAATTGGTTGCAAAGTTCCAATGCTTGTTGATGTCATGGAACTAAGCCTTTGCTCCGCACCTTCCACCTTCCACTAACTTGTTCACACACTAGTTGAGAATCTCCTTGCACCTCCAATTTCTTGGCATGATGTTCTTGTGCCTTTTGTAGCCCAAAAATGAGCGCCGAGTACTCAGCTTGATTGCAAGTACTTGTGGGTGAAGACTTACTGTAACAATACTCCTCACCACCCGATGAAGTGAGCTTCACACCCATGCCAGCCGCCTTGGTTGAAGGTTTGTAAGCTCCATCAAATTGAAGAATCCAAGATGTCATCACACCAAGACTAAAATTCGGACATCCCAAGTTTCTCGGTAGTCCAAGATAGGTAGGAGGAGAGGGTGGGGAGAATTCAACACTTGAGCCAAACGTTCAACACCAAATAAACTTGCAATCCTTTGTTGATAGTTTATCTTAAGACCAAAAAGAATTACAATTTGAAGCTCGAAATGAGGCACAAAAGGTTGATTAGGTACAAATAAATTCCTTGGTCGAAACATTACCAACCATAGCCGAGGCCTAGAAACCTTTGTAATGAGATTGTGAATAAACCATTCAAGACAAGCTTATCCATAGAAATCAACAAGCAGATGCGCCAAATCTCCCCCCAAGCTTGGGGAGCATCCCACCCTTCGATGAAGGACACCGTTTTAATTACCTCTAAAGCAGCAAGTAGTTCGATCACCGCACAATGAGTAGAAGTAAAATCAAAATCGTCCTAGCATATCAGTAGTTCTTCACCATGAATCATCCACGGTGTATCATTCCACCCGTCATCACCTTCAACAATGCACTAGACAATCAGCCATTGAAGGTCGACATGAAGATCAAGGAAGACATCTCGTGCATTGGTAGCCGTAAGGTGCGGAGGAATAGGCACCAATTCCTTAAACGCATCGAGAAGTGACATAAATGTCCACCCTCCTCGTGTGGCGTGCCTCCGTGAAGTGAGCTTGGAGAAGTTCTGAATCAGCAATCTAGCAAGAGAGGTGGATAGAGCACATAAAATGAAGTATTTTTGCTTTTTACAGCAAGAGCAAACTCCCTACGGTTAGAGAGTTACAGTTCTCGTGATTTCAATATATGAACAAAAATCATTACATTTTTACCACTTCCAACTTGTTAGCCCAATGATAAGTCTTTCTTTTGTGAAGGGGGATGTCTTGGGTTCAAATCCTACTCTTTAATAAAAAGAGAGGAGAGGAGAGGAGAAGGAGAAGAGAAAGAGAAGAAGAAGAAGAGAAGAGAGAGGGGGGCACGGGATCTGCTGTTACAGTTTTGCAGGGGCTCAGAAAACTGTCCGCAACCAGAAGCCGTAGCAGTCCAGAGAATTGTCGGAACTGTCGCACGGGGGAATGTAGAAAACTGTCCGCAACCAGAAGTTGCAGCAGCCCAAAAAAGCTGTCGCACAGGAGACGCATGAATCGAATGCACGCGCAGTAGCTACGAAAGAGCACAGATGGTATAGTTTTGTAGATGTAACCCGTACGAGTAGAAGATTCGCCACTAGCCATGGAGATTCATATCCCAGCAGCCACACCAAATCTTTTAGCCGGAAAAGATTTCGAGACCAGAGGCTAGAGGCTAAGCATGGCGACGCTCAAGGGCCATAGAGAAAAGGAGATCATGAGGGCGAATGGTTGTCATAGGAGGGAAAAAGGAATTAGAAGTGGAGGGAAGGAAGAGGGAGACTATGACACAAGGGGAAAAGGAGAGGGGGAAGAGAAGCATGATAGGAGGAGGAATGTGGAGATGGAGACATCAAGGGAAGAGAACCATACTTTATTTGAAAGAAGGGATGAGAGGGAAATATCAAAATACTAGCTAGGTGGCTTTACAAGAATGAGCGTGTCTCATCAAGGAATAGCCCCTTCCTTTTATAGCCAAAAGAGGGGGTCTCTCCCCATTAATGTATCCTCCCACATGCATGGTGTGTGTGGAAAAGTCTCCCACGTGGGCTAGGCGACGTGGGCTAGGCGGTTACGCACTCTCAATTGTGTGCGACAACCCTTTACCTCAATTTTCCACATAAATCAAGCCCATATCTCAAGTCTATGATACTCCCTTGGTCTCTTTCCAATTTTATAATATGTTCAAACCTCTAGGAGGACAAGTGGAGGGTTGGCACAAGGAATCTTGCCACCTCATCCTACTTTCCCCATTATTTAACTTGCTCTCTTGGACCTTCTATACCTCCCCCACATGGGCCTATCCCATATGGAGGGAATAACTCAATATAATAGCCATCTCCACCTATTTTATATTGCTTCTCCCATGGACTTTGAGCCATATCTTACTAAATGCAGCCTAGGTGGAGGGGTGGCACATGGAGGAGCCATGCCACCTTGCATTTTATAATATTACTATCATGGATTATGTACAACACACCTTATGGGTCCTCTTACATGGAAGGGTGGCACATGGTCATGCCCTGCCACCTCAACCTTGGGCCCTATGCACACCATATTTTATTATACCACATATACAAACACACATACATATTAATGCCTTTTTCCTTAGACAATTTTATCCATAACATTACCTGTTATATATGTCCTCTTTTTTTGGATCCGAGTCGAGCAGATCAACTGCTAGAACATGCAAATGTTGAAACCGTTGGCATAAAGTCTCGCTTGCATATTTCTCATCAAGCATAATGCATACAAACCTACACTCATAGGGGGTAGGCACACCCACATCACAGACCCTCTCTCATCTATGCTAGCCTCACTCGTTGCATGGGCAGACCCACAAGCAAGGCCCTCTCTCTCTATGTGACAATAAGAGATGTTGACCTCTAATACTATCTACACTAGCTTTGCACATTTTAGCCTTGGATTGGCAAGTGAAAACCACAGGATTAACAGTAGAAAACATATCCGCACTAATCAAAAGGATTCTAGAAAAGAAAATCCAACCTTCAACATTTCTAGAGCATTTTGGATGCGAGTGTTGCTCAGCCAAATAGGTAATCTTGCTACTGCAATCGTGCAAGAGGTAATACAAATACCTAGATTGTCATTTCCAATAGTTGCAAAACTCTTTGTTAGCCAAGTCTCATTTTCTATGTTAATTTGAAAACCAATCGCTAGCTAGGGACATCGTGATTGATGCCATCTATATTTTGGCATATGCGAGATTTGAGTCGGAGATCTGTTGGAAAACTGAAAGGAAAGGAAAGAGTGGACACAAACTCAGAATACTTGCATTACTTGGTTGCTTGTAGAATGAAGAAGAGTGAGGTCCTTAAGTAGGCACCTCATACATGCTCACTGACATCACTGATGACTTCAAAGCTCCACAATCATCTCCTTAATCTGCTCCTAGATTCTCTCAATCATCCTATGTGGCTCTTCCACCACCTAACTGTGCTTGTGGGCACCTAACTGTGCCTCTAGCACTCACACATAGAAACATAAGGTGTGCCTGAGGCATACACCTTGAGATATCCCAACAAACCCCCCCTCAAGGGAATGCCTCAGGCTATGTCAAGGATACATCTAGTCTCATAGTTTCTCATGCCATCTCATGGTGGTCAAGGATTAATCTATGGCTAGGTTCTCATGATAGCAAGGGTTCCCATGGGTGTAAGGTAAACAAAAAGGGATACAAAAAGACCTTCCAATGGTTATCTCCCATGCATGTACATGCACACAATGTCTGCAGGAGGTACCATGGAGCAAAACATACACATGGCCTACATCATAAGGTGACCAGAGGTGTTTACAAAACACACAAAACACAATAGTTTATTTCATTCATTTTGGAGGACTATCCAAGCTGAGTACCTTGACATAAAAAGAGAGATCTAGAGCATACATAGAGATGTTTTAAAATGCATAATCTTCATGGCATGCCTCATCTTGTGGAGGCAAAATATCCATGTCAAGGCAAGGTCTTACCACATGGGTAGTGTCTAGTGCCTTATAAGATGGTACTATGATAGAACAAGTGGATCTGAAAATCATATCCTTCAAGAGAACAATTATCTTGTCATCTCCATAGTTGTGTAGAGAAGCATATCTTAGGTATCTGACCTTCATCTTTTTCTTGTACTTGGAGTCAAATAAAAGTGCCATGAGAGGGTAGATCTCTGTAGTTGCTTCCTTTTTGGCAACCATTGTTTTGGCAATCTTCAACAAGGAAGTCAGGTTGGCATTTTCATCCTTTGTAGCATAACAAGACATTGCTTTATGTTTTGGCTTTTCACATATTTTGCATAAGCAAGCCATGAAAGGCTCTAACCCAGGTATTGGGTAGTGTCTTCTCTCTTACAGGGCTTAGAATAACAACTGGAATGCTTCAAAATATAAGCATTTAATGTAGCAAAGTCTTGTGACCAAATTTCAAACAATGATGCTTTCACTTACATGCTTCATAGAAGTGGCTAAAATGAATACTTTCCAATCAAAACCAGGTCTAGCAATTCATAACAAAACTGAAGCCACACTTGTACTAAAGTTATTGAAAGTTTCAAAAAACCAGAAATGCTAGAGTAGTATTTTATGTAGCATCATCTTCAAAAACTTGTCCAAAACTGTCAAAACCAAAAGGCTGAACTTGGAGGGCTTGTAGTTCACTCTTCAAAGCAAGGAAAAGAGGGCTTTCTAAAGCAAAAGAAAGCTCATATACCAGAGAGGGTCCAGCACAGAGGTTGGACGAAATGGTGCGCACTTTTGCCCGGGAGAGTTGCTACAGTCTGAAACTGAGTTTTGACGATTTCTCCCTCGTTACTGAACCAAATGACCTGAAAAATGGCTCAAAATCTTCGTCTTGAGGTCGCCCATCTACTCCTAAGAGGGTTCAGGCAATGGCGGAGCAGGCAGGGAGTATTGAGTAACAGAAGAAATTCGCTCTTTGGAGAATGACAGCCACCACAGACGTTTTTTCTTCAATTTCTTGCAGGTGGAAGTTCGCCCATACTAGAGGAGATTCCAGCTCAGAGGGTTTGGGCAATGGTCATTTGTAGTTGGAGAACCAAGCTCTCAAAGATTTTGGGAAGAAAGAGGAAAATGGAGAAGAAGAAGATGATGATGTGGCAGAAATGGGCTCAAGGGGGATCAAAGGGCTCTGATACCATGTTGGAAAAAGGAAAGGAAAGAGTGGACACAAACTCAGAATACTTGCATTACTTGGTTGCTTGTAGAATGAAGAAGAGTGAGGTCCTTAAGTAGGCACCTCATACATGCTCACTGACATCACTGATGACTTCAGAGCTCCACAATCATCTCCTTAATCTACTCCTAGATTCTCTCAATCATCCTATGTGGCTCTTCCACCACCTAACTGTGCTTGTGGGCACCTAACTGTGCCTCTAGCACTCACACATAGAAACATAAGGTGTGCCTGAGGCATACACCTTGAGATATCCCAACAAGATCATCACTAACAATGATGGAACTAGTTACTCTCAAGGCATAAGGAGTGCACACTCTCTCAAAAACACATTATCAACTTAGAAAAAGAGAATTTACTAGGAAGTCATAATACCTTTAAAAATTAGGACATTTCTTAAGTGTAAAATTTTTAGGGATCTTATTCCATTGGCCTTCCTTTCTTTTCTTTATATCCTAGAAAAGTACAATTATTTACACTTAGAAATTAAATGCCCCTCATTCCATTCTATCATAGGGTTTGTCAAAGTCAATTTTGAGGAAGCATATGTCCTAGTGAGTCTCCTTAGCTAGTTCAAGTCCTTCCCACGGGGTGAGAATAGCTTCAAGGATATGTCTTCCCTGAATGAACCCCTTTTGATCCTTCCTTATCCAGCATTGCATCTTGGTTTTAAGTCTAATAGCAAGTGCCTTTGCAAAGATCTTAATAGCCACTGCAAACTATTTGCTTATTCGGCTTCCTACCAAACTGATACAGGGTGTGACTCTTATGAAGCATTCACTGGACAAAAGCCACACATTGGGCATCTCTGCATATTTGGTTGCATAGCATATGCCCACATACATGATGATCATCATAGGAAATTGCATGCGAAGTCATGCAAATGCATCATGGTTGGCTACAGTGAAGAAAGCAAAGCATACAAATTGTATGATCCCATCAACCACAAAGTCATTATCTCCAGAGATGTAATATTTGATGAGGAATGAGAATGGAAAACCTCACCTACACAGGAGATAGAAGCATCGACTTCACAGTCATCTATAGAACAGGTTGATGAAGAAGAGCAGGAATTACCAGCAACACCCCAAGCAGAGCCACAGCAGCTCAGACGGTCTACTAGGGAAAGCAGACCACTAGCCAGATTGGCATATACTCAGAAAGGGAAACCAATTCAGGTGGAGACCACCAACTATGCTCTTATGACTACCATCATGGCTAGAGAAGAGCCAGTGTACTTCGGAGATGTAGTGGACAATCCAAAATGGCAAACTGCTATGAATGAAGAAATGGATGCTTTGTATAAGAATAATACTTGGGAATTATGCGACCTTCCACAAGGAAAGAAGGCCATAGCAAACAAATGGGTATACAAAGTGAAGTACAATCCAGATGGCAGTATTCAGAGATACAAAGCTAGACTAGTTGCAAAAGGATTTGCACAACAATATGGTTAAGACTATGATGAGACTTATGCTCTAGTAGCAAAGATGGATTCCATACGGTTCTTGATATCACTAGCGACACTCAGGAGATGGAATGTGTATCAACTCGATGTCAAGAATGCATTTCTCAATGGTTACCTAGACGAGGAAGTCTACATGCAACAACCAGTAGGTTATGTTGAACCAGGAAGGAGAATAAGGTTTGCCATCTCAAGAAAAGTCTCTAGGCTTAAAACAAGCACCCAAAAGTTGGTACAGTAGAATTGACAAGTATTTTTCTAATCTGGGATACATGAAGTCCAATGCAGATCATACTCTCTACTATAAAGTTCAAGGGGAAGACATTACTATTGCACTTTTAAACGTAGATGATCTGATTGTTACAAGAAGTAAGGATAGCTTCATCAAAAAACTGAAACAAGACTTATCTGTAATGTAGTGATGCCTTGTAGCAGAAGATCTTGTGATGACCCCTCAACATTGTCATCGGCTTAACCTAGTAGTTGAATTTCCAACTTGGAAATTATTGCGTTTTGATTTTGCCATTCCATGCACTTGTCTTTATACTTACCCAATGTGGAGGTGTATGCAAGCTTTAGACTGAATTGTTGAGTGGATTTTGGATGCCCTGGAAATTGATCATTAAGCATGCGGAGTTGGAGTACCTCTTGCTCTTGAGCATCTAGTTCTACTTTTGTGTGCACAAGTATCTCACTTGATGCCATGCATTCCATCTCTAGTGCTTGAATTTGACATTTACCTTTTTTGAGGCTATTCTACAACTCATTGTTTGTGTCTAATGTGGCATGGAGCTGATCCTCTTTAAGCAGTAATCTTTCATTTAAGTGCACCAATTCCTTCTTGATATCATCACTAGTGGCTTGCATATGGGAGAGGGATAACTCGACCTTTTCCTTTTGGTTCAAGGCGTCAGATAGCTGTAGGTGTTTTTCTTGGAGAGATACCGTGGCTTGTAGGGCATCCTTTCTACTTTCTGCTTGGGCATTTTGTGCAAGGAGCTGTTGCTGTATTTGTTCTACCATGCTTTCCTTAAGTTTCATAATTTCAGTCTCGACACTTTGCAACTTGGATTGGAGTGATGGGCATTCCATTTCTCTTTCCTGCTCATCTCACACCATGGTAGCAAATAATTGAGACCATTGTTGTAACTGTTGGCTCTGATGTTGTATGATCTGGAATGTGCTATGGCCTTGCTTGTATTGGACATACAGCTGAATCCCATGTGCCCAAGTGGAATTTTGATCTATTTCTTGAACAGCAATCTATTGTATGGTGCCACTAGAGACATTTGGGGGTTGTGAATCTAGAATCATGGAGTCGTCAACGGTGGTGACTTGTGATTCCTAGAGAGGCATGCTATTTGGCTCTCTTGCAAAGTCATTAAGGTCATGGTATCCTCTTGGATTTCCACGCTTAAGTCCTTCTATTGCTGGAGCAAGAATGAACTGAGTTGCAGTATTCTTTGGCAGAGTTCCACATTATCATTCTCTGGAATCTGTTCAGAGTGTTGCCCTTCTATGCTATCCGTATTGAGAGTAGGTGGAGGGTCTAATTCCCATTCTGGTGATAATATCAATGTTTCAAAGTCCTCTATATCTTGTGTTGAGAGGGGTATAGAGTCATCCTCTTGCTCTATTGCAAACCCAATTATTATGGCCAATAGATGGGAAATGTCGCTTTTGCCATTGTGTGGTGGATACATAATTGGTTAGCAACAAGGATATGTGTTGAGCCTAGTCTTGTAGTTTTGCTCTACCAAGGAGTGTAAGAGTTTTTACTGACATAGAGTTTTTTCTCACTCTTGTATGATTGAAAATGTCAGCCAAAAACTTAGCTGCCTCTTTGCATATGGGATCCAGAATCATATCATAGTGTATTCCCCCGCTTTGTGATTTTGTGTTAGGTGCAAATAAATCCTAAATTTCAGAGAATCTTGCATCCAAATGTTTCTTTGGATATTTTTCTTGTGCCTCTGAAAATGAGAAAGTCTCATGAATAGTGGATCTACTGAGGTAGATCTGTAAGGGCTTTTCTTTATATGTAACTGTGCCATACTTATCTTTCTCCAACTCTCTGCTTTTATATGATGTTATGAATTGACAAATGTATTTTGTCATAGCAGGTGTTGGTAAGAAGGATTTTAGCTTCTCAAAAAGACTACCTAGTCCCTTTGACTGCAAGAAGTTGTAAGCATCGGGTGACATGGCGAACATTGAGACTCGTGTGCCAAACAAGCTGTATTGTTCGATCTATTGCTAGCTCTCTGTTGGTCTGGTCATCAAGGTGTTCTGCACCTGCATCCTGCATAGTCAATGGTTCTGCCCCAATTTCTCCTGCCTCTAGGATCCTTTGATTCTATGGCATTTCTTCTTGGCATGTTGCATTTATTTGCTCATCAGTATCATTGTCCAAGACCACTAGCCTTGGTCATTTTGGTGCTAACCTCTGGGTCGGTGATTTTGGACCGTGTCCTTCTTCAGGTTGGTGATTTGAGGAGGGTTGTTGAGGTTGAGGCTTGGGCCATTTGGCACGGTGTTGCTTTGGGGCTATCTTCACCCTGGCATTGCATTTATTTGCTCATCAGTATCATTGTCCAAGACCACTAGCCTTGGTCATTTTGGTGCTAACCTCTGGGTCGGTGATTCTAGTCCATGTCCTTCTTCAGGTTGGTGATTTGAAGAGGGTTGTTGACGTTGAGGCTTGGGCCGGGCCGTTTGGCATGGTGTTGCTTTGGGACTATCTTCACCCTGGCATTGCACACATGAATCACGTTCCAGTTTGACAGTTGCCAATATAGTGCCATGTGCTAAGAGTGCCTATTTCTTTTGTGAGTGGCTAATGCATTTTACTCTTTTTGTGATGAGGGTGCCATGTATATGGATGAAAACAAGTATCTCTTGGGACTTTTACTTGTGCAATTTATCCGTGGTGCTCGAAACGTGTGGGTGTGCTATGTATGACTGGTGAGGTGGGCATTCCTCCTATATGCTTAATTTGCTAAGGGAATCATAGGAGGGCAGCTAGGACTCAGTCATCACCTCTGAGCCCTAGGTTGAAATCGATTGAAACTACCTATATGTGCGATGACATACATATGCTAGTGAGTGCTCATGATACAATCTAGTCCTAACTATGGAAGACTTGGGGCCCCCAAATCTTCATTATTGTCGGGGATGGCTTGGATGTTGATGTAGTAGCGCTTCAATTGGCTCACGTTTATTGTTGTTGTGAACTGGACTCCATCAAGTGTTTCTAGTAGCACAAAACCAATGGGATTCATTTTTTAAACTCTATAAGGTCCTTGACCTAGAAATTTGAGCTTGCCCTTATGGACTTTGGTATTGTACAACAGAACTAGGTCACCTTCCTTGATGTCTTTGTCTTTGAGGTTTCTATCAAACCACCATGCCTTGCTTCTTTGTTTTTCTGTTGTCATGGCATGGTAGGAAACTAATATGGTCTCTGTATGCTTCTCTAATTGTTTGAGTCTTTCTTTGAGTGATGCATGATCTCCCATACATTCTTGTATTGCTATGCATAGACTAAGTATTACAAATTCCAATGGGACCATAGCTCTAAGGCCGTACACCAATTGAAAAGGTGTATTTCTTGTACTGACCTTGAGTGTGAGTCTGTATGCCCATAAGGCTACATTTAGCTTCTATGCCCAATTAGAACGCTTTGGTTCTACTACCTTGGTGAGGACAATACATAGATTTTTGTTGGTGGATTCGTTGGCTTGTCCATTCCCTTGGGGGTAGTAAGTGTTGGAAAGGTCACCTCCCCATCTGTAAGCCCCCAAATGAGGAGAGCACAGGGGAGGGAGACCTAGGGCAAGGTATGCCCAGAGAAAGGGGACAGCCACTATACAGATCAGTATGGGCTGCTACAAGGCAGTGTACGGAAGGTGTGTAGGGTGCGCCAGGGTTTGGACAAGGGCTGAACAGAGGCAGAACAGTAGCAGCTTTGGGAGGAGTAGAAAGGAGCAGCATATCCACCATCCTTGGGCCTTTACACGGGAAGTGAAGGAGAGAGGTGTTGCTGCAGACTTAGCTCTAGGGAGAGGCTGAACCTAGACAGTCTTCTAGGGTAGAAGGTTGCTGAGATCATCATCTAGAGCAATAGAGGCTCAGTAGGCTGAAGCAGCCGATCAGTACTTATAGGGCCTACATCCAAGAGGTGTATAGGAGGCTGAAGAGCTGCATACAAGTTGAGTTAGGGCTGCACACCTAGGCTGACATCCAGGGCAGCAAGGTGTAGAGATCAAGTCTAGATAGAAAGTCTACAGAGGCTCGACAAGGAGCACACGGCGGGCTCGAGTCTAGAGATAGCCAGCAGATAGGAGAAGTACCTTGTGGTAAGATCAGAGGACCACACCATTGGTGGGACTGTGGATCTATCTCTTTTGTACTGTGTCCATAGCTTTGGACGAAAATATATTATTTTGGTGGTTTCTCTATCTAGTTGGTTCATTGTCTATTGATGAGTCTGTACATCTATTCTATGCACATAAGTTGAAGAAGTTTGTGATTCCACACCCCACACCACACTGTGTGAGCTCCTGGGCATTACTATCAGTCTTCCGCTATGTGTACCCTCTATTGGGTCATTTCTAACATTGTATCCACACCCTACACCACACTGTGTGAGCTCCTGGGCATTACTATCAGTCTTCCACTGTGTGTACCCTCTATTGGGTCATTTCTAACATGGTATCCACACCCCACACCACACTGTGTGAGCTCCTGGGCATTACTATCAGTCTTCTACTCTTCAACTTATGTGCATAGAATAGATGTGTTGAGTCATCAATAGACAATGAACCAACCAGATAGAGAAACCACAAAAATAATATATTTCCATCCAAAGCTATGGACACAATACAAAAGAGATAGATCCAAAGTCCCACCAATGGTGTGGTCCTCTGATCTTACCACAAGGTACTTCTCCTATCTGCTGGCTATCTCTAGACTCGAGCCCGCGTGCTCCTTGTCGAGCCTCTGTAGACTTTCTATCCAGACTTGATCTCTACACCTTGCTGCACTGGATGTCAGCCTAGGTGTGCAGCCCTAACTCAACTTGTCTGCAGCTCTTCAGCCTCCTATGCACCTCCTAGATGTAGGCCCTATAGGTACTGATCTGCTGCTCCAGTCTACTGATACCAGGAGACCTAGGGCAAGGTATGCCCAAAGAAAGGGGACAGCCACTGTACAGATTAGTACGGGCTACTGTAGGGAAGTGTACAGAAGGTGTGTAGGGTGCGCCAGGGTCCAGACAAGGGCTGAACAGAGGCAGAATAGTAGCAGCTTTGGGAGGAGCAGAAAGGAGCAACATATCCACCATCCTTGGGCCTCTACACAGGAAGTGAAGGAGAGAGGTGTTGCTGCAAACTTAGCTCCAGGGAGAGGCTAAACCTAGACTGTCTTCTAAGGCAGAAGGTTGCTAAGATCATTATCTAGAGCAACAAAGCCTCAGAAGACTAGAGCAGCAGATCAGTACCTATAGGGCCTACATCCACCAGGAGGTGTATAGGAGGCTGAAGAGTTACAGACAAGCTGAGTTAGGGCTACACACCTAGACTGACATCCAGGGCAACAAGGTGTAGAGATCAAGTCTGGACAAAAAGTTTCAGAGGACTATGACCAAGGAGTTATTGGAGCATCTTCATCAACGTTTTGGCATTGGGCTTGGATGTGTCGATGAGAGGGGGTGTTGGAATGGTCACCTCCCCATCTATAAGCCCCCAAATGAGGAGAGCATGGGGGAGGTAAGACCAAGGCATGATTAGGCTGCTACATGGGTAGCACAAAGAAGACCTTGTGTAGGAAAGATGGCGGGGGCATGTAGCCCTGGATCTGACATGGTATCAGAGCCCAAGTAGGAGGCTCACAGGTGTGGGAGCCTGAAGGCAAGGACCTTGCTGAAGGACAACCCTAATTCAAAAGCTCTTGGGAATCGACTTCCACAACTGGAGAACACTGCCCTTGCGAGAAGGGGGGTGACTCAGGTTCAGCCATGTGCATTTAAAGTTTGTGGTCTAGGTTATCTAGAGATGTTCTTTTTTGTTGTGAACCTTGCCAAAGGAAGGACGGGTTGAAACAGAACCTCAAAGCATGGTGCCTAGAAGACTCCAGGTTGTTCACTCATTATGAGGGGGACAATTGGAAGATCATGATGGCTAGATTGCTCAAGTTCAAAGGTGGGAATGTGACTGAAGGAGGTGGTGCCAGGAGGTGCTACCAAAGATGGGGACCTGTGTACCAGGATGGTGTGCGAAAGCGGAACCAGACTTGGTGGAGCAGGAGCCACTAGGCAAAAAGCCATGAAAATATTTTGACATCGAAGTGTTCCAGAGGACTACGACCAGGGAGTTACTGGAGCATCGTCATTGATGTGTTGGCATTGGGCCGAGATGTGTCGGTGAGAGGGGGTGTTGGAAAGGTCACCTCCCCATCTGTAAGGCGCCAAATGAGGAGAGCATGGGGGAGGGAGACCTGGGGCAACGTATGCCCAAAGAAAGGGGACTACCACTGTACGGATCAATATGGGCTATTGCAGGGCAATGTACGAAAGGTGTGCAGGGTGCGCCAGGGTCCGAACAAGGGCTGAACAGAGGCAGAACAGTAGCAACTTTGGGAGGAGCAGAAAGGAGCAGCATATCCACCATCCTTGGGCCTCTATACGGAGAACTGAAGGAGAGAGGTGTTGTTGCAGACTTAGCTCCAGGGAGAGGCTGAACCTAGACTGTCTTCTAGGGCAGAAGGTTGGTGAGATCATCATCTGGAGCAGCAGAGCCTCAGAAGACTGGAGCAGCAGATCAGTACATATAGGTCCTACATCCAGGAGGTGTATAGGAGGCTGAAGAGCTGCAGACAAGCTGAGTTAGGGCTGCACACCTAGGCTGACATCCAAGGTAGCAAGGTGTAGAGATCAAGTCTGGACAGAAAGTACAGAGGCTCGACAAAAAGCACTCAGGGGCTCGAGTCTAGAGATAGCCAGCAGATAGGAGAAGTACCTTGTGGTAAGATCAGAGGACCACACCATTGGTGGGACTTTAGATCTATCTCTTTTGTATTATGTCCAAAGCTTTCGATGAAAATATATTATTTTGGTGGTTTCTCTATCTGGTTGGTTCATTGTCTATTAATGAGTTTGCACATCTATTCTATGCACATGAGTTGAAGAAGTTTGTGATTCCACACCCCACACCACACTGTGTGAGATCCTGGGCATTACTATCAGTCTTTCGCTGTGTGTACCCTCAGTTGGGTCGTTTCTAATAGTAAGGTGTGCTCTTTCTATGGATCACCATAAAGCCAGACAAGAGTTCTTGTTGGATGACCTCATTGACAAAATGTGCACCTTTATTTGACACAATTTCAATGGGACACCCAAATCAAGTGATTACATTCTCGTACAAGAACGTTGCTGTGCTTCTGGCATCTTCCTTTATAACAGCTTTAGCTTCAGCCCATTTAGTAAAGTAATTAGTGGTGGCCACAATGATGTAGCGTGCCTGTGTTCCCTTTGCTCCTGATGGGACCCACAATATCAATCCCCCATTTTTCAAACGGTTTTTGTGCAACGACTGTTTGTTAGGGGATTGAGGAATTTGTGTTGTGGTTTAGTAGTTCATTGGCATACATCACAGCTTTTGACATATCCATAAGCATCTGACCAAAGTGTTGGCCACTAGTATCCTGCGAGAAGGACTTTTCTTACTGTTGCTTCCCCTTGGAAATGTCCACTTGCAATGCCTTCATGTGCTTCATTGAGAATTGGCGTGATCTCATGTGGCATCACACATCTCCTTAACACCTAGTCCTTGCCCATCTTGTATAGTTGTCCTGCAATGAGTTGATAGGGTGCAGCTTTTAGAATTAGTTTCCTAGCATCAACTGCTTTCATTTCAGGAGGCGGTCTTCCTACCATTAAGTACGCAATGATGTAATGTAGAAGTAGTGTGAATCAGGAAGAGTGAGCTTCCTCCTTTGGAAAACTTTTCACCAATGGCTACCAGCAGTAAGGGGCAAGCTGGTGAGATTCATGGAGGTGAGTCCAGTGTGCCCCCTGTGTGGTGCTGCATTTGAAAGTGTGCGTCACTTAATGTGGTCTTGCTTGATTACCAGGGAGGTGTGGAGAAAGATGGAGGGAACAGTCAAGAAGGCAAGATTGATGTCAGAGGTAGCAATAGTAAGGGATACATTCGAATGCCATCTATATTAGTAGCATCCTGGCCCTAATTGTGGGCGAGAGTTATGCTAGAAATATGGGAATGCTATAATAAGATTGTGTTCCATAGCCACGTGGTGGTTGAGTGGAGGGAGTTGATGTGGTCATCGCTCTAGTAAGGTCGAACCTACAAAACTTCAATTGGGTAACTTACAATAAAGATACACTAATAAGTAAGAGTTTGAGAGAGGTGAGAGAGTTTTTGAAATTGGATGGAGGTAGACTGCATGCAGCATTGGCTTAGGGATTTTAACCCACTTTGAGCCACTTTTTGTAAAGGTCTTTGTTTTGGGCTAACCACCCTTTGATAAATATATCCGGCTCTTTTATTTATACAAAAAGAAGCATTTAGTTTTATCTATATTTTATGGAGTGCATTGGAGATCATATCTAGCAATGAACAAAAATATTTTGGTAATACTTTAATTTGATATTCCTAAACTCTTCATTGTTTAATCCAAGATGTAAAAACAAATATGCTACCCTCTAACAATTGAGTAACTATTCTACATGCAAAATTGTGAAACTCTCCAAACTCAAACACCTTGTTTAGTAATTAAAAACATATATATTTCAAGAATGATAAAATTCATATGGTGCAAAAATTATGACTCATGAGTGTTAACTAGGAGGATGGACATAAGGAATTAAAAGTTGAGAACATTAAGAATGACTAAGAATAGTTAGAATTTAAATTGTATACATTTCCAACAAAAAACTACAATAGAAGCTAATAAATATAATTAGTTTTGCTCAATAATATAAGGAATTATAGCTCATAGCAACATTACCGACCTCCAACTATAATTTTCCTCATTTACTCCTAGAAAATCATGTGACAAATTTGTTGTTTTAGTGTTTAGGCAATATAAAGGTTAGTCTCATTATGTAATATTCAGTTTATGACATAAAACTAGTGGTTCTTATTATTCATGCATCATATCTTTTATAGTGTGTTAAATTATGTTAATTCACATGACACATCTATGCATCACATCTTTTATATTGTGTTAAAGTATGTTAATTCGCATGACACAAACAAGAATTGTGTACATGTTCCAACATTTAGAATTAAGAAGATAACTGTATGGCTTATGAATGCTTGAGAGGTGTGGGACAGGATGCTCGTTCTAGAATTTTTTAAAGGATTGTAACCCCACTAAGAACTTCACATCCTCACAAACCAAAAATATATCTTGAAAGATTGATGTGAAATTTGTGATTGAGTGGGAAAATAGCAAAGATGTTTTGTTCAAAGTTAGAGAAATAGAAAAAGATAGGTTGGATGGCATAATTAGGATTGCACAAATAATGAGATACAAGGTGGGACATACAAAGTGTTAAAATAGTGAAGCATATAAGTTGGTCTAACATCCTTTAAGTTAGAGAAATAGAAAAAGATAGGTTGGATGGCATAATTAGGATTGCACAAATAATGGGATACAAGGTGGAACATACAAAGTGTGAAAACAGTGAAGCATATAAGTTGATCTAACATCCTTAAAGCTCTTAAAGCTATGTGAGCAAGATAGTTGAGTTTTGACTTTAGTGTTCGGTCAATGCTTTTTGGAATAAAAAGTCATGGGATTTCAAATCCTTATATACTATGTACCCATGGAGACTCTACAAGAAGGCATTGGCTCAATCGAATATATGGATTTCATTGTAGAACATCAATATATGGATATCATTGCATAATTCCCCCTTAGCTAGCTCATGCTCCTATATCTTTGATTCTACTTTGCTCTTGGCCTCCCAAACAAAGTGTTGCTTTCTCCTTAGATTTTCCCACAATAGTGTGTGTGCTACAACGATGGGGATTCAGATCGGGGTCCTGGCCCCTTCGTGCAACAACATGTCAAGCCAAAGCTCTCCCCACACAAGTTAGAGCTAGACGTAGCCATGTATGTCCAAAGATTGAAAAGCCTCAACTTTGCTCCTAATTTGAAAGACAAAAGCAGACAACTAGAGCCTCTCATGAGCCACAACCCATTTTCACCTTGGTTTTCATATGCCCACCAAAGGATGTCGGACTGGGGCCTCTCATGAGTTGGGAGCAATCTCCTCTATGCCTTTCGGTATTGTAGACTAGTTCCTTAATAGCCAAACTCCACCAATGGGAGATGGAATTCTTCATGAGAACCAAGGTAACATTTAAGGTGGATATTCCTAGGTGGACACTCTGAGATATAGACGGAGGTCCTGTGGAGTGAGATGTCCAACTCCAACAACTTGTACAAGCTAAAATTTGGTAGGCAAGGACATTTTGATTTTTCAAAGTCTTAGCTCTAGAAGGTTGTCCATATCTAAAATCCCAGTGCGGCGAGATCTAACGCTCTTTAAAATGGAAGACAAGAAAAAAAAAGTGATGAATTCCATCCATTGCAAAAGGAGTCCACATCCAAGTCCTAGTGCTCTACTAATAATGGTCCATTTGAGGCACCCTTTTGTATGCAATGCACTTAAGGCATGGTAGCTCCGTTGACTATGGGGCTCATGCCATCTCCAAAAACACACTTTGGTCAACTTACAGGATTGCTAAAGAGGTGGTGGAAGAATACTCCCTTAGCAGCCCAAGGGGGTGACATTCATGAGGTGGGAATCCACACAATATCCTTGTGGCCCATCTTGAGGTTTTTGGTAGCTTTGTGGACCCACTTTGAGGTCATTATGTGGAGTAGCATGACCAAGAGCAATGTAGAGTCTTGTGGCTTTGATAGAGAGGAACATGGCTTGGACTTGTTTCACGTTTAAGTTTAACTTTTTGGAAGATGAGTGTTGCACAATTGAATGCCGACATGACGTGGGGCATTTTCAATTCAACACGCCCCGCTCCCGATTCCATTAACCAAGGCACTACACTCCTCACCCATCCCAACCCTATCCACCACTGCAGCCTCCGGTCCTTCACAGCCTTCCATGTCACATCACACCACCTCACTACAAAACACCACCACACACTCATGACACGATGCAATAGGATCCCATTAGCTCGAAGGGTCCAAAATACTTGGCATGGCTACATGGTATCAAATCCGAAAGCCCAATGAGGCTCTTCTTGAACATCAAAGGTCCCAATGAGGAGGATAATGAGGAGGTCAATAAGAATCCCCACGAACAAGAGGACTCCATGCTGCAGGAGCCCCCACCTGACCACAACTTGGTACCAGGTGATCACATCATTCAGAGTGATCAAGGATATTTTGGACATAAATAGGTGGTGGGGCAAACTCCATAGTTTTCAACTAAGCCAAAAATAAGTCATAGAGGTTTACACTCGGTCGAATCACTAGTTGTCTTCTACTACTCCAAGAACTTGACTTTAATATAGTGGTAAGAAAAGGAGATCAACACTACATTGCATATTACATGTCACGATTGATGACAAAAGAAGAGCCGTAAGGAATAGAATATGACCTATCAAATGCTGTGACAAAACATGCGTGCCTCAGGATCTATGGAGCGCTCTAAGGTGGATGGAACCTATGTGGAAACATGATGAAGAGAGTGCTCATGACATGTATCTCAAGTCAATTAGGTTCCAAGATAGATTAGCTTGGACTCATAAAGAGAATCTTGAGATAGTGCAAAGTGCTTGATTGATATTCCTTCAAATGAACCTCCCTTTTATAGGTGAGGGTACTTACATCCATTTTGCTTGCTCACATGTGGGATATCTCCTCCATGCCATGTGGCAGCTTACCCTTTGCTCATACCTTTGCTCTACAAGTGCTCATGGCACCACAACTCTCAACACCTCCCCTTGGTGCCATAATCCTTTGGCTGCTGCAAGGTGGTCAGATGTGAGTTACAAATCCATCACCTCCCCTTAGTGCATGCATGCTACTTAAGGTGGTCAAGTGTGGCTTCTACATGTCAATACCTCCCCTGGGTGCTTTCATAGCTACTCTCAGGTGGTCAGGCTTGATTACAAAAATATAGGCAAGGTTGGCAAGGTTTTTGCTTCTCAATACATTCCATTTATGTCATCTTTTGGCTCATGGCTTGATGACGACTCTTTTGCTTCTTTGTTTGGTGTAGCTACCTGCATGATGCTTTCTTCTTCCATGTGCCTTAATGCTTTTTGTGTGGATGCCATGCTTCCTGCTATGGTCATCTCATGCACTTGTGCTTTTGGCATGCTTATGACAATAATGTGTGCATTCATGCTTTGCTTTTCCATTTGTTGCAAAGGTCTTACCAATTGAATTCTTTCAATATTGGCAGTGTCTAATTGCATACAATGATTCTGATCTGACAGGCGCGTAGAGCTCAAAAAGACGATCACTTTTCCTTTTTGGAGCGTAATGCAAATTCTTCCTGGATTGGAAGTTATGGCTTGTTGAAGCTTTTGTGAAGAAGAGGGGGTCTTGATGATGTGGCAGAGGCTATTCACATGCAGCTTGCAAGCCTGTGCTTAGCAAGGGTGCTGAGTGCTTAGGTGGCACTTGCTGATGTGGCACTTTAACTAACCCTATAACCTAAATCTAACCATGGTTTAGTGTGGGTTGAGTGGACCAGACTTGGGTTTACTTAACCAAACCAAACTAAGTTACATTTAACCATAGCTACATCTTATCTTGCCACGTGTCTTCTCCATCTACTGCCACGTGTCTTTTTGTAGGGAGACCTTGGAGAAGAAAGAGGAAGCTTGAAGCTTCTCTGCGCTGTGACGACGATGGCGCTGCGGGAGGCTGGAGAGTTGTCGCGTTGTTGAAGAGGAAGGTTTGATACCGTGCAGAGGCTGATGAGCTTTCTTGCCTTCAAGGATGTTTCGCCGTTGGAGAGGTCGCTGGTCTGTAGGCTTTGGATGGTTCGTTGCGCATTGGCCGTAGTTGAAGTCGTTGGTTGTCTGTTCTACAATGTAGGCTGCTCATTGTTGCTGTGTTGAGTGTGCGTGCTGTCCGTGGAGCTGCTCAAGAAGGTACTCTTGACTGGCAACTAGCAAATGGAAGAGCTACGGAGTCGTGGGCTGTGAGAGGTCGTGTATGCTGCAGCATTGTTGGTTGTGAGCCTGTAGAAGCCCGGCTCTACTGGGGTGCCGTGAAGAGGCTGTGGCATCACTGTTGCTGCCGGTGGAGAGCTTATCTGCGCCAGCTAATCGTTGGTTGCGTAGGTCATCCGTAGGAAGGTTGAGGATGCAGTTCGTTGCCGTTGCAGAGGAGCTTATCTATAGAGCTTGGCTGAGGAGCTCGTTGCTTGCATTTCGGCCGAGGTTGCATGTAGGAAAAGCTTGGATGTGTGGGGTTTGGTAGAGCTTCGGGCTCTCTCTCCCTCTCGAAAGCTTTACTCTCAAATCTCTCTCAAACACAAGGATCTCTTAGCAAATCTCTAACATGAACAATCACTCAAGAGGCATGAACATGAATCTCTCATGAAATGGATGGACGGAAAATTTCTCTCTCAAGGGACGGAAATTTGTACTCAATCTACCACTAAACTAACCTAGGAGAAAAACATGAGCTCCTAAGACATACCTACAACTAATCTAGGAATGGAAGCAATCCTAGTGAACTACTAATGAGCTAAACTAAAAGACCTAGACCTAAGCTCTGATACCATGACAAAACATGCGTGCCTCAGGATCTATGGAGCACTCGAAGGTGGATGGAACCTATGTGGAAACATGATGAAGAGAGTGCTCATGACATGTATCTCAAGTCAATTAGGTTCCAAGATAGATTAGCTTGGACTCATAAAGAGAATCTTGAGATAGTGCAAAGTGCTTGATTGATATTCCTTCAAATGAACCTCCCTTTTATAGGTGAGGGTACTTACATCCATTTTGCTTGCTCACATGTGGGATATCTCCTCCATGCCATGTGGCAGCTTACCCTTTGCTCATACCTTTGCTCTACAAGTGCTCATGGCACCACAACTCTCAACATGCTGCTGTGTTTCAAATTGATGTTGTACCCGAATGGTGTGCAGACATCATTGGGTATTTAATGACAAGAAGAACACCCCTCAAACTCCTTGAACTAAGACCAGTGGAGGCAACGAAATTAATTCTAAAAGCTTCCCCCTATCAACTAATTGCACGTAAGCTATACAAGATTAGCAATGATTAGATTCTTTGAAGATGTGTTATGCCGCATGAAATCATGCCAATCATAAAAGATGTTCAGGAAGGAATAGCAAGAGGACACTTTGCAAGGGAAGCCACAACAAGAAAAATCCTCTTAATAGGATATTGGTGTCAAACCCTATGGGTAGATGGTTACGCCTATGTAAAAAGATGTGATGTATGCCCAAGAATAATCAAAACCCAACACAAGGATTTCAACCCCCTAGCAACAATTGCTACTGAACATCCATTTGAAAAATGGGGGATTGATTTTGTGGAACCCATACATCCGGCTGCAAACGGAACATGTTGAAGGCATAGCCTCCACCCACGTGAACACTAACCATGGGATACGTTAAATACCCCTCTGGTAAGAGGGAGTTATTAGAACAAGGTAGTGGGATCATTTTGTAACTGTAGGGATAGTTGTAAGTATCCCTAACATCACTCCTTAGTGGCCTGATCCACCACATAATGTTTTTGACTAGGACTGTTACATTTTGAAACTTACTGTTGCCTTACAATAGTCGGACTGATATCAGATGGCTATAAAAACTTGTACCACCTCCTATTAAGAGTTTGAGTTGTTGAGTTGATGTATTCCCTATCAAAACATAATATACAAGAAGCATACTACTTTTTGCAGGATTTCCTCTCTATCCTCTTTACATCTCATGATAGTCTTTTATAGACTGTCTATACTCCGATTGCTGGCACCTTGCTGTCAGGAGTGGAAATGTGTGTGTTTTTCACTTGTTTGAAGACACTCTGAACACTATTGGCGATCCTATCAGCGTTCTTACCCCAAATTACCGATTTTCGCTGAACGCACAACAACAACCACTGTCAATTACGACATGAAACAACAAACAGAGAAACTACAAATAGCAACTCCAAAAAACATCAAGCTCACAATTGTGTCGTAGGATTGCACATGCGTAACAACTGGCGAATACACCCACAATGACATACGACATTAGAAACCGCATACAGTAGCAAATGTCAGAAAACATAGGAAACTCTATACTAGTGAATACACTAGTAGAGGAGGATCTCTAAGCGTTGCTTTAGCATACGTGCATATCCGTCTTAAAGGCACTACTCCGCCAAGGAGAACTTGGACTAGATTGTATGAAAGTTGTCATTCAGCGGCAACTATAGGAGCAATTGTTTGAATCTAGCAAGGCTCAAGGCTTCAGACCACAACTCATAACGCAAGACCCCGACAACCGCATCAACAATCAAAAGACAGCTGACAGTCGAACTCCTATTGGAAAAGCGACGTACGCTAGCAACATCATCAACGCACCAAAACAAGCACAGTACATCAAAATCGGCAAAGAAGATCAGAGCCTCAACATTACACTTCCACTGTCAAGATAGCATGCAAAGCTTAGCTGACACCAGCTCATTTCTACCACCCAATAAGCTACAGTGATCCTCCATCTCCTTTTCCTTTCATGGAACGACTAGCTAATGTCGTATAGCTTCGGAGAGGAAACACCGCCTCGCCATATCAGTATAGCATATTTTACATGAAATAGAGCTCGGGTAGAGGCTGCTTCCCAAATAGATGATCCAAAGGATATCGTTCACAACCCTGATTATATTCCTAGTGGGACAAGTTCCTCTAATAATTTCGTACATAGCCAGGAAGTGCATGAAGCAAAAACTGAGCTAGAAAGATTAATGCTATCCACTCCAACACATGAATTACTCCAAAGAACACTTGGCACTAATATTGCAGCAAGTGTCTTTGTGACTGCAAGGAAGCAACTAAATTTCAATCCTCTCCCACCACCCCCAAAGAAGAAGAAAAAGAAGCCTATCAAACTTCAAGTTCAAGTTCACGCTCAACACAAAATGCAGAGCCCATTGGTCAAAGCTGCAAAATTTACTGGCACGAAAGGTGAAGATCCTGGCACCCATGTTGGGCAATTTGAGACAAGGTGGACAGCTAGTGGATTTGGACAACTGCCAGATGAGACCAAGAAGGAGAAATTTGCTACATGAATTGGTTTATGCAATATGGTATTGCACATTTTAACACTTATGATGAATTAAAGATTGCTTTCTTAAGTTGTTTTAGAAAAGAGAAAACACTAGAGAACATTTTGAAAAAGCTGAGAACAATGAAACAAAAAGATCTCATGGTTGAGGACTATTCACAGATGTTTAGAAACCTGAACAGAAGGTTAACAGCAAATGAAAGACCTACCCAGGAGCAACTGCAAAGGAGTAAACAAGAGATAGAGAACTGCAGTAGCTAGCATGGACCAGCTTGGAGGAGCAAATGATTTTAACAATATGGTGGAAGCTGTCCAGAGAGCAGAGAGAAGACTTGGTATAGCATCAAAATCCAAGAAGACAACAAAGAAACGTCATTCAGATTCAGAGACAGACTCAGAGATAGTGAAGCAAAGGAAGATATAGATGAGGAAGATGACTCCTCTGAATATGATGAGGAGGATGCCGTGGCAAGGGTGGCGATGGGGCTAATGGGAGGCCGTATCTCAACAACTCTATCTTGACTAGAATGTGCCATCTCATCTAAATCGACTTGGCCCTCCCAATTCTTCTTATGACAATGTCAGTCCCCCAAGAGGGGTGACCTCTTGACAAAACTGGGGTCAGAACTTAACTAAGGTTACGTCCTATCCTCCACGTGTCTTTTCTGAGACTTTGGAGAAGAGATGGCTCCGTCCGTCGATCCGATGCCGTCGCTCGTGGAGGCCGTCGTTGTAGAGCTGTTGCAGGGCTTGGCGGGAGCCTTCTGAAGAGACGCGATGAGCCTTCTCAAGCGGGAGTCCGACTAGGAGCTTGGGCTGGCGAGAGAGCAAGTTGCTGGAGCGTATTCCGTCCGTTGGTGGTGAAGGCATCTGTTCGCTAAAGTTCGTTGTTTGGCTGGTTGCCTTTGCTGCAGGTCGATGTGTAGGAGGCATTGGTTGGCGAGGATGCAGGCTGTGAGCGCTGGCGGAGGTGGAGTCGGCTCAGTCCGTCTGCGAGGCGCTGTGTGATGCGGAAGGTCATTGGAAGGCCTTTTCTATCGTCCGTCTGCTGCTGGTCGGGCCTTGGCTTGCCTGCAACTCGTTGGAGGAGGCGACGCTGGAGCTGTGAGCTGCTGTAGAGATCCCGATAGCCAGCCCATGTGGTCGTTGATGGTGTTGGCTACGCCTTTGCCCGTGGAGGTTGGGTCGGCACTGCAATTGAGTGTGATGGAATTGGAGCGTGGGTGCGGCTTGCGGTGATTATTGGAGATGGCGCTAGAGACGGAGCGAGCAGTCTAGAGTGTCGTTGCCTGGTGAGTGGTGCCACTTGATGGAGTCGGACACTGTGGAGCAGCTGAGGTGTGAGCGCCACTCGTTGAGAGCCGCTTAGATGGTCGATGCTGCGTTGTACCTTGTCGTTGGAGTGTCGTTGTAGTGGTTGGCTGTCCTTGGTTGGTTGAGCTATAGAGCAGTTGCTAGAGCGCTTAACTCTCTAGGAGTTGCTGGTCCGAGGAAAGGTTTGCTGCCTATAAGAATGATTCTAAATGTGCAGGAACTTCGAGGAATCGGCTCTGACTCTGTCTCTACACAAAGCTTGGTGAGGATTTTCTTTCGTCATTGAAGCCCAGCAAATCGGCCACAATACGATTGGATTTTGATAATAAACCAGCCCCAAAAAAACGCAAGACGTCCTTCTCTCTCTCATAAATCTTTCAAGAGAAGAATGTTATCTCTCACAAACACTCAAGAAGCGTCCCTCAATGAACGGAAAGGCATGACGAAAATTTCTTTCAAAGAACTCTCAATCCAAACTAAAACTAATCCTGGAGAGCTAGACCTAGGCTCTGATACCATGACAAAACTGGAGTGCCTCAAGATCGATGGAGCACTCTAAGGTGGATGGAACCTATGTGGAGACATGATGAAGAGAGTGCTCAGGACATGTACCTCAAGTCAATTAGGTTCCAAGATAGATAAGCTTCGACTCATAAACATAATCTTGAGTGAGTGTGCATTTCTCTCCTAGATCAATGATGCCATTGACAGATTGGGACATGAAAAGGCTTTGGATCATGATGGATTAGCGGGAGAGCACTTCATGTACGCACGGGACATTGTGGCACCGCTTCTTGTGCATGTGTTTAATAGAGCACTTTGTGAAGGATTCCCCCCTAGTTGGACAGAGCATACCATTGTACCGCTCTTTAAGAGTGGAGATCCGATGATGCCCAACAATTACAGGACTATCATGATTGGCCGCTGCCTGGCCAAGATATATGGATCCATCTTGGAAAAGGAGTTGAGCAGATGGGCAGCAATGCATGGACAAAGAGCGGTAGGACAGGCAGGTTTCAGGCGAGGTTATACCACTTTGGATCACATCTTGACTCTCCGGGCACTCATAGAGGAAGGCAAACATCATCATAAAAGGATATATTATTGCTTTGTAGACTTCCGCAAAGCCTTTGACAGAATCCCACGGACCAGGCTGATGCAAAGACTACAGGATATTGGAGTACCACATGAGATGCAATGGGGGATATATGCCTTGTATGAGACGGTGATGGGCCGAGTTAGAGCACCTAGAGGGCTATCAGATGCAGTTATGAGTACTATTGGCGTGAAGCAGGGGTGCCCTCTCTCTCCCACACTATTTGGCATATACATTGATGAGCTCTCAGAGTATATCAACAGGATAGGAGGACCCGGAGCCAGCCTAGCAGGAGTGTTGATACCCATACTGCTCTATGCAGATGATGTAGTTTTGATTGCAGATTCTCCGGAAGGATTACAAAGACATTTAGATGCGCTACAAGCTTTTTGTGAGGACAGGGATCTAACAGTAAACCTTGGGAAAACCAAGGTGATGGTATTTAATACTACACAGGCTTGGGTGACGCGCTCAGCACAACAGTTCACTTTCAAAGGTGAGACAGTAGAGCAGGTACGATCTTATGTGTACCTCGGGGTCATCTTTCCTGGTCCACAATTTTCACTGAGAGCCGCGGTTGATGCCGGATTGGATAGAGGCTATGCAGCTTTGGGGGCACTAGAGAGATAGTGTGCACATGTACAGTTCCAAGAGCCACGCACAAAATTATGGTTGTTTGAGACATTGGTGGTGCCCACACTATTTTATGGTGCAGCTATATGGGGCCCCAGTGTAGGGGGTGCAACTGAGTGGAGGAGATTGGAAAGGCCATTAGTGACATTAATTGCCCGCATGATCTGGAGCAAGTCATCTGTACCACATCCGATAATACGAGCTGAATTAGCAGCTACTCCACTAGTGACTGAGGCTCTGTTCCAGGCAGTAACTTGCATACATAGATTGTGGGATCTACGTGGCTCCAGATATGCACGGTTGGCTATGATATCATCCAGGCAGCTAGCAGAGGAGGGTCGAACATGGTGCGGGTATGCTCAGCTACAGAGATGGTTTGTAGAGCATGAGTTGACAATGGATGCACCCCCACCCTTTCAATACAGTTTGGATTGTCCCAAGTTAGACCTGTCTCGCCATGACCGAAACAAGATCATTAGAGCTGATATTGTCAAGTTGGAGACTGAGAGAACCTGGACTAGACCACATGAGCCCTTAGGGAAGAAGATGGCACACTACTAGAGCCATTTTCTTCATTTATCTCCAGATGAACTTATAGCCAGGCCAGCATACATGGACACACACCTATCTCACGGGCTACGTAGTATTATTGGCCAAATTCGAACCTCATCACATCAGTTGAGAATAGAGACAGGGAGATACACCCACACAGCCCCTCAGGATCGGATATGTCAGTTATGCCAACAGGAGGAGGAGACAAAGGAGCATTACGTATGTAGGTGCACAGTATATTATGAAATCCGAGGAAGATACCACTGTCTATTCAGAAAGGGATTTGGCCCACTCCGTAGGATGATGGAGTATGAAGATAAAAAATGCTTGGGTTTGTTTTTATCATAGCTCAAGCGACATAGAGAGACTTTGTTGGGAGACAAACAGCCGAGACCAGCCCCACCCAGGCAAAGTACACTCAGAGTAGCACCTCAGCTAGTTTTATGCCCTCCCCGCCATCAGAAAGCCCTGGCGCCACCACCACCTTATCACACACAGGCAGATTGCCACTAGTGGTGTGATTTTGGACCGAGCCATCGCCATATCCAGGTCACAGAGGCCCAGGTCCCCAAGACCCCGTGCCCGGCACCCATATCTTCATCGGATCCGTGCCATCATTGCCAAACACCGGAAACGTGTGGCACCGAGTTATGAGATCCTAGAGCTGCCCATGATTGGGATTTTTGACATAAGAAGAGTGCAACCTTTTTATTAATTAGCTTTCTGCCTATGCTGATCAATTGGTACTTTTAGTAAATACTTGCTTGGTATTTCATTAGTTTTGGGTCACTTGCAGTCCCTCTGACTGTAAGTACCTTTAGTAGCTCTCAGCCTTCAGCTTATTTATTTTGTTGTTCTCTTTGATGAGACAACACTAGCAGATGTATCTCATAGGCCGTTTGGCCTTTTAGAGACGTTAATATATCTATCTATCTATCTCCTCAATAATGCATGATAGGCCTCTTATATAGAGAGTGCCCTTTGAATAGTCAACATCTGTGGGATCCTCTGATCCACATCTCTCCTTGTGGATATCCTTGATCCACATCTTAGGGTGGCTACTTTAATTCTTTCCTATACCATACCTTAGCCTTTAATCTATGTGCTCATGGCACCATATCTCAACACCTCTCCACTAGGAAGAGGCGACCCCCATTCACGAGGAAGAGGATTTTCAATTTTCAGATATAGAAGAACCACTATTAGGTCCCATAGATCTCAAGCAGACTTTAATACAATCATATTATTCAGACTTGAAACCTGAACCCTTCCAAAAAGCTCTTCAAATAATGACAAGTGAGAAATTAGTCGGGCATCTTGTAGCAACGATATTTTGACAAATTCGATTTACACCCTGAGTTGTAGAGGGAAAAGACGATCCTAGGCCTAAGAACTTATGCTTTAATACCAAAATTTATGCATACAAGTAAAATTACAGCAAAGATGACTGCTGCAGTGTATATTAAACAGAAAGTACAGGGTGTATACAACTGTACCAATCTGAACTTATGCCTGACCTAGAGCTCAATCCCAACTTGGGAGTAGACCCAGAAATCAAGAGCCAATGGATTAAAGGATGGACGGAGTATCCCCATGTGTAGCAACCATTTCATGCAAGTATCTGCCCTCAATATTGTAGTAACTACACACAGAAGCTACACCAACACTCCCACGACCTTAAGGATCCTTCATCCATTCATATTTAGATCAATCAAGAACCAAACTCATCCTCTCAAAGCAAAATGACCAGTGGGGATATTAATGTCATGATTGATATCCAGAAGGTCGAAAACCATTAACTCCATGCAGTACTTGCTAGTCATTGGAGCTGTGTGGACCATTTTGTACACACATGCCCTCACACTGGAAATCTCTATGCACCCCCGGAAACCATCCATTTGTACAAAGGTCTTTGTCCTACGTTTCATTAATAAGTCATGTTAGTGTGTAAGTCCCTTGCATCAAAAAAGGCTTCATGTTCAGAGCTAGAAAGATCCAAAGCTCAATCTGAAAATTGCTGAGCTATTCTGCATGATTAGGGCACTTCCATCTGCTTTGGAGATGTGCTGCTGGCTGGAAAAATGACAGCGAGCACCTCGATGTGTCAAAGCATGTTGTCATTTTTATCTTTTCCACATCAGGCAGCACTAAATTGGTATCATACAACATCTTGTACCCTTCCTATGCACCTGCAACTCTCCAATTCGGCATGTATTGCTCCCTACTTCAGGTGTGATCTCAGTCATATGCATTCTTTCTCAGGGTCAGCCAGCCATGGGCGGCAAATATAGCATAAAGTAGCAGCTTTGGGCTGCCAAAATGCATCAGCATCAAGGCCACACATGGCACAACAACTTCAGGCCGCAAGTTGGCTGCAATGCCATTGTGAGCAGAACTGCAGGGCAGCAACAAGGCCACCCGCACACTAGTAGCAGCAGCAGAAAAGCTGCCATGTGGCACAGACAGAAGTGCATGGTGTGTTACACACTAGTAAACTATACTCTCCACATACACTGCTCTGATACCAGCCAACAGGTGTGTCAAGCTTCCACAGAAGGTCCACGCAGTGTGTGTGTTGATTGAAGAGACCCTTTGGTTCACACACTTTTATATACATTAAACATTTCAGTCTCTCTAAAGACTGTTCTCAGCCAATACATCCAAGGTTGTGCAACTGGAATGTAGTATGGTGGGGCCCAGCAATCAGCCAATCTGCCAGGCTTACTTAGAAGACTGCTCAGTCAGCCTTAGAGGGCTATAAGGCTTCATTCCCCCCTCGATGAGGCATCATGTCTTCCACTCCTTTGGGTAGCAGTCTCTAGGCAGCAGCAAGCAGATAATGTAAAGCAGCCAGCCCCTCTAGCACGCTAACCTAGCCAGCCTTAGTTGGTTTGTTACCCAACAAGAGGTGAGAGATCCAAGCGACAGCAAAATCCTCCAGCCTCTACAAGGCAACCCGAAGGAGAATTTTATTCACATTTATGGACTCCAATCAAGAAAAACTCTTCAGACTAGGGAGTAAGGGGGAGCAGGGGTTGCAGCCAGATCCATTTCTGCTTTCTTCAGTTAAGCAAGCCCATATCCAAGTCTTAAGCTGTCAAAAGTAGTATCATAGCATTGTGCTAAACATTAGAAACATAGTTAAGGATAAATCATAGCATCATGGCCCCACAAAATCCAGCACCAATCACACAAAGGCCTAGTAGGTTCAATGGTCTTCGGTGATCAAAAGACCAGTTCATAACAATGGTGCATGTTCAGGAGCATAGTTGCCAGGTGCTGCTGTCAAAATCTGGTGAACTTATGGGAGGCAACTAAATAATAATAATAATAATTTGTAATCTATTACAGTTAATAAAATTACTTCACTTTTTTTTTTTAATTGTACATGTCAGAAAAACAAATGCATGCATTCACACCCACGCACGTGCATACACACACGTAGCTTTCAAGATTTAGGCCCAGCATTTCTCCTGGTTTCTTTATTCATTTACAAATAATAATAATGAATTCTTTTTAGTGGCCAGCTTCATGTTTTCACACATCCAAACATTTGCAAACGTTCTAATAGGAACCAACCAAATATGCTTTTTTGTTACTGAGCAAGATAGTCGAGCAAGTACAAGAAGCTCAGCAGGTTCCCACAAGCTGCTCACGAAGTTCCTCAAGTTCAGAAGGTCCCTCCAGTTCAATTGATCAAACAAAGTCCCACTGTGCAGTTAATGCGAAGGGTCGGCATTACTAGGCCCACCTTATTGGAGTCAATGCCAGCATCATCAGAACTCAGTGAGGACACCTGTTGACCTGAATGCAGTTTCAATCAATCTCAGTGATACAGGATGTCAAGTGCACACCCTCTCAGATGACGAGGCACAACCCCTAATGACTACCACAAGGGCAGCCAGCCATAAGTCACAGATGCAGATTAAGGAAGCAGCTTTGCTAATACCAAATAGCAGCCGTTCCAGCAGCAGCAAGGCCACACACAACCATGACAGCTTGGACTTCCACACAGCCAACAAGGAGAGCTTGCAGCTTCAGGTTGCAAATGGGTTTCCACACACTCAACAACGAGAGCTTGCTACACAGGCAGGACCGATAGTAGCAGCACCAAGCTGCTCCGTAGCCCAAGGTGAAACCCAGCAGTCGGCTAGTCTACCAGGTTGGCCTGGCAGACTGCTAGTCGGGCTTACAGGGCCTGAGAGTCAACCTACAGCCAAGAGGGGGCAGCAGCCTATATAAGCCCATTTCCCTCCTGGAGAGGGCATCCAGTTTTCCTGCAGCAAGCATTCAGCCCTCGAGCAGCAGTCCCTAGCCACAAGCAGTAATCAAAGGCAGCCAGCCTTCTCACATACAGCTCTCTCTGAAGTCTCACTATCAGTTAAAAAAGCAAGTAAGCACATCTTCCGCCTCCAAAGAAGAGGTTAGACTGACATACATAGAATACATCAGTAGCATGTTACAATCACCTCCAAACAATGATCTCCATAGTCAACTTTAATTTATCATCTTGGCACCTTCTGTACGCCCCTCTTTATCATGTACCTGTTCTGTCAAGCTGTGTGAAAGAAGCAGATAGGCTGTTGACATAATCAAAGATATTCAGTAGCATCTGTCCCTTGCTGCAGATCAAATTGTTTCACTTCTATGTCTTTAAGTTCCATGGCAATTATGCGGGTAAGCAGTACCTGTGTCACTCAATCCTAATCAAAGACTATGCTTTGCAGCGCTTCCTCCCAATTGCTTAATATAGTGCTTCTTTTCACCTCGGGCCATGATCCTTACTCACATTGCTAACCCTCACTCATCGTACCTGTGATAGTACATTAGATAAGTGATATCATCCAGTTTTCCATTTTCCTCTAGCATTTCTTGCCGACCACACAGTGATCATGACTTTCAGGCAACCAGATTACCTCCAAACCTTCCTTCAAAACCTGGTATGCATCATCCATGGCACCACATTCCCACTTATATCATCAGTGCATCCCCTAAAGTGTATCCAATAATCAGTCACAAATTGCCTTGCCTTATACCAGAGCTGCCAGACTGGCACATGCACCAAAGACACAGTAAAGTTAACCGTGAATGCTAATCATTCATCTGGAAAATGCACGTGGTCGTTTTGCAACCTCCAGATGCACAGTCACATCCTCCCAACTGCATATACTGCATTATACTTGCTGTGTGATCCATGAATCAGCAGCAACAGACTCTATCATCAACCTCTACTTGACTTCATCTTGGCAGACACTTCCCCATCATAATTTGTCTTACTTTTTCTAAATCATCCCATCTATCCGTTGCAAACATGTCTGCAAGCAGTACATATGTTCCAGAATCCTTCGGCTCTAGTTGAAGAACTTGTTCCGCAGCACGTCTCCCTCTACCCATATCACCATGTAACTTGCATACTCCAAGCAAGTTCATCCAAACCAAAGCATGCTGTTGCAGTGATCTTTTGTAGATAAAACCCTCTGCTTCAGCTAGTTGTCCAGCCCTCCCAAAGAGGTCAACCATGCACCCAAAATGTTCCAATGTTGGCGTGATGTTGTGATCCTTACTCATAGAAACAAAGCAATCCTGACCCTCATTCACAAGACCTGCATGGCTGCAGCTGGATAATAGGTTAACGAATGTGACATCGTCTGGTCTAACATTTTCCTCTAGCATTTCTTGAAAAAGTTGAAGAGCCTTCTTGCCATGCCCTTGCTGCCCATAAACTAAAATCATGACATTCCAGCTGATGACATCACGTTTACGAATTCCATTGAAAACCTGGCGTGCATCTTCCAAGGCCCCACATTTGCCATACACATTCATCAGTGCTGTTGCAACAAGAGTATCCGATAGAAGTCCACGGTCAGCAATGCATGCATGGATCTTTTTCCCTTCTGCAAGGTCTGCCAGATTGGCACACGCACCTAAAACACAGATAAAAGTGACCTGATTTGGTGTCAACCCTATGTGTTGCATTTGTCTAAAAAGCAAAAGCGCTTCTTGTGCATGCATTTGCTGGGTGTACACGGCAATCATGGCATTCCATACGGAAATTCCATATTGGTGAACCCTGCAAAAAAATCTGCTTGCCTCCTCCAAAGCCACACACTTGCCATACATACTCACAAGGGCACTTTCCAAAACATCTGACTCCAATCCATCCCCCACAATGCGTGTAT
Organism: Dipteris shenzhenensis; assembly: GCF_047967505.1. NCBI lineage: Eukaryota > Viridiplantae > Streptophyta > Polypodiopsida > Gleicheniales > Dipteridaceae > Dipteris > Dipteris shenzhenensis. Next base: position 7,038,388 of record NC_141597.1, read on the forward strand.
GAACCAACTTACCCTCTGCTAATGCTGCAGGGTTGGCACATCCACTCAAAGCACCAAGGTAGGTTGCCTTATCTGGCTTGAAACCTTCCTCCTGCATTTTCCTGAAAAGTTGCAATACTTGATTCCCCTGTCCCTGCTGAGCATGGGCAGCCATGATGGCATTCCAGGTAACTACACTGCGTTGCTGCAATTTGTCAAACAGAGAGCGTCCAGCCTCCAAAGCTCCGCACTTGCCATACATGCTGATCAGGGCATTCCCAACAACATCAGCCACACATCCAGAATCAACAATTCGTGCATGGATGAGCTTACCCTCTTTTAGGGCTGCAAGACTCGCACAAGCTGTCAAGACACAGATAAAGGTCACCTTGTCTGGTACCCCCCCTCTCTGCAGGAATAGATGGAAAAAATTAAGGGCCTCCCTGCCATGCCCTCGTTGGGCATATACGCTAATCATGGCGTTCCAAGAGGCCAGACCATGCCGAGGCATTTTGTCAAAAAGCAGCCGTGCAGACTTAAAAGCTTCACGCTTGCCATAAGTATTGAGTAGGGCAGTCCCCACCACTATATCTGACTCAAAGCCAGCGTCGACAATAGATGCATGGATAAGCTCAATCTCTGCTAAGCAAGCCGAGCTTGAACATGCAGGCAAAACACTGAGAAAAGTGACTTTATCTGGCTTGACACCTTCCTCCTGCATCCTCTGAAAGACTTTCAGGGCATCGCTGCCATCCAATTCCTGGGCATAAGTTGAAATCATTGCATTCCACGAGGCCACGTCATGGTGCTGCATTTTGTCAAACACAGCTTTTGCTTCCTCTGTTTTCCCGCATTTGCCATACATTGTAATAAGTGCGTTACCCAGGACAACGTCCGACTCAAATCCACAATCGCGAATGTATGCATGGATGATCCTGCCTTCAGCTAAGCCTTCCAAACTTGCGCATGCACTGACAATAGTGACGAATGTCACTTTGTCAGGCTTCACACCGTGCTGCTGCATTTTGAAAAAGTGCTCAAGTGCCTGCCTGCCGTGGCCTTGCTGGAAATATGCTGCTATGATGACATTCCAGGAGACTGTGTCGCAGGGATGCATTTTGTCAAAAATTCTATGTGCAGGCTCCAGGACACCACACTTGCCATACATATTTACAAGCGCCGTACCCACTAAAGGATCCGTCTCAAATCCACGATCGATAATGCATGCATGGATCACCTTCCCCTCTTGTAAAGCTCCCGGATTGGCACAGGATCGCAGCGTGCAAATGAAGGTTATTTTATCCGGTTTCATGCCCTGCTGCTCCATTTCTCTAAGGAGCTGAAGTACTATGTTGCTGTGGCCATGCTGTGCGTACGCACTTATCATAGAATTCCAGGAAACGAGATCCCGCTGTTGCATTCTGTCAAAAACTGATCGTGCATCGGCGAGGGCCAAACTTTTGCCATAGAGACTAATGAGGAGGTTGGCCTCAAATGTATTTCGTAGAGCTTGTTCTGGGGGTGCATTGTCACGAACGAGAGAACCCAGATGACTCCGTGGTCGCTTCACAGAGTAAGGAAACACAGGGGCGAAAGCTTGTAGGTAAAAATTGTGCTGCGAGGGGTCTATCCTGTGTGGAGAACACATTCCAAGTGGAATCTGGGCAGACCAAGGGGTTGAACCAACAGGGAATTGCTTCTCTCCTACGAGGATGCCTTTCCATAGCTGATAGCAATTGCGTACACGCTTAGAGCTGGTTCCCGCGATCGCTTGCTTTGGCAAATTTGCCAAAGGCCTGGCAAATGTTTGCCAGGGGTGGCAAACGTTCCCACGCTCTGCATTGGCCTGCAATTGGGTCCTTCCTGTCTGCTGCAAGCAACCAGCGAATTCTCCCGCGAGCAGCCAGCAGCGCTGCAAACTCTCCCGCGGATGGCATTTGCGTGCTCTGATTCTCTCTGTTTGCCCGGCCTGTTTTCATCGCAGCTGCTCCTCAAAGGCCACTCCTTCAACATGCTGCTCGCGTCTTGCACCTTCTGGCTCCTCGAACGGTCCTGAAACAGCATCTCGCCATCGCATGTTGATTATTGAAATTGCAACAAGTCGATTGAATTGCACAAGGGTCTCACTTTGAGACTTCGTTTTATCACACATTTCCACATCGCCAATCGACCACTACTTATGCACAAAATTCACACCGAACACAACACACACTCAAGCTGCCAAGCCCACCACATACTACATCAACTCATCTCACAACCCGTCCGACCGCAGCATACCCAACATTCATGTGATCGAGCAACGGATCATTCATGTCCCGCTCAAGAACTTGATCACGCTCCTGGTCAGAGTCTAGGGTCAAGTTGTGCAATATGCAACTTGCATGTATGAGCTTCAGCAAATGGGCCACATCATCATTCTTAATTGGGTACATGAGCACCTTCCAAGTGTTCTTCAAGCGTGCTCCACCACAATGAGTGTCGAGGAACACAGGAAATTAGACTCTGCCCGCATTGCATCCCCATGCAAACGGTCACGCCTGAATGGTACCATCAACCAGGGTAGCAAAGGGTACCCCCCATCACCACCGACATACTCTCTGAAGCAGTGCCTTCCAACGGTGATGGGAGCACCGCCCAAATGCTCGACAGCTTGGCACTTTCGAAAGAAGGCACTATTATAGAGGACTCTCGTCGTTATTGCATCCACGCCACCTTGCAAAAATGTCCATGAATCGCATATTGGAGTCCACAATTGCTTGCAATATAGTTCTTATCGTTGTCGTACCAGTATGTGTTGTTCTCATTTGGTGGCACATCCAAGAGAATATGTGTGTAATCAATAGATCCACAACAATTCGGAAACCCATGAAGAGCATGAAAACCAACCAATATGTGTGTAATCACTAGAGCCACAACAATTCGGAAACCCATGAAGAGCATGAAGAGCCTTGACTTCGTCCATCTCAAGGTGCTCGTCTCCTCAGTGCATCAATGAACTGCCTAATAAAACGGCAAGCTGTGGACTTCCCGCAACAAAATTTCTCAGATATGTACTTGTACTTGTGGCCAGATGAAAGGCGAAGCAAGCAAATGGAAACTTTCTTAGACCAGAAGAAAGTCTGCAAGTACAAAGTCTCAAGACATAGGCCTACTACGACTATCGGCAAGCTTTTCAACTGCTACTGCAAATTGCTCCAAAGCCCCAGCAAACATTGTTTCGATTTGTAGATTCACATTTACGCTCTGCTGGCTCACTTCCAAAGACTCCTTCTGCATCTTGTTGCGGCTGTTCTCAGCATCTTTGAATGATTGCTCCAAGTTCACGTTCCCCTCTCTGATGCGTTGCTCTATTGTTCTCCTCTTGGTCTTGCGTCCCATCCCAGTAGAGGAGGTGGCCTTTGCTTCACCTTCTAGCACCATCAAGGTTGAACATACATAGATGAAACAAAACGGAATGTGTCCAGAGATAGGCAAGCAGAAGTTCCAATGACAGGAGCGATGAATGAAACGAAAGCCAACGTAACTCCATGTAAAGCCCAAATGGAAACATCAAGGTTGAACATACATAGATGAACAAAAGCAGAGGGCATAAATGATCATCATTTGATCATGCTTATTCCATAGACACTAAAGAGCACAAAGAAGCAAGAAATTACCTGGAACGAATGGTGGAGGATGACACACACACTCCCAAAGTGGAGTAGACGAAACCCGCGGGGAATATGAAGTCTGGCGAGAAAGCATCATTAGAGTGGAATTGCATCATCGATGATGCGACAATGCTCGTCATATAGCTTTGAAGTGCCGTATTGCCTGGCTAGAGAGGCCATATTTCCGTTTGCTTCGGGGTTGCAGATTTCTTGAAATGGGCACCAAGGAAGATGGTGGGCATAGGCGAGAACATGGCCAGCCTTGGCAATCGCTCGCATAATTGCCCATGCAAAAACTGGCTCTTACATGTCAAGAAGGCTACATCCACTTCTTCACATGTAAGCTTGCCCCAAATATTGCCAGTAAAACCAACCAGCTAATAAAGACTACCATGGATCTAATCAATGGATCATAGGCCATGTCGAATTTACAATCGTTGGATGAATATGGGAGCATTTGAATCTCCCACATGTGCGTAAAGACCCTTTTAAGCTTTAGATCCGAATCTAATAGTACCACACCTACTCAACGAGACACGTGTTGCACAACCACTCAAATCACTGCCAAATGCACTAATGAAATACTAACACATGGCCAATGCCTTTGTTCATAGTTTCTTCTGAAAAGTGAAAAACACAAACACGTCTCCACTCTTGACAACAAGGTGCCGGCAGTCAGAGTCTAGTTGGAAAGTAATCGGACTACAAAAACTATCACAAGATGTATAAAAAGAACAGAGAGGAAATCTTGCAAAAGGTAGTATGCTTCTTGTATATTATGTTTTGGCAGAGAATACATCAACTCAACAACTCAAACTTTCAACAGGAGCTGATACAAGGTTTATAGCCATCCGAGATCAGTCCGACCGTTGTAAGGCAACAGTAAGTTTCAAAATGTAACAGTCATAGTCCAAAACATTATGTGGTGGATCAGGCCACTAAGGAGTGTTGTTAGGGACAGTTACAACCGTCCCTATAGTTACAAAATGATCCCACTACTTTGTTTTAGTAACTCCCCCAAAGGTGTATTTAACCTATCCCATGGTGAGTGTCCACGTGGGTGGAGGCTATGCCTTCAATAACCTCCTCCCACAGCAATCGACGGTTGAAAATTCGCTCCAATCGTCGCCTCGCTAATGCCCAGTCGTCATCAAAAACCGAGGCAACCAATTCTCAACGTCCAACCAATTGCCAATGTGCCCAATTTTCTCCCAAGAATCAGCTCTTGGAGCTGATTCCCTACTCCTTCCTCTCCCTCTCCACCCTTCCCTTCTCTCTCCTTCCCTTCCCTCCTCTCTCCTCATCCCTTCCTTTCCCTTCCATTCTCCCTGGCCCTCTTCCCATCAAAGTCACTAGAGCTCAAAGGGAGGATCTAGGCCGTTGGATCAAGCTACCATAAACATCAAAAATAGTGGGCAGTTTGCCTTTCCCTCAAATTGAAGTGGAGAGTGGCGAGGCGGCAATCCACTTTAATTTGAGGGAAAGGTCTCCCCATGGCCTCTACCTATTCCTTCCCTCCCATTTTCCCTCTCCCTTCTCCTTCCCCTCCCTTCCCTCCCCCCTCCACTCCCTCCTTTTCCTCCCCCTCCACTGGCTCCCCTCCCTATTAATAGCTCTCTCTCCCTTCCTTCCATCCCATCCCCTCGCTCCCTCGCCCTCTCCCCCCATCCCCTAATTCCCTCCCCCCTCCCCTGACTGTTAGTCCATGAACCAATTTTTTCAAAGGCTTCCTAATCAAGAAAGTGCAACCCAAGCACTTTTTTGGCCATCAAGGCTCTGAGGGAGATAACATAGTGGTAACTTTGACTTTTGCGACGAGACAATTATCTTTTATTAGCGACGGTAATAATTTTGGCGGAGCGGACCAGGTTGCTTATGCACAATTGTTGCAATCATCTCAAGGGCCCTGTGTGCTATGTGTGTTTGCCATGTCAATCTACTCACTACGAGTCTGTTATTCCTCTATTGGACAATAGACTACTCTACTCAGCCTTTCACAATAGACTACATGTGTGCAGTCATGATTAACTACTCTATAGGTGGTGCGATGATTGGGACTAGAACTGCTGTCTGCGTTGTTAGAGAACTTGTATAGCGCATACATGGTCAGAGGATTGAGATTACTCCCTATGTGTGAGGTGGCACACGGAGCAGATGAGGTCGTGCAACAGGATTGTAGAGATGATTTGATAGACAATGTGGCAATGTGTGCAGATTTGGTTAGATGATGTGACAAAGTGAGGAAATTGTGGGCATGGCCATGTGCCTTGTGCACCATCAAAGTTGTGGTCTGTGTGTGCGCAGTCAGCTATCTTCATGTGTGGATTCAGACTGTGAAGAGATGATGTGGCGCAGGGTCAGATTGTGTGCCCTTCTTCAGTATGCGCAATGCTCTACCTATCCTACTCTGGCCCTACACACTGGCCCTACACAGTGCTCTTTCCTGTTCTAGTTCGCACAATTAGATTGTGAGGAGATGATGTGGCATGGCGGTTGCATGTACAAATTGTGTGGTGTGGAGCAAAGGGAGCGATGTGGCATGGTGGTGCAACGCGCATGATTTTATTTTGACATGTTTCTGCCCACATCATTTGTCCATCTATAATTTCTTCTCAGTCGCTTTCTTACTTTGGAATTGCTAACATGTTGGATTCTAGTGGTGTTTAAGTTTTTTGATTGGGTTTTTACAATGCTCAAGTTGTGTTTTTACCTTTCTCTCAATTTAGAATGGTGTTAGATCAAACGGTGGAGATCTCTCTTCCATCAACCTCATCGCTTGATGGGTTTAAGAGACAAGGATGTGTGCATAAGTGTAGTTATAAGATGGGCCATCTTTATCTTCTTCTATCTATCTATCTATATCTATATTTATTAGCTATATATATTTCCTTATTCTTGAGGTACCTCCGGGAACTTGGAGGGTAATGCCATGTTGTACCCCTCCTTGTGACACATGGCAAGCCTTGGACAAATAATCTATGAGCAAAGGATGAACCCTAGCCAGGGAGCATTTCAAATGTGGTTGTATTGCTCTTTTTCTTCCTCCCCCCCCCCTTCCTACCTTTGTCTGTTACTAGATGGCAAGCTCAGTCTTGGTGATTTCATTATAGAATTTGTGCTGAAATCCTACCAGCAAAATCCCCATAAGGTAGAACGAATGCAGGACAATCTGTGACAACCCTTGACCGACAAACAGAGATTCCCTCACAAGGCAAAACGAATGTAGGGCCAAGAGGGAGGGAGAAGAACAACCAACATCCACAATTAGGAGAAGTGGAGTGTTGGATTTCAACAAACGGAAGAAGAAGAGAGCCAACACTTCCATGATCGATCTTTTCTTGAAAATCCAACACTTCCATTATCAATATTTTCTGGAAAAGTATTTATGTTGGCGAGGGTATGCAGAGCTTGCTAGGCCAATTGTTTATCATTATGTTGGATGAAAGGATAGGTGTCAAGATATACATTCACAGTGTTATAAGTTGAAAACAAGTGGAGTTGATTTCTCAGGCAAAAATGATTCATGATTGCATACTATCTCAAGATGATGTGGATGGAATTCGATTCTTGAGGATGGTAGTGTTCGTGATCCTTATGCACTTTCTGGGACCTCGAATATTGTCACATGTGATACTGACAACTTATGTGCACGAATGATGCATGTTTGATTTTTGTTGAGTTTCAATCCATTTTTTTTATGAACTTTAACCACTTTGGTGTGCTTTGCCAGAATATAGTATGGGATTCATAATATCTTTGTTCTTCACACTAATCTGATGAATTGTTCGAATCTCTTTTAAATATACCTATGTTATGCATGAGTTACTTACCATCCTTATCTCCTTTCAGAAGCTGATTTGTATGGTTTCTCAAGAATTAATAGAGGTTTCTTTTCTTTACAAAAGAAAATGTTACACATGAGGCCAACCAAGCCGGAGCAATAGGCTCTTTAGCGATCCCAATCTAGCTTTACCTCCTTCATTGAAATCTCTTTTAAATTCTCCTACATTACACATGAGGCAAACCTATAGGTGTCACACCCAAAATTTCACACTGCAGATCTTTTCAGCTAATAGAAATCCTTACATTAGTTTGCTCATCTATACTTCTCATCTACCTATTCTAAAGTCCCTTAATAATTCCAAACATATAATCGAAGCTAAGGAGAAAGGAAATTGCAAAGGCCTTCATTTTTCAATTGAGATATTCAATTGATTTCTTAGGTGAAAAGGTAGAGTACCCCAATTAAGCTAACATCAAAGAGATAGCCTTAAAAGTTCATGCAAAGGGGGGACTTGAACTCAAAACCTCTAATTGTCACTCATGTACCACTAAACTATAAGAAGATATCGTAAAAGAAGTAGAGAGTATAATGGTTATAAATTCTCACCAATCAAATACAAGAGTGGCCCGAGGGGCCTCTCCTAATAATAGAGGGACTTCCTCATTACCCTCCCCTTGCCTCTCCACCCATTCCCTCCTACCTTTTCCACTAATTAGTCTATTTTTGAATTATTTTCAATTCGGGGAACATATTGACTCCATATTGAAAACTCATGGTGCACTGTTGCATTTCAATAGTAGGAAAAGTTAGGAACATTTCTTGACATCATGAAACCTTACAAACATTCCTTTATGTAGGATGCGGATGTCCTCTAACTACATTCATTTCCTTCACTTTCTCCAAAGCAAGGATGTGCAAATTGCATTTTAGTAGATTTAGATAGTATATGGAATTCAGGGTTTTCATTTGTTTGAGTAGACTCTGAAGTTTTACACATGTGGTACAAGTCTCAAATATTCTATCTTGAACATCATGACCAAGATCTATTGAACAATGTAAAGTTTTAGGAAATATTTCTTGCCATTGGCCTCAACATAAGATTCCTTGATACGTAGTAACTTTGCTAGGACCTAGCTATATCTATATTTTCTTATTTTGAACTTGCCATGTGCCAAGTAAAGGGAAGTTCCATGTGCCAAGAAAAGGAGAGATTCATGTGGCAAGAGGATAATTTACTTGAAAAGAATACTTTAGTCCAATACATAGCAAACCATAGGGACACATTCCTTAAGTTGAATGGAATCAACTAATTCCAAAAGATAAGGGGTTTCATGAGTGCACATGTGATCACATGGTGTTGAGCATGGTCTCTCAACACCTTCCCTCAAGATCAACATTATAAAGTAGGCCTTCCCTCAAGATGGTGATTCTAGGGATCGAAGAAGGACTGAGCATCACATTCCTTTAATGGGAATGTCGTTCCTTTGCATTAAACGAAGAGCTTGTCAGTGTTTCTCGAAAACCTCTTTACCGAGTGGTTTGGTAAAAATGTCTGCAACATTCTCTTTGCTATCACAATGCTGCTATGTGATGTCACCAAGTAACAATCTTTCTCTGATGAACTACTCTCTGACATCAATGTGCTTTGTCTTGGAGTGGTATACTGGATTCTTGGCCAATGCTTGAGTCGATTGGTTATCACAATATATTTTTGTTGGCTTTGACTCATCGACAATAGTATTCTGAGCCATATAGCCTAACATGCAGCTGTAGTGAGAGCTCTATATTCTGCTTCAGTCTAAGACAAAGAGACAATTGGCTGTTTGTTTGACAACCATGATATAGCACCTTGACCAAGGAAAAATGCATATCCTTGTGTGGATTTCCGAGTCTTATGATCTCCGGCATAGTCACTATCACAGTATCCATGCAATTGTGGATGACTTCCTCTGTATTCTATTCCAAACTGTCTTGTACCTCTGATGTGTCTCAATACTCTTTTGGCTACATTCCAATGAGACTTTTTTGGATTTGCCATAAACTGTGCAAGTGAGCTTACTGCATAACAAATATCTAGTCGTGTGATAGTCAGATATATAAGAGATCCAATGAGCTGCTTGTAGTACATGTCATTGACTATAGGCTTTTTTGAATCTTTTGTAAGTTTCAAAATCTCTTCCATGGGAGTGGCTGCAATCTTGCAATTTGCCATATGAAACTTCGTCAGGAGATAGTCAACATATTTGAGCTAACTCATGAAGGTTCTATTTGAATCTCTCCAGAACTCAATTCCAAGACACTAGTGCATAAGTCCAAGATCTTTCATGTCAAACTCTGTAACAAATAAGTCTTGTTTTAGCTTTTTGATGAAGCTATCCTTGCTTCCTATCACAATCACTTCATCTACGTACAAAAGTGCAATAGTAATGTCTTCCCCTTGAACTTTGTAGTAGAGAGTATTAGACTTCATGTATTCCAAATCAGCAAAATACTTGTCAATTCTGCTATACCAACTTCTAGGTGCTTGCTTTAAGCCGTATAGACTCTTCTTGAGATGGCAAACCTTATTCTCCTTTCCTGGTTCAACATAACTTGCAGGTTGTTGCATGTAGACTTCCTCGTCTAGGTAACCATTGAGAAATGCATTTTTGACATCAAGCTAGTACACATTCCATCTGCTGAATGTCGCTAGTGATATCAAGAACCGTATGGAATCCATATTTGCTACTAGAGCATAAGTATCATCATAGTCTTGACCATATTGCTGTGGAAATCCTTTTGCAACTAGTCTAGCTTTCTATCTTTGAATACTTCCATATGGATTGTACTTCACTTTGTATACCCATTTGTTTGCTATGGCCTTCTTTCCTGGTGGAAGGTTGCATAATTCCCAAGTATTATTCTTGTACAAAGCACATCAGGCATGGTTCACAGAGATGAAACCATTAGAAGGTTAGAAAAATGTCATCTATACAACAGACAATACACCACCCAAAAGGCATAACTAGGAACTCATAATGTCCCGTTTGAGTTCTAAAAGCAGTCTTGTATATATTTTCTTCTACAATACGAACTTGATGATAGCTAGATTTGAGATCTATTCTACTGAAGACCTTGTCCCCTTTCAATTTGTCCAAAAGATCATCAATCCTAGGGATTGGATATTTGTTCTTCACTGTGATTTTGTTTAGTGCACAATAGTCTACGCACATTCGGTAGGTTCCATTTTTCTTTTTGACTAGTAAGACAGGTGCTCCATAAGGAGAACTGTTGGGTCATATCAATCCTCTCTCTATCAGCTCCTCCACTTGCTTTTGTATTTCCTTTTGTTCTAGCTGATTGACTCTATATGGAGCTTTGCAAGGTGGAGTATTGCCCGGTAGGATTTCTATCCTATGATCTTCAGGTCGAGAACATGGTAGTCCAGGTGGTAAATCATCCAAGAAACAATTAGAAAACTGAGAAAGAAACTTTTGGTGGGTAGGCTTAGTGTTTGGTTGAGTAGCTGTTACCGTATTCACCAAAATCAGATGTTTTCTCGCGTTTTCTAATTGCTCTTTTGGCTTGTGTGTGGTTGAGTAAAGGACTGATCTCAGGTCTCATTGAGCTTTTTAGACATATTTCTTGTTTGTACTTCTCAATCCACATCTGATGTGAATCATAATCTATCTTAGGATTGTATTGATGCCTCCATGGCATTCCTAAGATGATGTCCACTCCCTATAGGGGTGCCACTAGAAAGTCTCGTGTATCCTTGTAAGGTTTGATTGAGATTTCAAGATTCTTGACTTCTCTAGTATAATTGTACTTTGTTTTGGTAAAAGCAGCTTTGACCTTATAGTTAGATGGGAAAGACTCTAGAAACCTTTCATCTTTAGAAGAGCATGACAATTATACTTACCTCCCTCTTGCTTGGCTGCTTCGTCATCAATCATGTGCACTTTCACCGTCGGGGTCTTCTTTCTTTCAGGACACTCAGTGGCTATGTGTCCCACCTTGTTGCACTTGAAACACCTTATTTCTTTCTTTGGAAAATTCCCACCATTTGGCTTCGAAGAAGAATCTGTCTTTTGCGGAGCAAAACTATTTTTAGATTTAAAGAAGGGCTTTTTATCAAATCTCTTTTTCTTATGGAAGGGTACATGCCGTTCCAGATCTTTTCCTTCTTTTGGGATCCCATTCTTCCTTTCACAATTCATTGCAAGAGAAATTGCAGTGCGTAGTGAGCGAGGATGAAACGTTAATCTCGGCTCTCAACTTAGACTTTAGACCTGCCACATACTTTATGCATTGATCTCGCTCATGAACTTTCTCTAAGGATTGTAATTGGATCAACGTTTGCCAAAATCTATTAGTATATGTGGAGATTGTTTCCTTATCGAACTGCCAGAAAGTACCCCACTATTGTCTAGCTTTTGCTTTGAAATGTGAGGGAAGAAAATCTCTTTTGATGAGATTTTGAAAAGACTTCCAAGATTTTGGTTGCCTTTTACTGTGCTTAGTGATGTTCCACTAAAGTGCAGCACTCTCTACTAACACTGATCCATAGAGATGGCATATTGCTTCGCACAATCCTTAACCATCACCTCAAGGAAGCAGCACAATTCCTATCCACAATCTTGGGGGTTAAGTGCATCAAGAATCGATCCCTTCCACTCCGCACATTTTGTTTTGCTGAGTAGGAAACTCAAACAAGACAGGGTCCAGCACTTAGTCATCTTCTTTACAAACAAACTGGAGGGTTCTTTAGGCCAAAAATGTAAAATTCCACACTTATTGGCTATAATCATCAAAAAAGAACTACAAGAAAGAGAAATGACTCTACCCCAGTCATGAGCAAATAATGCGCGGCAACATTGATCGCTTCCTTCGCCTCAGTGCTATATTCTGTAAAACATTGGAATTCATTCTGGAGGTTCCCTGTTACCTTGATTCCCATTTGCCTCCACTCAGCTTTAATCCCAATGAAAGGGTCGATGCTCATATTACAAGCTGACTCTATCAAAGAGTGATCTTCTTAGAACCACACCACATATCTCTATTCGAGCAAATGGTGGATACAGGCTACCTGGAAATTGCACAGAAATTGTACGGTGCTAAGGCTTTACAGTAGGATCGACTAGCACAACACAAGTTCTGCAGCCACTGGACTAAAAGCATGGCAACCCAGGTACATGCTCACAATCAGCCATAACCCGAGGATGGGTAATCAAATGGATCCGGGAGTATGTTGTCTCTCTATCAACATGGACTTAGGTAGAACAGAATGTGTGTGTAGAGTAGCAGCATATTAATCTTATCTTTTTCAGAGAATTTCTCCCCTGAAAAATAATCATCTAGCTGATTGATCCAAGACAAGACAGTGCATGCTTCTTTCTTTCCATCAAAATTTTGAAATGAGAAAGCTTTTCTACTTATTTTACTCTTCTTCCTCCAATTTTGTGCTCTCAGTGTGGCTTTGACTGTTCTGATAATAGTATCATCATCGGAATCATCGTCGGATGACTCATCATCAAATGAATGTCTTTTCCTTTTCTTACCATTGATTTTCTTTTCCAATCTCTCCCGCTCATCAGCCAACTGTGCCTGAAGTGCGTCTAACTGCTCTTGGAGCATGGGTGGTTGTGGCTAATGTGCCATGATATTGCGATAAGTACAAATAAAGCAGAGCGGAGAAAGATAAGGATACTAAGTGTATGAGATTTAAACGGATGGAAAAGTGCGATTCGAGTGTATGGTAAGAAATGGATGGCAGAAGACACTAAGTGTATGAAATATAAAGCAAAAGAAATCACTTATCTCACTCTCTGATCGGAGGTAGAAAGGACTAGAGTGGGAAATATGTGACCGATGATGTCGTTCGAAGTCGCCTTTGCGCTCGACTGATCTCCAATTGATTGCTCGGTGATTCGTGGTTCCAATTCGCCTTCTTGATTTGAAGCATTCAGATTTGGCTATGGTCTTCGCCTTGTTGAGCTCCGATCACCTTGTTGAGCCTCGTAGCTTGCTGCATTTTCCTCTTCTTCTTTTTTTTTTTTAATAGTAATAATTTTTTTAAAGAGGGCCTTTGAACCTTGGGGTCCCTTGCTTTGTAGGAAGTCAAAGGAACCTTTGACTTAATACGTTGCAAAGAATAACTCAAACGAATTTTCTACTATAAGTTATCATTATAAGACAAGAAGGTAGGATAACCTAGATCTCATGTAAATAGAAAATCATAAAATGATTGATGTAGAGATGACTAGAAGAACTAACATTTAGCCAACCTAAGGGAGGAAAGGGAGGAATTACCAATGACCCAATGGTTGAGGTCCTTCCATAGGGTACATAGTGCTCAATAAAGAAACCAATAAAAAATATCATACTCCTACCTCAAAGGATGATTTGGGGGATGGCATGTAGTGCAAGTGTGTATGTGGCTAATTGTGCGGAGACCTCCCTATAAATTCAGAATTCCTATTGCTCACGATTTTCCAATCTTGACTCCTATAATTGGCCGGTGGCATGCTGGCGTTCATTTTCTTCTTGGAGGGAGACCGTTAGGTTCCTCTCTTGTGCTAGGAGATCTTGTAAAGATCGGGTTTGTTGTTCGTGGGACTCCTATGATCGAGTGTACCACTCCTCTGCCTATGCCTGTTGTTCCAGCGTTGTGCATAGGTTCCAGTGTTGTTTGCCTAGTCCATGAGTGTCTGGACGAGGGATTCACTGGTGGCAAGGTTGTCCTTGAGCCTTGTAAGAGTGAACTCGAGCTCTTCAACTTTGGCCCGGTATTATTCGGCTCTATGTATTGCAGCATCACCTATTGCTTGGGGGCTACGACCATTGTCAATTGGCTTTCATGCGCAGAGAGTTGGGCTTGGATGAGACTAGTGGAGAGTTGTGAGGCTTGTTCCTGCCTCCTCTATAAAATCATGCGGGCAACCTGTGGTTGTGTCATGGCTTCAAAGAGGTTTAGCTCCATCAGGTCCATGCATGACAACTTCTTTGCCCTCATGTGGCTATAGCCACTTAATGCCTTATACTGGGGTGCACTGCAAAATTGTAAGGCCTCCACTAGGCCTACCCATGGAGTGGAAGAGGTGCCGGTGGTGAAGGATGTTGTCTCGTGAGGGGTGGTGGAGGCTGAGACGAAGGGCACAATAGGGGTGGTCAGTGTAGCTCCGGCTCCTGTATGGAGGTGCAATTGTTGGCGCATGAATTCGTGCAACTCGCAGTCCTCATATTGGTCGAGTAGCTGACTTGTGTCCGGTTGCACATGAATTGCCGGAGTGACATTAGGCGTTGTCCTTGCTCTCTTAGGCCTCACCTCTGTTTCTTCTTACTCAGTGTGTACTGGGCCGATGGTAGATTTCTCTGCTAGGCCGAAGCCGACTGGTGGATGCTAACTATTTAAGTAATAGAGGACCGACATGTATAGCATGGGATTGCCACCGATAATGTCCCTGTGGGTGCCAAGATCATCTCACATTTGGCTACAGAAGTAGTCAGCCCAATTTGTCTCTTGGAACTCCACCATGCGCAGTAGTATATTGGGCACAATGGATTGATTATGGTCCATGTGCTTGACTTGAATGAGCCATTGCAAGGCTCTTGCTGGTCACTCCACTTCAACCTTATGGATGGCTGTGAAGTGGAGGTAGCCCTTGCACTTGTGGCAATCGTAGTAATGACAGACCATTTTGAGGGCGTTGAGCATTTTCTTCTTCTTGGAGTATTTCTCTCCGACCACAGGTAGGTTGAAGGCTGTCCGCACTATGTCTTGATTGATTTGGTAGTGGTGGGGATTGCATGCTACATCTCGCAAGATGCCAATATTGGTGTTGCTATTGTACACCTTGAGGAATTCTCCCAGCAATGTCATGTCTAGGTGGCATGGGAGACGGGAGACTATTCTGCTCAAGCCTGCAAAGTTGAGTGCCTCCACCACTGCTGTGTCCTAGAAAGCTGCATATACTACTGATGTATGGTAGCGGAGGGTGTAATTGTGGCCCTCATATGCAAAGTGCGAGTGTATCACGCAAGCATTTAGTTCTTGGAGCCATGCTTCTCCAAGTGGTGAGTGTGCTTGGGAGCGCACGACCTTGTATTCGACTACTGTTGGTGTCGGGGTGCGCTTTCATGACCTCGAGGGAGGCATGCATGTCGTAGTTGGATCCTCTTGGGTGGCTTGCCTGGTGGAAGTTTCTTCGCCTTGTAAGTCTTCCAAGGACATCTCATCAGCATCTGGATCATGGCAAAAGGAGTGCTTTGGGAGTCCAATGGGCCAGTGGCCTCTGGGATAGGGCGAGGGTGGAGTCCCAGGTCTGTTTCGAACTTGAAGAAATAGTGTTTGATATCCATCAAAAATTGGGATGGAAGTTGAGTGACGAGGGAATCGGTGGATGAGGAAGAGCTAGAGGACATAAACTTGCTATTTAGATTGTAGTGGAAGGGGGCAAGAAACTGTCAGATTTTTGGGCAAATTTTGCAAGAGTTATGGGGCAACTACTATGGCGACGACCTAGCGGGGTAAGCCTGCTCCTATAGATTTCCTATCCCCCCGATCAGTGGGATATGGGTATAGTGATGGTCGGTGCAAAAAATCAATGGCAGCGGTCAGTGGGATGTGGCCAAGGTCACGACTGGCGTGATACTTCTTTGGTGAGGGTCGGCGGCATGTTGGGATCGCGATGGTCGACGGTTTTTTTCCTTGGTCGACGATCGAAGGAATGGTGGGATCACGATGGGTGACAAGATACTTTGTGGGCGACGACAAGCATGATTTGTCAATGGCAATGGTGGCGATGATTTCCCGGCTATTGGCATTGCGATAGTTGGAGGGGTGCTTCTTTTGCAACGGTCGACGGGATACCATTATGGCAACGATCGCTAGGATACTTGCTATGTAGAAAGAGTGAAAGAAAGAGGGAGTGGTGTGTGGGGGGGAAAAGGGTTGAGTGAGCAAAGTGCACTTGTGCTATGCAGACGTGATAGTGAGGTCAGTGTGCAAGATTATGAACAAATGCAAAAATGTATTCTAATCACTTGGTGTTGACTGTGTGTGTGCGTGCAGTGTGTTCGACAAGGACTAGTGGGTTCTGGGTGTGTCAAATGAGATGCCTATGGTACTGACTCACCTAGACCTAGATGGGATGATTATGATGAATATGATGAAGGCAATCGTTGTATTGTGGCATAGCGTGTAAGGAGCAATGTAGAGTACGTGTCTAGCTTGTCTTTTACCTTGGATGCCAGGGGCACATTTGTGTCAGACTTCGTTGTTGTTGCATGGTTTGTCTTCTTGGGAGAAGCAAGCTTTTGTGAGTCTGCCCGTGGGACCCTTGCTTTTGTGAGTAGGATGGTACCATTGGATGGGGTACATTCACCATTACCTTCGAGTGTTCGCCCCTAGAGGGAGGTTCTTGTGTAATTCTTCATGGGGGGAATTCGGTTCCTACGAAGTTCCTCGACTAGTTGTGGCAATACTTGTGTTGAGTCAGACCACCCATGGCACTAGTGTGTATTCGGTACCTTGAGGCTGGTCTACTTCATTTGGATTGTTGCAGTAGGTTGTTATGGTGCTTTATCTCGAGGAGATATAGGTTCTTGTGGTGCTACTGCCTTCGACGCCTTCACAAGGTTTGCACCATTGACTTTTGGACCCAGGCGACTTTCTTGCCTTGGTCGCCCAAGTGGGTGGTGTTGATCAAGCTATTGACAGTATGTGGTAGTGGATGAGGTGGGGGCACAGGCGAGTGGTGCAGCTTTCTTCTTGTAATGGATGGGTTTGGAGGAGGATTTCTTGGGGCGATCAGAGCTATTGTTGTTGCTACTTTAACATTCTCTAGGAGTCGGTTCCAATCAAAGTGATGTTGGGCACAAAGGATAGCATTGTGTACTTGTAGCTCTTGGATTTCTTGGGCAGAGGATGGTGGTGTTGCTCGATCAGGCAATGGCATTGGTTTACCACTACAATGAGCTTTCTTCTATTTTTGAGATGGGACCTTAAGTGGGGTGCTAGTGGAGGCTAGGGCTTCCGGTCGGCCTTGCTGTGTAGCTGCATTATCATGGATCGGTGAGGTCGGATTTGAATAGGGGGGGCTTGCTCCACATAGTGGAACTACTGCCGTTTAATTAGCATTGGTGAGCGAAGCAGTTCAAGTGTGCCAGTCGATTTGACAATTGATGGCGTAGCGCCATGTCCTTCCTAGTATAATCTATTCTTTGTTGCTACTATAAGAGAACATAAATTTGTATATCCACTACTTGGAGTTTGTAGGAGTTTGCCGTTTATAGATCTTATTGAAGCAACGGTGAGGGTTAGGGGTACCTGTAGCTTTTCCCATACCTCTCGGGAGAGGAAGTTGTGGCTCACTCCTGGGTCCATGAGTGCTTTGATGCGCATGCGTGGAATCTGCAATTGAACAAGCAACCTGGCTAGCTCTATTGGTAGCTCATCCATTAGTTGCACATGTTCAGTCATTTGCCTATGCTGTGGAGCTTAGCGCTCGCTTAGCGTTACAAATTTTGGCTTCCTCGATGGCTTGGCGCTTCATCCTAGCCACCTCGGCCTTGAGTTCTTTTTTTCTATGCACAGCTTGAAGGGTGGAGAGAGTGAGTGGTCCATAATATCTTTTTAATTTGCTCCCGTTAAGGTAGCCATCCATTTTTGTTCCATCAAGGGTGGCTATTCGGCATGACCCCTGGGGAGTGATCTCAACTACTTGGTAAGGACCCATACGTCGGTACTTAAGCTTGTGTTTAGTGTTATCGACACTGTATAGGAGTGCCAAATCTCATTCAATGGAACCACTTTTTATGTCGAGCCTTTTCTACCTAGAGAGAGTAGGTTGCATGCAACCTTGCCTCTTTTAACTTTTCGAGGTCGACTAGCCATTCGGCTAGTGCTTTTTCTATGAGCCTTTCTTTCATGGCAAGATGGAGGCTAGGCACTACATATTCCATTGACATTACTGCCTCCACCCCGAACGCTAACCTGAAGGGGGTACAATGTGTGGCCACTTTGTAGGAGGTTCTATAGGCCCATAATGCTACTATGAGCTTATGCTCCCAGTCGGTATGATTGGCTTCTACCATACATGTGATAATCTTATAGCATGTTTTGTTGGAGCTCTCGGCCAAGCCATTTGCCCTAGGGTAGTATGGCATTGACTTCCTATGAATTATCATAAACTCACTCGTTACTAGGATTGTTATTGTTTTGTTGTTGAGGAAGTGAGTTCCTCCGTCTCACTGGCTAACTCCAATGGACATGTGAACTGCATAATGACTTGTTCATATAAGAATTTGGCAGTGGATCTCGCATCAGTGTTCATCGTGGCTCTTCCTTCTACCCACTTGAAGTACTCGGTGGTCAAGATGATGTATCCCCTTAGCTGCTAGGCTTATGGGACCAATGAAATCAATGCCCCATTTTTCAAAGGGTTGGTCGTCCCGTCAAGGACATCATGTCTACCTTGTGTGGGATTTGGATACACTAGCAGCAGTCGCATCATTTGATGAATTCAGCTGCATCTTTAGAGAGCTTTGGCCACCAGAGACCAGCTTGCAGCACTTTATGTGATGTAACATCAGCAGCAAAATGACCTCCTTGATTCCTGTGTGGGCTTCTTCAAGCACCTCGATGTATTCATGTCCGCACATGCATCTTCATAGTATGCCATCCTTGCCAATGCGGTATAGTTGGCCTGCTATCAGCTGATATGGTGTTGCATCCTTAATGAGTTTACATGCTCTATCCTTCTTAAGGGCCTAGCCTAGGGGTAGTCCGTTGGCCAAGTAATGGCCGATTTCAATGGCGCATTTGGGAATGATGTCAAGGAAGAAGATGTTAAGATATCGAGCTCCACTCGTGATATGCCAAGGTGACCATTGTGCATTTATGTCACCAACTTATTAGCTGCAGATGCAGTTGGTACACCGCCCATGAATAATAGCTGGATGACAGCTATCTTTATGTACTCTAGTTAGTGGCTCAGTTAGTATGCCACCTTAGTTAGCTGAGTTTGCTTTGATACATGAACCAAAACCCACTTCTTTTGAGCAAGCCATGGGAAAAGAAAAATGGGAGAAAGCCATGGATGAAGAAATGGATACCTTGGAAGCAAATGCTACATGGGAATTGGTGCCTTTGCCTAAAGAAAAGAATGCAATTGGCTGCAAGTGGGTTTATAAGGTGAAGCACAATGCAGATGGTTCTGTGAATAGATACAAGGCAAGATTAGTTGTCAAGGGGTATGCATAGACATATGGCATTGATTATGAAGAAACATTCAGTCCAGTTGCAACGATGGCAACCGAAAGAGCAGTCATTGGTATGGCTACATCAAAGGGATGGTCCTTACATCAGATGGATGTAAAGAATGCTTTCTTGCATGGTGATTTGCAAGAAGAGGTCTATATGGAGCAACCACTAGGTTATGTTCATGATGTTCATCCTGAGTTTTTTTGCAGGTTGAAGAAAGCTTTATATGGCTTGAAGCAAGCACCCAGAGCATGGTCTGACAAGATAGGACAGTATCTTGTCACTATTGGCTTTCAGATTTCCAAGGCATATTTCTCACTTTATGTGAGAAAAACAGAGAAAGGCACTATGTTGCATGTCATTTATGTTGATGATTTGATCATCACAGGTGATAGTGATGAAGATATCCTTAATGTGAAAATGCTATTGAAGCAAAAGTTTGAGATGAAGGATTTGGGAGAGCTACATTACTTCTTGGGCATTTAAGCCTATTTCAGTTCCTTTGGAGCAGAATGTGAAGTTGAGCGCAGATGCAGGTGAGCTTCTGGAAGACCCTACTATGTAAATATGCATAGTAGGAAGTTTGATTTATATGACTATTACCAAGCCAGATTTGAGCTATGCTATTGGGTTGGTAAGTCAGTTTATGTAGGCTCCAAGGAAATCACATTTGGATGTGGTTAGATGCATACTGAGGTATGTGAATTCCACATTGCAGTATGGACTATTTTATGAGACTGGGGTTCAGATACAGTTGCATGGATACACTTATGCTGATTGGGCTGGTAGTATTTCTGATAGACGATCTACAAGTGGATATATGTTCTCTTTTGGGAGTGCTGCAGTCACTTGGAGCAGCAAGAAACAGCCTACAATTGCCTTGTCGAGCACTGAGGCTAAGTACAAGGGTGTAGCAATGGCTGCATGTGAGGTCGCTTGGTTGCATAAGCTACTTTATGATATGCATCAGATGGGCCAGTTGTCATTTATTGTGAAAACATGAGTAGTATACACTTGGCAAATAACCCAGTCTATCATGCTAGAACAAAGCACATTGAGGTGCATTATCATTATGTGCGGGAGAAGTTCTAGTAGGTTTTATTGATCTAGTTTATGTCAGCACAAAGGATCAGGTAGCTGTCATATTCATGAAGGCATTGGGTGCAGAGAAGCTATGCAAGTTTAGAGACCTGCTTGGTGTGCAGGAATTGGGATTGAGCTCGAGGGGGAGTGTTAAGATATCGAGCTCCACCACTCGTGATATGCCAAGGTGACCGTTGTGCATTTATGTCACCGACTTATTAGCTGTAGATGCGGTTGGTACACCACCGATGAATAATAGCTAGATGATAGCTATCTTTATGTACTCTAGTTAGTGGCTCAGTTAGTATGTCACCTTAGTTAGATAAGTTTGGTTTGAGACCCACATATAGGGTTCACCTATTATTTTGTATAGAGAGTTCTTTTGGCTTTCACAACTAAGAAGAGGGAAACTGTTTTCAGCGTCCACCTTTGTGTATATTCCCCCATTGTGTATGTGAGAAAGCTGCAAGTGAGACTCCTTCCTTCTCTCCCACTCTCTTAACACGACTAACTTTACTACCAGATGGGTCTGCTCGAGTGTGGGTTTTCCCCGTTTCTCCAAGCATTCCTTGGTGCAGACACTCACTCCTACTACCCCATCCACGATGGCTTCCACCTTCTGGTTTTGGTAGACTATGGGGATAGAGGCGTTTGTGTCATCACCCTCAAAGTATTGGCCTAGCTTGTTGATGGGAACCTTTGGTAGGTTTTGCCCCTTTTCTAACGTTGATTGGTTGGGCTTAAGGCTAGAAGGGATTGGAGGTAGGAATGGTCTGATCATCCCATAGGATGGGATTTCCTCTTAGCAGGGAAGCAATTGGCATTTTCACCTCTGTCGATAGGAAGGTAGCCAAACCAGTGCTGCCGCAGGGATCTAGTGAAGCTTCTTCCTCCATGGACAACATGTCCTCGATGCCATACAGGTCTCCTTCATCCTGGAGGTTATGCAACACTGGGTCTTTCTATAACACCTTTTGCATTAGATCCGAAGCTTCCTACTGCTCCAAGCTAAGGTGTTCCTCTTCCTCCACCCTTTCTGGCACCTTGGGCGACTTTGGGCCTTGGTGGCCCATCAGGTGGGCTAGATGAATAGTATTTGACGGCCCTACTGGCCTTTAGTTGATGCTCAAACTTATCTTGGCAATCCCGTACCAAGTCCTGGGCATCCTTTATGTATTGCTTTTCTAAGACCGCAAGTCGAGATAGGTCTCCTTATAGGTGGGTGAGGGTGCCAGGCCTTGGGCCTACATTGGTTTGTTCACCTCTAGGATCGGGGGTACCTTAGGGTCACCCTGGGTGGAAGACTATTTGAAAGCAGACGAGGTGGCAAGAGTAGCTGTCTCCTCATCATAACCATCTTGGATGGGCACCTGGTCGGAGCCGTCACCTACTAGAATGGCCTTCTTGGATCGGGTTAGAGGATGTGGGGGAATCTTAGGGCCGGCGAGAAAAAGGGATCCCTTACCCTTCTTTTTTAGCTTCCTCATTGCCTTTCCTAATGCCTTGGCTTGCATCCTCATAATGACTTGTAGTGGCACTAACGCCACATGGCCCTACTTGATGCTAAGTAGATTGAGGCTGGTGCTCTTTGGCGGGATGATTGGGGTGGATGGTCTCCTCGTGGGACAATCTTGGAATAGATGCCGTTCCACATCCCACCTAGCCTTGCCCTTAGGCACGGGCATTCATTGGAGGGGTGGTTGCCATTGCATATGCGACACCAGACATTGTCTCTCCATGGAAACAAGTGGGGGTTGCTCGACGCCTCCTTGGAGGTTCCTATCCTCCATTGCTAGCCTAGCTATTCAACAAATTGGAGGCCAGCTCACTCATATCCAAGCCTTTAGGCTCGTTAGCCTCCTTCTTGATTGACTCTACACTCGAGGACCTAACCGATGGAGCTAATTCTGAGGGGGCTGAGGCCTTGTCCGAATTCACTTTGTCCATCATGTTGTCACATATACGGATGGCCACCTTGCTGCATAGACCAAGCAAGTGAGGCAACACTCATTCATCACTTATCCACTCATATGGCTCACAGTGGGCATTGAGGTGATTGATCCTAGCAATGTAATCCCTCAAGGATTCCTTGTCGTTATGTTTTACCCCATACAATTGGTTGATCGGGCTCCATTTATGGCCATTGGGGGTGAACCCCACAATAAAAGCCTTTCTGAATGTCTCCCAATTGATCTTTTCTTCTGGGGTGAGAGCCCTATACCATTGGCTTATCTTGCCATCTAGGCTGAGGCCAAACACATTAGCCATCTCTAGGTCGCTTGGTGCACCAAAGGCTTCACAAATATGTTCAAACCATTCCACGTGGGAGACCAGGTCCCCTTCTCCTAGGAACTTGATCATTATCTTGGAGATGGCTATGGGACGGCTTCTTGAGGGATTCGCCATCCCTACAAGAAACACTGGGGCGAGTGGAGGTGGTGTTGCCCTCCTTCCTAGGGCATTCACCAAAAAATGCATTGCCTCATCTCATTCAACACCATTTTAGCAACTAGTGGGGGTGGTGTTGCTGTGGGCTTGATGGGATGCAGCGCTGGCCATAGGCCTAGCCCAGGTGGTGGTTCCCATGTAGTTGCTAGTGCCGGCATTGGGACGGAGGTACCAAGGCTTGCATTCATTAGTGCAACCGGTATAGACAAGAAGGGATGGACCCTCAGAGGCAATGGGTCCTGGGGCATGGTAACATTGGTTCCATGTAGTAGGTGCCATAGGGTGGAAACTATGCTGCCCTATAGTTGTCGAAGGCTAGTGGCATGGGGGCTGTTAGTGGGTCATAAGGCACTCCAACCTGGAAGTTCCTAGTATCCCCTCGACTTGAGTCTTGCCCACGGAATTCCCTCATCCATGTTTTCCCTGGGGAGGTCTGCATAGGCGGAGGGATCTGGATTGGCAAAGGCGACTTCAGTCCTGGTCTGTGGTTTGGGAGATGGCTGCTGTAGGCCTTCCCTCCCTAAGCTAACATACTGGCAAAGGTGTTCTCCATGTATGCCGACTCTATTCGTCCTAAGCGGCTGAACATGTTGGAGAATGTACCTCTAATTCTGGATGCAACCAAAGGTGTAGGAGAGTGGGGAGAGGCTACACTTGTGAATAGAGTTTCCGATGCCCTTGGACCCGAGGGGTCTTGCATTACTTCTTCAAGATTCTCTATTTCATCGTAGAACTAGACAGTTTTTGGTCGGGGAGTCGAGACCTACTCAGGAATGGAGGCTCGAGATTGAGCTTTTGGATTCCCAACTAGGACAGAGGGTGGGCTGAGCATAGCTCGAAGCGCTTTCTTCTAGCACGGACCCTTTGCCAAAATCCTTCCGGACCTCAAGTGCATGTGGGATGCCTCCGGCTGGGCACACTCAAGCTAACTGAGGTTCTAAATTTTTCTTTTCATTCTTTGCCTACCCCAAAGGTATCACGCCAGTCGGTGGAATATCTCTATAGCAACAATCGGTGGCGTAAGCATATAGCGACGGCAACGGAGTAAGAATATAACCACGATCAGTGGGATAGATGTATCACGATGATCAGCGGGATGGATATTGCCACATGGTCTACGCGAACGACTACAGGTGCTATCCCCACGGGCGTAGGGATACAGTTAAGAAAGCAGGCAGTGGGATAGGGAATCAGTCAAATCTTACCAACACATTGGTCGGTGGTATAGTTATCGCAACAATGGGTGTGGGGATCGAAATGGCAACGATCGACGGGATAAGCATATCGTGATGACAGTGGAGTAAGTGTATTACCTCCAGCGATGGGATCAAAATAGCGACGATCAACCGAATGAAAATAGCAACGGGGGGTGTGATGGGAGTAACACGACAAGCAGAGGGATACGAATATGACCATGGGCATGGGGGTGGTTCACTGCGCCATCGATGAAATAGCAAGATATTCGACAAGGCAACTATAGGCTATTTCTTGCTGCTCCAAGTGACTGCAGCACTCCCAAAAGAGAACACATATCCACTGGTAGATCATCTATCAGAAATACTATCAGCCCAATCAGCATCAGTGTATCCATGCAACTGTATGTGAACCCTAGTCTCATAAAATAGTCCATACTGCACTGTGGACTTCACATACCTCAATATTCATCTAGCCACATCCAAATGCAGTTTCCTTGGAGCCTACATAAACTAACTTACCAACCCAATAGCATAGCTCAAATCTGGCCTGGTAATAGTCATATAAATCAAACTTCCTACTACGCATCTGTACATAGTAGGGTCTTCCAGAAGCTCACCTGCATCTACGCTCAACTTCACATTCTGTTCCAAAGGAACTAAAATAGGCTTACAGCCTGTCATCCCATATTTGGATAGCATGTCCAATCCATACTACCTCTGCAAGAGCCATATCCCACTTGTGGATCTAATCACCTCAATGCCCAAGAAGTAACGCAGCTCTCCCAAATCCTTCATCTCAAACTTTTGCTTCGATAGCATTTTCACATGAAGGATATCTTCATCACTATCACTTGTGATGATCAAACACCATCAACATAAATCATGGTCTTCCTCCTCCACTGATTCCCTCATCATGCAACTTCCACTTCTGCTCCATAAAATTCGAACATGACTTCTATGAGTTTGAAGTTGACCTGGGTCTCCACCCTCACCCTATTCCAGAGGACACTGGCCCATTAGATTCTCAAAGCACTCCTTTGGCCACAATTCGAATGCTGACCAAAAAACCCATGGACTTAAAAGACGAAGACACCTTCACCAAACATGCTACTCAGGAAGAGCCAGCTACAATAGGCACGCCCCCCATGAGGACACAAAAGCGCACCCCGGTGCCAACCGCAGGCGAGTACAAGATCGTGCGTTCACAAGCACACTCACCATTGGGAGAAGCATGGCTCCAAGAGCTAGATGCTTGCGTGATTCACTAGCGCTCAGCATATGCCGCTCTCCAAGACCCGACAATTGTGGAGGCACTTAACTTTGCAAGCTTGGGAAGAGTAGCAGCCCGTTTCCCATGCCACCTAGACATGACACTACTGGCAGAATTCCTCAAGACATATGATAGCAACACCAGCGTGATGCATCCCCACCACTACCAGATCAATCAAGACACAGTGCGAGTAGTATTCAACCTACCAGTGGTGCCAGAGAAATACTCTAAGCAAAAAAAGAAGCTCGACTTTCTAAAGACAGTCTGTCACTACGACTTCTATGAGTGCAAAGGCCGCATCCAGTTCACCACCATCCACAAGCCTGAGGTAGAGCGCCGAGCAAGAGCCTTGCAATGGCTCACTCAAGTGAAGCACACGAACCATCATGATTCTGTTGTGCCCAATATCTTGCTGAGAATGGTGAACTTCCAGGAGACGAACTGGGCTGACTACTACTGCAGCCAGTTGAGAGATGATCTCAGCACCCACGAGCACATCATCGGCAATCCCATGTTGTACATGCCGGTCCACTATTACCAGAAAAGTTAGCATCTGCCAGTCGGCTTCGGCCTTACTGAGAAATTTGCCACTAGTCTTGTACAGACCGAGCAAGAAGAGAAAAAAACAAGGCCCAAGAGAGCGAGGACAATGCCAAGTGCCACTTCGATCACTCAAGTGCAACCGGAAACAAGTCAACTGCTCAACCAATATGACAAGCCAGTTGCATGAATTCATGCAATGACAACTACACCTGCAGTGGTTAGGTCTTCAAGATAAGGGCAAATAGCTGCAAGGAGCACCTATTCTCATTGAAGACCTCCAGGGTGAGGACACCATCAATATCAACCTCCATACAAGAGCCAAAACGGTGCCAACCACCCCGCTGCACCCTTCATCTTAGTCTCCACCACCCCTCAAGAGATAGCATCCGTCACCACCGACACCTCTTCCATGCCATGGGCAAGCTTGCACAGGCCATACAATTTTGTAGCATGGCCCAGTACAAGGCAACGGGAGGCTTTAACCACATGATGGTAGAACAATTGTCATGCGTAGACATCATGGAGATGAATCTCTTTGAAGCCATGGCACAACTGCGGCAAGTCCTCCACATGATCTTACAGAGGAGGCGGGAGCAAGCCTCAAAACTCTCCTCCAATCTCATCCAAGCCCAGCTCTCGGTGCATGAAAGCCTGTCAACAATGGTTACAACTTAGGCAATAGGCCATGCCACACTCAATCAAGCCAAAGAATACTGGGCTAAGGTGGAAGAGCTCGAGCTCACTCTGACGAAAGTCAAGGATGACCTCGCCACACCAGTGAATCCCTGGTCTAGATGCTCATGGAACAGGTGGACAAGGTAGAATCAGCTCTTTGCACGATGCTAGAATAGCAAGCACAGGCAAAGCAGCAGTATGCCTGCACACAGGAGTCCCACGACCAATAAATTCGCTCCTTACAAGATCTCCTGGCATAAGAGAGGAACCTCACACTCTCCCTCCAAGAAGAAATCAAAAGACAGCATGCCACTGGTCACTTTGAGGAGGCAGGGTTGGAAGACCATGAGCAGCAGGAGTTCAGGATGTACAAGGAGGTGTCTGCACAATTAGCCACGTATACACTTACACCACGCACCATCACCCAAACCCTGCAAATGCACTTCGATGCACTCCGTGCACAAAACCTTATCTTCCACCTAGACCTCACTACTCCACTATCGCCCAATGCCCTCCAAACTATTCTCCATCGTAATCCCAACCACTGCTGCCCCATCTTAGCCATGTCATATTTCTCTCTTGACATTCAGTCCACCTTCGTATCTCTTCTCTACCCCTCTGATCTCCAAACCCTATCCACCCATCCCATTCTTCTTAATTTTCAAGGTTGGTGCCGCGTCATCACTGAGTCCCTTAATTATCCTGCGGACGATGAAGTGATGCAACTCGTAAAGCCTGAGCATCTCACGCCATGGGTTTGCACTCCTGAAAGTCTGCATGCATACATAAATTGGATTCAGATCTAAGGCCGAGCCTCAACATTCCAAGCTCAAGGACACCTTGTGGCCTACCAGTCCACCACCTACCAACCCCTCAGAATAATAATACTCTTTAATCAGGTGCTACAAGCTCTCCAAGACTCACTAGATCCTTGGTGAGCAATTTTGAAACAATTCATGTAGTGTACCTGAGGAAATAATCGAGGATGAGGAACAAAATGAAATCACCCTCTTTTATACCACTGCCCCCCCTACAGATATTCCATTAGCGCCTCCCCTAGATCCCACCTAACCCACCCAACAAGCTGCCCTACCTCCTCTTCCTCAAACAACACTACCCGAGTACTCGTCCAATGCCTCCCACACCACCACCACATAGCACAAACCCTCCCAGTCTATCACCTCCAATGCTCCAGTCGACCTCTGTTGGAAGACAAGATCGGGTATGCTATCCCACAGATATGTTACGGATAGCTAGATATGCCTATCGGTACTATGATTGGTGTATTAGTAGCTAGTAGTAGTCAAACCATGGTTCATACCCATGGTTAGTTCTTATTAGTCCAGTTAGGTCTTATCTTGTGGTTTTAGCTCTTTTTAGTGTGTTCACTTGGTGGATGTATTGTCTTTTTCCTTCTAGTAAGGAATAGACTCTGTGTTGGAGGCTGCTTGCCCTCCTGGTGTTCTTCCTCATACATGGGTGTTCCCACTTCCGCTATGCTATCTTCTTTCACATGGTATCAGAGCACTTCAATGCTTATGGGTGAGTTGCTGTGGTAGAGTGATGTGTTGAGGCAGAACCTTGGTCGTTTTTGAGGATAAGAGGGATGTGCTAAGCCTATGTTGAAGAATTCCTAGGTTGTCCTCCCTTCTACAGGCACTTTTTGGTCACGACATCGAAATTTTGCAAACAAATACTCTATATTACCTAATTTTTTCGCTTTGAGTAATTTCAGGTCCAATGGACTTGAGTCTACTATTTTTTGGCCGAATTCGATCGTTTACATCTCCAAATCACCATTTTAAAATTCCTGTGAAGAAATCTTGCATATTGAAGCTATGGAAGTTGCATCTGCTCAAGTCTATTGAAGACTATCTATTAAAGCTTGGAGGCTGAGGGAAGAAGACCTCTTGAAGGTTCTCAAGAGATTGGTTGCCACTTATGGTTGAAAAAAAAAAAAAGGTGCCTTGTTTCTCTACACTACACTCGTCTTTCTTATTCATTTTACTACAAGGATTGGCATAGCCCACTGCTATAGGGTGGTAGACTTGTGCCTAGGGATAGGTTTTCTTGTAGGAACATACACTTACAGAGACAATGGTTGACACTGGTTGATTCCTTACTATGCATGAGGTTATGCTTATCTGTTGTCATATTGTCGGGCGATCCTATGCTAGTGACATACTACTGGTGGATGCATCTTGGGGCCTGATATGGTCCATGGTTCATGCATGATTTTGCAGTGATATTTGAATATTTGCAATGGATCAAATGCCTTTGATCTTGCTGTGATACAATGGTTGGTTTGAGGATCTTGATGCCTAGCAAGTGGTTGTACTTTTTATGCCTGATTCCGACTACATATTGATTGTTGTTTGCTCATGCTATGAGCTGCTAGTGATTGATTGTTGGAATATTGTGAGGCATTATTGGACACCTTCATTGCCACTATTAGTTAGTGTGTTGCTTTTCCTTGCCACACTGAAAGGAGCAAAGTGCCATTTTGATTCTAGTTGACCAATTGTGCAGTAATAATTGAAAGTTCTTGGACTGGACTCCAGGACTCCAGTCAAAAGTGTACAAGTGGCTGTCTTCAGCAGCAGATATCAGAAAATCCTTAAGGAATTTGGATCTACACTGAACTGGAAGTTTGTAGAGCCATGCACTACCTACATTTTTGCTTTTGACAATATTTGCATCCAAGCTAAGGTGTGAAAGATATTGACAATCCAAGACTAGTAAAAAGTTGTAGGAATCTGTTTTTTCGTAACTATGGCAAATGCAAGTGGGTTTGATAATATCATCCAGATTGTTGGTGAGAAATTAGATTACCATAACTATCCCATTTGGAAATTTAGAATGGATAACTTTTTGATCGGAAAAAACTATTGGGATTTGGTTATAGGTGATGAGAAAGAGCCTAATTTGCCAGAAAGAAATGCTACTGCAGAACAAGTTAAGAATCATAAAGCTTGGCTGGAAAGAGCACGGAGGGTGCTTCTCACATGCCATTGTTATGCAAATTTTGAACTGCAAGTCTCCCAAGAATGCATGGGATATCTTGACAAGATATTATGGCACAACTACAAGTGCCAGGAAAATTCAACTGAAGCAAAAGTTCAACAATATGTCAAGGTGGGGTAGAATAATACAGGAGTACGTGACTGAAATCAAAACCATAGCTGATCAATTAGCTTCTATTGATGCTTTTGTGGATGATGATGACATGGTTGTAGTCACTTTGAATGGACTTGGTCCTGAATATAAGTCTTTTGACACTTCCATTTCTGTGAGACCAGATATGTCGAATTTCAATGAACTAGTTGCTCATTTGATACATGAAGAAGTGAAGCTTGGGCTGAATACTGGTGCTAGTTGCTCCAGAAATAGAGATGCTATTTTTTACTCTAATTAGAGAGGTAGAGGTGGTAGAGGCAAGAGTGCCTCTCATGGTAGAGGTGATGTCAGATATACATCACAGGCTCAAGCCCATAGTTGGAGCAATCAAAATCAGCCTCATAGAGGAGGAGGATCTCTCCAGGCAAGGGGAGATCAAGATCACGAGGTAGAGGGGCTTGGCAGCCACCTCACCATGTGGATCAGCCCAATAAGGATAAGGTCTGCCATTACTGTGGGAAGATTGGCCATATTGCAAGGGATTGCTTCAAGAAGCAAGCAAATCAGAGAGGAAGGGCAAATCAGCAAGGTCTTCAAGTCATACACATGACACACCCATAGACCAATTGTTTGCTATGACGTATGTACAAGATCATAAGCCTACTAATGGTGGCTTTGAGGATGTGTAGTACATAGATTCAGGAGCATCTAACCATATGACACCACATGGTGAGTGGTTTGAACAGATGACTCTTGGACTGCATAGATCTATTTGCACCAATGATGATACTCAGCATGACATTACTCACACGGGTGTTGTACCTTTGGCTATGCATGATGGCCAGACTAAGAAATTGATTGATGTGTTGCATGTGCCTTCTATCATGAAGAATTTGTTATCTGTTGGGCAAATAGCTGAGCAAAACTTGCAGGTGCAGTTTAATAAGCATGGATGTTTCATTAAAGAATTTGATAATGGCTGTAAACTTATTGCAAAAGGGAAAAGACAAGGAAGAATGTTCATTTTAGATGCAGGCATACCAGAATTGAAGGCTGCCATGTTCAACCATAGTACGGGTGTTGTTCAGGACTTGGAAATTTGGCACAAATGCATTGGTCATATTAATATTCAGAAGCTGAAAAATATGCAGCATAAAGGCATTGTTGTTGGCCTACCAAAGTTTACGTATAATGCTTTGGCACATGTATGTCCTGCATGCCAATTTGGGAAGCAATCTAGGTTGCCATTTACTAGGCATATGCAAGAAAGTAATAGACCCTTGCAGTTGATTCACACTAATGTCTGGGGTCCAATTCAGACTACCTCGATGGGAGGTTCATCATATTATGTCACATTTATTGATGATTTCAGCCAGTATACATGGTTGTATTTTTTGAAACATAAGGATGAGGTCCTACCTGCCTTCAAGCATTTCAAGCAACATGTTGAAAAGGAGTTTGGGTCATATATCACATGCTTGGGATCAGATAATGGACGTGAATATCTATCAAATGAATTTGATGACTTCTTGGCCTATCATGGGATTAGACGGGAGCTTACATGCCCATATACACCATAGCAGAATGGACTGGCTGAACGTAAGAATGGGGTGATTGGTTTGTATGGTAGAGCCATGTTGAATGAAAAGAACTTACCTGATTATTATTGGGCAGAAGCACTTGCAACCACAGTGTATGTGCTGAATCGCACTCCTACTGCTAGCCTTCATATGCTCACACCATATGAGAAATTGTATCGACAAAAGCCTGATGTCAATCATTTAAAAGTGTTTGGTAGCGTGGCATATGTGCATATACCGCATGAGAAGAGGAGAAAATTAGATCTGAAGGCTGAAAACTGTGTGTTTATAGGCTATGCTCAAGACCAAAAAGGCTATAAGTGTTACAATCCCTCTACTAGGAAGACTTTGATCAGTCGTGATGTTATTTTTTATGAGATGGGATCTTGGTATGGCAAACCTTATATAGTGGTTCCACATCAAGCCTCAGATGCTCAGTTGAATGATAAAAATCAGCCACATACTACTTCTATGTCAGGACTATAGCCAGTGGTGATTCCACTGTGAGTCCTTGGTCAAAGGCAAGTTGCATTCTTCTCACTGACACCTCTATGTCAGTGAGGGGGAGAGATAAAGGGAAGAACAAGGTGAATGAGATTCTTTCAATGCCTGAGATTGAGGTTGATATGCCCCCTGGACAATCTAATTCAGGTTATGATTTTTTGATAATGACAGTTTGGATAGTGAATTGGGCATTCCTTCTATTTCCACACCAGGTGTGAAAAGCAGCAGGTATGTGCCTCCTCATGAGAGAGGAGAAGATGAAAATTCAATGTTGACTCTGTGCCAACATGAACTTATGAAGAAAGAGAAGGTGTTACAACTTTGTGATACAACTTTGTGTTACAACTTTGTGACACAACTTTGTGTTACGACTTTGTGTAACAACTTTGTGTTACGAGTTTGTCTACATGAAGAGAGAGAATGTGTTACGACTTTGTGACACAACTTTGTGTTACAACTTTGTGTTACAACTTTGTGTTACAACTTCTACATGAAGAGAGAGAATGTGTTACAACTTTGTGATACAACTTTGTGTTACAACTTTGTGATACGACTTTGTGTTACATGCAGAGAGAGAAGCTCTCCAACTTGTATAAATACCCCATAATGGAATGAAGCCCACACTCTTGGGGCATTGTGTTGAGTCTACATTGGTATTCCAAGCATTTGTCTCAAGTGTCCACGCTTCCTTGCACTGCACGTCCAAAAGCATGTCCTAACCTTGCAACCCTTCTCCCCTCTCCTCCAACCCTGCAACCCACCCTCTCCCTCTCCTCCTCCCTCCTTCTCCTTCCTCCTTCTCCTCCTCCTCCCTCCTCCTCCTCCTCCTCCTCCTCCCTCCTCCTCCTCCTCCTCTCTCCTCCCCCTCCCTCCTCCTCTTCCCTCCTCCTCCTTCCTCCTCTCTCTCTTCTTTCACCCATGCTCTTACACCTTCTTCCTCTCCCACTCCTATGCTTTCCTGAACCCTTAAACTCCATGATCTATGAGGGAGACGAGTTCTCCACCATGTACTCTACTCTGAACCTTGGATCCTCCTTCTAACCCTGGACTCCTTCTAAACCTTGGAACTCTTTCTGAACCCTGGACTCTTTCTGAACCCTGGAACCTCCTTCTGAACCCTGAAACTCCTCCTAAACCCTGGAACTCTTTCTAAACCCTGGAACCTCCTTCTGAACCCTTAAACTCCTCCTAAACCCTACAACCCCCAATGAAGGCGAAAGCCTTCATTGCCTCAACAAAGATGGTTTACGTGCCTTTTACACATGCTTGCACTTTGTTTACTTACCACACTTAAGCCTACGTCTCT
This sequence comes from Dipteris shenzhenensis, assembly GCF_047967505.1. Taxonomy (NCBI): domain Eukaryota; kingdom Viridiplantae; phylum Streptophyta; class Polypodiopsida; order Gleicheniales; family Dipteridaceae; genus Dipteris; species Dipteris shenzhenensis. Next base: position 7,071,767 of record NC_141597.1, read on the forward strand.
CACCGGAACACGACTCGAGGTCCTAAGCTGCACATATACTACAACGACAATCCCAATATATCTGTAGGTGACAAAAAGCCTCGGAACCCTGCAACATAGAATACCCAGCTCTTCCTACGAAAGCAGTAGGAAAGAGCCAACATTTGGCACCGTTGCCGGGGAGACTAGCGTCTCAAGTAGCGAGTAAACATACGCAGGTATGTGTAAAACAAGTCACTACTTCAAACTTTTACGAACATAACACTCAAGGGTAAGGAGAGTAAAATTTTTTTCCAATTCTAGCCAAACATATCAACCCCAAACATCCACTTTGGGTTACTACCTTAAGAAATTTTCTTAATTTCTTAAATAGAAGCCACATGATATACAAACAGGCCAGGTAGTGGACACGGATGCATAGAGCTTTCAATTTCGATCATTTTACCTTTTTATAGAAAAGCAAACCGAGCTCTCCATAAAGAGTTATGGCTCGGGAGAGTTTAGGGTTAAACCCTAAACCTAAACCCTAAACCTAAAATCCAATCCTATAAAAACCTACTCCACCCCCCTCATTCTTCATCTTTCACTTTTGCCTCCATTCTCTTCCTCATTCCGAGCCCCACGCAAGACACTCCTCCCTCTCCATCGACCATCCCCTTACTTCTATCCTCGCCATGTAAGTGACATCGAGCCCTTCTCGTAGTGATGACCTAGCCTTCCACCCACCGTCCATTGTTCCGCAACAATCCCGTTACATCGAGAAAGTCTTGGAGAGCGTTCAGGTGACCACTTCTCCCTGCTTTTCGGTTTCAGTATTTCAGGTTTTTTTCCTCTCCCCCCTCCCCTCCACCACCACCTTCCCCCCTCCCCCTCCCCCTCCATCTCCACCTCCCCCCTCCCCCTCCCCCTCCATCACCACCTCCCCCCTCTCCCCCTCCCCCTCCATCTCCACCACCACCTCCCACCTCCCCCTCCATCTCCACCACCACCTCCCACCTCCCCATCCCCCCTCCCCCTCTTTTCTGCCCCTCCCCCCTCCCCCTCTTTTTTCCACCTCCCCCCTCCCCCTCCACCACCACCTCCCACCTCCCGCTTCATCTCCACCTCCCCCTCTCCCCTCTCCCCCTCCACCACCACCTCCCCCCCTCCCCTTTCATCTCCCCCTCCCCCTCCCCCTTCATCTCCACCTCCCCCTCTCCCCTCTCCCCCTCCACCACCACCTCCCCGTCCCCCTCTCCCCTCCCCCTCCATCTCCACCACCACATCCCACCTCCCCCTCCCCCCTCCCCCTACACCTCCCCCTCCCCCCTCCCCCTCCCCCTTCACCACCCCCTCCCCCTCCCCCTTCACCACCACCTTCCCCCTCCCCCTCCCCCTTCATCTCCCCCTCCCCCGCCCCCTTTCTCTCTCTTTCTCCCTCTTTCCCCCCCTTTCTCTCTCTTTCTCCCTCTCCCCCTCCCCCTTTCTCTCTCTCTCTCCTCTCTCCCCCTTTTGCCCTCTCTCTCTCTCCCACCCCCTCTCTCTCTCACTCTCTCTCCTCTCTCCCCCTTTTTGCCCTCTCTCTCTCTCCCACCCCCTCTCTCTCTCACTCTCTCCCCTCTCCCCCTCATTCTCTTCCCCCTTACGCTCACCCCTCCACCCCCCCCTCTCCTCTCTCTCCCCCTTACCCCCTCCCCCTTACCCCCCCCTCTCTGTAAACCCCCGCCCCCTCTCTCTAACCCCCCACCCCTCGCCCCGCGGCGGCACACGCAGTGCCGCCGCCCTGCGCACCCCCCAACCCCCGCTACCCCGCCCCGCCGCCGCCCCGCGCACCCCCCAGCCCCCGCTACCCCGCCCCGCCCGCCGCTTCGCACACCCCCCAGCCCCCGCCCGCGCGTGCCACCCCCGCCCCGCCTCGCGGTGCGGCACTGCCCCCGCATGCCCCTCGCCTGCGCGCGCCACCCAGCGCGCCCCCCGACCGCACGCGCCACCCCCGCCCAGGCGCCCCCCCCACCCGCCCATCCCACTTGTGCGCATGCGCCCCCCCTTGCGCGCATGTCGCGTATCCCCCATTGCGCCCCGCCTCGCCTCTCCTCTCTCCGCCCCCTCTCTCTAACCCCCGCCTCGCCTCTCTCCGCCCCCTCTCTCTAACCCCCCGCCCCGCCAGCGACGGCGCCCCCTCACCCGCCCGCCCCGAACCCCCTCCCCCGCACAACCCCGCCCAACCCCGCCCCGCCCCGGCCCCTCCTCGCCCGCGGCGGCGACGCCAACCCCGCGGCACTGCTTTGCAGCACCGCCCCTCTCCCCTCCACGCCCTCCCCCCGACGCCCGCACCCGCACGCCCGCGGCGCGGCGCCACCGGCCACCCGCCCCGCCCCCCAACACCTCCCCCTCGCCGCGCACCCCCCTGTCCTCTCTCCCCTCACCTCCATCACCCCCTCGCCCCTCTCCCACGCCCCCCTCTCCTCTCTCCCCTCGCCCTCCCCTCTCTTCACACCCCCCCCCCCCCCCCGTTGCGAAAAAACCCCCCTGCGCAAACCCACCCCCCCGAGCGCCGCCGTCGGAATGCCCCCCCAGCACCCAAAAAAAAAAAAAAAAAAAAACTAAAACTAAAACTAACCTAAGGTTAGTGACTAACTGCAGTTAGATTAGTTGGTTAACCTAAGTTAGGTTAGGTTAGGTTAGTTAACCCTAGGCTAGTTAAGTCTAACTCAACTAGGTTAGGATTACTAGGTTAGGTTAGTAAAAACCTACGGTTAGTTTTAACTACAATAAAGTAGGTGAGTTAAGTTAGGTTAGGTTTGGTTATTTTTCACCTCGGTTAGTATTAAACTACGTTAGGTTAGTTTTAACCTTAGCTCAGTTAGTATAACTGAGAGTTAGTTACCCTAACTAGGTTAGTTGTACTAACTGTGGGCAGTTTAACCCTAACTAATTAGGCCTCTAACTTAACCTCACCTAACTAGATCAACTTGGTTTCAACCCCTCGGTTGGACTTAAAGTCCATTCGCACCACCATTAGGACCCCCCAAACGCAAAATTTACCCCTCCTTTAACCCCGCGAAACTCATCCGTTTGGGACCCAAACTGAACCCCGTTTGAACCCACATTTCACACACGGAAACAACACGTTACGGGGTATTTTTCCAGCCCATTGCACACCATTTTGGCATCCCTCGCACACGTTCATTCGCGCCCTCGTGTGGGCCTCATTTTGCATTAATTCACTCGTATTTTCACGCCGTGACCTCCGATTAACGATCCGTCTGCACCGGCACATTTCCCTACACACGTAGGACAATCTTAGGCACATTATTAACACTATGGTCCCTACACAAACTAACACCACTCTAACTCTCCTAACAACACCACATCCACAACCGCCCTTGGGGTAGCGACACCCTTGGCAAATCACGCACCATCTGCATGCAGTTACGTTCCGGCCAACGACTTCGACTCCAATGCTCGCCCCATCCGCAACTAACTCCACTGCAACAACCGCCCCCAATCCTCTACCCCGACTCCCCCCCTGAGATTCAACAACTTCCTTTAGCTCCTCCACGTCCCAACATGGCTGGACGCCGTCATGAGCATGATTGGGATATCGAGCTCTGACAACTTCTTCAATCGCTGAAATCACAACAATCAAGGCCGACGCCCCTTGGGAAAACTGGAACTTCCCAAATATAATGGTCGGGGAGACCTAGCTCGCTTCCTCCAGCATTTTAATGCCGCATGTCGAGTAGGTGGTGATCAATCCCATGAAACCAAGGTGGCTTGGTTTCCAATGGCCTTAACTGATGAGGCGTCAGAATGGTACCTCGACCTCTGGTGGAAGAACGTGCCACATGGGACCTACTTCAAACCGAATTCAAAATCGCTTTCAAACGGAAAGGCTACAAGATGATCCCGCTCTCCAACTCAGCAAGATCGAACAAGGTCGGAGGGAAGATGTACGCACATACCTGGGAAAGATGAAGAGATTGATCGCCAAATGTGACCCACGCCCAGATGCAAAGTACCTCACGGCATGGTTCATAGCAGGTCTACGAAAGAAAATCCGCAAGGATATGAAAAAGATAAGTAGCTATGAAACATTCAGTGCTGCTCATGCGGCAGCCATTGACATCGAAGATGGCATGACAGATTCAGACACTAGCAGTGATGATGCCAAATCACATACACGAGATAAACGCTCGAAAAAAGGTAAATCCAAGGACACTGCCGAAACATCCACTGAAGATCGCCTAGAGGCCATGACCTTGAAGCTGAAAGAAGATATGATGCAGGCCATGGATCAAAAACTCCACTTGTCTCAGCCGCCAACTCAAACATATCCACGGCGAGAAAATGTCTGGTGCCCACACTGCTTGGCAAATCATATAGCAAATGAATGCCCAGTCCTACGAGCAAGGATCACTGCACAAGCAAATCCACCGCCACGGTTGTGGTGCCATATCTGCGTCGTCGGCGGCCATGATGAGAACAGTTGCATCTTCAACATGCGCAACAATCCGCCTCGACCACCACAATACCAAGCGACACCCATGCCAGTATACAGGCAACCGGCACTTGCACAAGCGCCCCCAGTTCCGAGACTAAATCCTGTTCCCGTTCGGACACAAGTCCCACAACTACTGAGGAATCCGAATCCACGACCGTATCTAAGAGCACCAAATCCAGCTCCTCAGGCAGTTCCCATACATCAATTACAAGCCGAGGAAGTAGACTCGCTATTTGAGTATGAAGCAGAGTACCCAGTGTACTATGTAGAAGGTGCAGAGGGTCTCATACCAGTCTATGCAAATCAAGTGCGACCCGACACATTTCGAGCACCAATCAAGTGTTACGGTTGTGGAGAAAATCATAGGATTGCAGAGTGCCCTCATCGTGGTAGCCCAGCCACTTTCCAACCACTCTGCAGAGATTGCGGCATAGGACATGCCTGTATGGATTGTCCCATTAAAAATAAGGTCCCAGAACAAACAGAGGTTAAGCCTGACATCCCCATCGGCATCATTGGGGTGGACCATCAAAGTCTGGGTCCGGCAAGTCTAAGGTCACAACCTATCAATGTAATTACACGCCAACAGAAAGAGGCCACGAAGGACCCTATCATTCCAATCCAACCGAAGCGACTTCTGAAAAAGAAAGCACAAGTGCCTCCTCCTCCGCTAAGCAATGAGCAACCGAGCTCATCCACATCAACTCCCGAGCCTCGAATAAAAGAAGCTCCATTCCCGAATGCAGAGGTAGAGAAGGCTCGTTTTCAGGTACTTCAGCAATGGGTTCAAAATGAACAAGCTCAATTTGAGGCTCAGAAACAAGCTCAAGACCCACTAAATCACTTGGCCCCACAAAGTATTGATACTATACTTGAGCCTTTGTTCCAACAACAGACTCCACAACAGAATGTACCGCCACGTCAACTTGAAGGAGCTGCACTCTCTAGCATCCTGAGTTGCCCTGTGTCAATTCCCATCGGAATCCTCTTACGGAATTGTCCCAATCTCTGGGAGAGTTTCAAAGGATGGATTGAACTCGCCAATCCCCCTTCACCTATGAACGACATTGAAGATATCCCTATGCGGATGGGTGAGAGAGATGACATACGCAATATCACTATGCCTTTGATCCACAAGGCATATAATGAAGTCCAAGCCATAGTGGATGGTGGAGCAGGTGTCAATGTCCTATCAAAGGAGCTCTACGAAGAATGGGGTCTCCCACCAATGCAAAAGGCTAATTTCAACATACGCCTTGCCGATGATTCACGGGCTAAACCCTTGGGAATAGTGAATGGCGTGTCCACAAAGATCGCAGGAGTCCGCTTTTCCCTTCAATTCACAATCTTGGATCTCCCCAAAAAATCCTATCAAATCTTACTGGGACGTCCTTGGTTACGGGAAGCGTCAGTCCTCCATGACTGGGGAACGGATAGATTGACAATCCAGAATCGAGACACTGTAGTCCGGGTGAATGTGGGGACAGGAGCTATTAAACCAATTGTTCCTAGAGCATTGGATGACACATCTTCCACGACAATCTCGAGCAAATCAGCTCCCTTGCAATAGCATGCCATAGCAGGTGACTCACAAAGCAATGTCAATAACTGGATACAAACATTGGCAACCATCGACAACTGTCATTCATTAGACCCCATCTTCTCACAGATAGATGTTAATGCACTACAGGTCGATCCTCCACCGACACATGAAGAACCAATCGATCTAGAGATGCCATTCTTTTTGGCTGACCTCGAATGGGATAATGAACCTGAAGAAGGTACCCATACCAATGATGCCTCAGATTTTCCTTGGGACCTTGAAACAGAGGCTGCGAATGCTGAAATTGAAGATCAAATCTTTGATAATGACCTAGCCATTCTGCATGCCCTAATGGCAGTTGAGCTCCCAAAAATTGAACCTCCACAGTTGCATAACAGCAGAAGATCCCGCAAGAAAGCTGCAGGAGGAAATCGCAAACGAGCACTTCAATGAATTCGAACGAGTCCAAACAAGGATTGTCGAATGGTACCTTGCAAAGGCAGTTCCCACAAAATCAAAACCACCACCTCTTGAATGGTCCCCTGAGGGACTAGAAGGAGTATGTGCAGCACATGAACCCTTACTTGGAAACACCTTACCAGTGGAAAAGTTACCCCACAGTTCCCAACGTAAGAAGTTTCGAAAATATAAGCCACATGTGCGGATGAAGCTCGATCAAGAGACTTCAGAAAAAGAAAGAAAAGAAGAGCCTAACAAATTACTAAATGCAACTATGCCACCCAGTACACATGACACCTGCCAGGCTAGTTCAACCCCATCAGAGGCCGATCTTCGAGAAGTGCCGGAATACTTTAAGAATTATACAAGTGGCAGTGCACCAATAGCAATGCCAAGACCAAGCAGAGTCTCTGAAGTTCAAGAAACCGATAGCATTAGAGAAACTCCAATCTATGAGGGACCGGCAAAAACATGCACAATAAACCTCGCCCTTGAAGGGGAGGAAGAAAAGTTGGTTTTCATTGGGAAACAGCTCCGTCAAGAAGATGAAATCAAACTCAAAGACCTCCTAATGGAATACCGTGACTGCCTAGCATGGTCATACAAAGAGATGAAAGGAATTTCACTAGAAGTGGCAATTCACACGATCCCTATAAGGGAAGGTGCTCGCCCTAAGGTATGTGGACCTTATCGCACAAATCCTAAATATGGCACCATGGTTTATGACGAGCTGGAGAAACTCCTAGATGCCGGATTCATCTACGAGATAGAACACACTGATTGGGTTTCACCCATTGTCATTGTGCCTAAACGCAACAAGAAGCTCAGAATATGCGTAAACTTGAAAAATGTGAATGCTGCCACAATTAGGGATCACTACCCCCTACCCTTAACCAGTGTTGGAAAAGGTGGCAGGATCCGAAATATATAGCTTCTTGGATGGCTTCAGTGGCTATAACCAAGCGCAAATTGCTCCTCAGGACCAATCAAAAATAGCATTTGCTACAGAATGGGGTATTTTTGCATATAGAGTCATGCCATTCGGCCTTTGTAATGCCCCAACCACATTCCAGCGAGTCATGTTCACAGCTTTCAAGTCATTTTTGAATAAGTTTTTCCAGGTGTTCTTGGATGATTTGTGCATCCATTCAACCAAACAGGACCACTTCAAATGTCTGGAAGAAGTACTAATCAAATGCAGGGAGTATGGCATCTCCCTAAATCCAACAAAATGCCAGTTCATGGTCACCCACGGAGTTGTTTTGGGACACATCGTCTCTCAACATGGGATTGCAACTGACATGGACAAAATCAAAATCATCATGGAATTGCCTCCTCCTACAAATTCCAAAGGTGTACAGGTCTTTATGGGACATGCCGGCTATTATAGAAGATTTATATTGCGGTATGCCATGATAGCTAGACCACTTTACAAATTATTAGTGGAGTTCTTATGGACCGAAGAGTGCGACCAAGCCTTTGAGCTTTTAAAATGGCGCCTAATCACTGCACCCATCCTTATATCTCCCAATTGGGATATTGATTTTCATGTTCATACTGATGGATCCAAGTATGCAATTGGGAGTGTGCTTTGTCAACCTAGTGAACATAAGAAAGACTACCCTGTCTACTTTGCCAGTTGACAACTCAATGATGCAGAGATCAACTATACAACCACAGAAAGAGAAGCCCTAGCAATGGTGTATAGTGTAAAGAAATTTCGGCACTATCTACTCGCAAATGATTTTGTCTTCTACACCGACCATCAAGCATTGCTTTATCTTGTGAACTGTCCGTGTACCACCAGAAGAATAACCAGATGGCTCCTCTTGCTGCAAGAATTCAACTTCAAAATCGTGGTCCGCAAAGGTGCCCAACACTACATTGCCGATCACATATCTCGAGTCAAGACAGGAGAAGAAGCCACTGGAGTAGAAGATGACTTACCAGATGCCACACTATTTCAAATAGATGCTGTTCCAGAATGGTGTGGAGATATCATTGGGTACTTGATGGCAGGAAGACCACCCCTTGACATGAAAGCAGTAGATGCCAGAAAATTGATTCTAAAGGCTGCACCCTATCAACTCATTGCAAGACAACTATACAAGATGGGCAAGGACCAGATATTAAGAAGATGTGTAATGCCTCATGAGATCCTGCCAATCCTGAGTGAAGTCCATGAAGGCATTGCAGGAGGACACTTCCAAGGGGAAGCCACAGCAAGAAAAGTTCTCCTCGCCGGCTACTGGTGGCCAACACTGTGGGCAGATGCCTATGAATATGTAAAAGGCTGTGATGTATGCCAATGAACTATTAAACCACAACACAAAGACTTCAATCCCCTAACAATAGTTATTGCACAACAACCATTTGAAAAATGGGGGATTGACTATCTGGGTCCCATACATCCAGCAGCAAAAGGAACACAGGCACGTTACATCATTGTGGCCACTGATTACTTTACAAAATGGGCTGAAGCTAAAGCAGTCAGAAAGGCAGATGCCAAAAGCACAGCAAGATTCTTATATGAACATGTGATCACCCGATTCGGATGCCCCATTGAAATTGTGTCGGATAGAGGCACACATTTTGTCAATGAGGTAATCCAAGAACTCTTGTCCGGCTTCATGGTCATCCATAGAAAAAGCACACCCTACTACCCCAAGGGAATGGACTAGCAGAATCCACAAACAAAATCATATGCAATATCCTCACCAAGGTAGTAGAACCGCAGCGTTCTGATTGGGCAGAGAAACTGAATGCAGCCTTATGGGCATACAGAACCACATTCAAGGTCAGTACAGGGAACACACCTTTTCAATTGGTGTATGGCTTTGAAGCCATGGTCCCACTCGAATTTGTAATACCAAGTCTACGCATCGCAGTACAGGAACGCATGGGTGATCATGAGTCCTTGAAAGAAAGGCTCTGTCAGTTGGAAAAGCATACAGAGACAAGACTAGTCGCTTATCATGCCATGACAAAAGAAAAACGTCGAAGAAAGGCATTGTTTGACAGGAATCTGAAAGCTAAAGACATCAAGGAAGGCGACTTAGTCCTGTTATACAATGCCAAAGTACACAAGGGAAAACTGAAGTATCTAGGTCAAGGACCCTACCGAGTATGAAAGATGAATCCCATCGGAGCTGTGCTACTTGAAACACTAGATGGAGTCCAATTCAACACAACAATAAACGGGAGCCGACTGAAGCGCTACTACATCAACACGCGAGCCATCCCCGACGAAAACGAAGATTTGGGAAACCAAGTCTTCCTTAGTTAGGATTAGATTGTATCACGAGCACTCACTTGCATATGTACGTCTTCGCACATATAGGTAGCCTCAATCAATTTTACCTAGAGCTCAGAAGTGATGATGAGTTCTAGCTGCCCTATGAAAATCCCAGCAAAAAAAGCATATAGTTAGTTCCTGCTTAGCTACTAGGTCACGTGCACTCACACGCTTTCGCTTAGACACATAGATGATTGCATGAATAATTGTACCCCACACTTTCATTCCACACTCTCAAAGAATGTATAACAAAAAAAAAAAAAAAAAAAAGGATCTCTCTCCCACACACACACAGAAAGGTCATACAGGCATGCCAATCAATGTAATGATCAATGGTACACTACATGTACATGGATGCAGGTTCAGAAAAGATGCCGCCACTAAAGAGGATGCACAGAAAGAGCCCACCGCCTCAACCACAGGACCCCCTCCAGAGTTCGCAGCCATCTACATCCTCTCAACCACGGAGACCACAGGCGTTCATGGTCCAAAGCGATAGCTCCGAAGAAGATTCAGTGCATATCCAAGCAGAACAAATGCCACCCCAGTCACAGCCGGCCTACACAATCGTTAACAAGGCCCAATCATTGGAACTTGTCTAGCCACCCACATCGACTTATGCTCTTTCCCAGGAAGCAACATCTTACTTAGATCAACGGGGTCTAGGCAATTTGCATGAGAGCCTCATTTCCTTGGAGGACAATCCTATCATGACCACCTACATCAAGGACTTTCTCCACTCTTACTACTCCAGCAATGCAACGGATGGCAAGTACGGTACAATCACTGTACAGCAAAGCCCACTGAACATTATCCTCGACAGTACGGTCATTCAAAGGGCTTTCTCTCTGCCAAAACAAGGTGGCCAATACCCTAAACGGTCTGCTGATGCAAAGTTTATCGAAGTACAGTCTCTCCTCACCAAGGGTACCCTGATCCATAGAGATGGCATATTGCTTCGCACAATCCTTGACCCTCGCCTCAAAGAAGCAGCACAATTTCTCTCCACCATCCTAGGAATAAAGAATGGCAAGGAACGCTCCCTTCCACTCCGCACATTTGTTTTGCTGAGTAGGAAGCTAAAACAAGACTGGGTCCAACACTTCGTCATTTTCTTTACCAAAAAACTCGATGGTTCTTCAGGCTAGAAATGTAAAATTCCGCACTTATTGGCTATAATCATCAAAAACGAACTACAAGAAAGAGAAATGACTTTGCCCCAGTCTCCAAAGCCAATTGAGGAGTTGGACATACCCTTCTCACCAGTATGGGAGCTGTCATCAACTACTCCAGCTATCACATTGATAAGTACAGATGCCTTAATAGAAGTACCTATTCTGGAAAGCAGGATTGCGGAATTGCCTCAAGAAATGCTTCAGCTCGGTGCACAACTGCAACCACTAAGTCTCCACCAACAGCACCAACCCGAGCTCGAGACAAGGTTGGCACCTGAACCTGAGGAACGATCAGCACCAGCAGAGCTTGAGACCACATCAGCACTCGAACCGCCCATCGACGCCATGCCAGTCGATGAGCCCCAAGGAGAGCTCGTGCCAGATCAGCAGTATGACTATTGTCCACAAGGGAGTGAAATGCCATTGGAACAACCTCCCCCAAGTACTACAGAATCCTCGGGATGGCTACATGGGCACCACTTGTATCAGCAATATCACCAGACCTCATCACCGTCTGTCATTCTCCAACATCAAGCTAGCCAAATGATCCAAATGTCAGAACTCTTCACTAGCTTGGCTAAGGAAGCATATGCAAGAGAATTGGAAAGGCAGACGGCCTCAGAAATCGAAGACCAATCCCAGGCAATCGCCATAGAGGTCAAGGCACTTCGAGCACAGATAGATGAGAAGGAGGTAGAAGAAGTGCGCATGAACCAGGCTCTCCAAGCTCAAGAGAAGGCCGTAAGGGATGTGACCTCCAACCTCCACCAAAGTCAAACACAGCTGACTGCGGTAGTAGAAGCAATGGCAATCCTACAGACCTCCTATAACTCCCTGACATCTGCACATGCGCAACAAACAGAGGTAGTGGCACAAGCTCGACTCACTCTCATTCACAAAGAAGAAGAGCTCCAGGATTGCAAGGACAAGCTTGAAGACATGCAACAATCTTTAGCTGTACGTGCCTTTAGCATTGATGAGCTTACAAGGGAATGCCGACTCTTAAAAGACCAACTTGCTACTGTTCAAGAGGCCAGCACTTCATAAGCCCAATTCTTGGACCAATGGTCCAATACCACTGAAGACATTCCTCAACAGGCAAAGGTCACCTTGCAAATGAAAAAGCTTAAGGAGGCATACACAACCATCTACCATCAGTACAAAGAAAAGATGAATGAGATGCACTCCCAAAAAATAGCCATCTCCAAGCTTGAACTCCAATTGCTAGTGCACAATAATGAGGCATTGGAAGACAACACCAATGACGCCCCACTACAATGCACAACCGTGGTGTACGAAGAGCTTGTGGCTGCTCTACAAGTGGAAGATCACCTCAACGCATGCGTGCTTATCCAATGGAAGCAACTCCAACTTAGGATCATATCTGCTCATCCAACAATCAACTGGAAACGATCCATCGGGATTAAAACCCTACGCATAATTTGCCAAGACTTGTCTGAAGATGAGAAGAATATCTTCTGCCTATCTACACATGCCGGGTTTATAACACTCAGGACGGATGCTTTCATTGCATATGTCTGCCTCATGGGTAGTCCTCCCCTCAGGGTTATTGCAGGTTTGTTGCCATTGCTACAAAGGCCATCCCTACTATTTGCACGGCATGACATAATCGACATCCAACCCATGCAGCTGATCATCCCATCGCACTAGCAAAAAGAAGTGTCGGAAGATGACAAGGCCTATCTCACATCCCACTTCCCATATCTAACCACTCTTTCTGCCAACATCATAACCTCACTTCCCCTTGCTGCTACCACCCTCTTAACCTTCCTCGAGCTCCATCCTAACATCTATTCCCTCCATCGTCTCTTTGCTCATGCCTCTCACCATTTTCAACTTACCCAACAGTCACAAACTTACGAGCCCCTCACACCTAGCTTTTTCCCCTCCCTTGCTAATCCTACCCTTGAGGATTACCAAGCTGCTCAAACCATTTGCCCATTTCTTCCCCCCCTCCCCTCTGCTCCCCCTTTCACCACTATCACTCAGCCATATTTCTCCCCCATGTCCCCTGATTCTCTCCCGGCCCCATCATCACCTCCGACACTTCTGGTGCTTCCATCAGCAGAAAATGATGCAGTATTTGATTTTGAATATCAGGATCCGGATAATCCAATTCGTACACCCATGCCAAGTTCCAATGATGGGTATGATTTTGATGAGATACCACTTCCCCGTAACCCCATCAAGGAATTTTGGAGCAAATATCCTGATATGAAAACTCACGGTGGATGGACCCTGGGTAACTTTACGTGCCTTTTACACATGCTTGCACTTTGTTTACTTACCACACTTAAGGCTACGTCTCTCACCGGAACATGACTCGAGGTCCTAAGCTACACATATACTACAACGACAATCCCAATATATCTGTAGGTGACAAAAAGCCTTGGAACCCGGCAACATAGAATACCCAGCTCTTCCTATGAAAGCAATAGGAAAAAGCCAACGGTGCCAAATGTTGGCTCTTTCCTACTGCTTTCGTAGGAAGAGCTGGGTATTCTATGTTGCCGGGTTCCAAGGCTTTTTGTCACCTACAGATATATTGGGATTGTCATTGTAGTATATGTGTAGCTTAGGACCTCGAGCCGTGTTTCGGTGAGAGACGTAGGCTTAAGTGTGGTAAGTAAACAAAGTGCAAGCATGTGTAAAAGGCACGTAAACCATCTTTGTTGAGGTAATGAAGGCTTTCGCCTTCATTGGGGGTTGTAGGGTTTAGGAGGAGTTTAAGGGTTCAAAAGGAGGTTCCAGGGTTTAGAAAGAGTTCCAGGGTTTAGGAGGAGTTTCAGGGTTCAGAAGGAGGTTCCAAGGTTCAGAAAGAGTTCCAGAGTTCAAAAAGAGTTCCAAGGTTTAGAAGGAGTCCAGGGTTAGAAGGAGGATCCAAGGTTCAGAGTAGAGTACATGGTGGAGAACTCGTCTCCCTCGTAGATCATGGAGTTTAAGGGTTCAGGAAAGCATAGGAGTGGGAGAGGAAGAAGGTGTAAGAGCATGGGTGAAAGAAGAGAGAGAGGAGGAAGGAGGAGGAGGGAAGAGGAGGAGGGAGGGGGAGGAGAGAGGAGGAGGAGGAGGAGGGAGGAGGAGGAGGAGGAGAAGGAGGAAGGAGAAGGAGGGAGGAGGAGAGGGAGAGGGTGGGTTGCAGGGTTGGAGGAGAGGGGAGAAGGGTTGCAAGGTTAGGACATGCTTTTGGACGTGCAGTGCAAGGAAGCATGGACACTTGAGACAAATGCTTGGAATACCAATGTAGACTCAACACAATGCCCCAAGAGTGTGGGCTTCATTCCATTATGGGGTATTTATACAAGTTGGAGAGCTTCTCTCTCTGCATGTAACACAAAGTCGTATCACAAAGTTGTAACACAAAGTTGTATCACAAAGTTGTAACACATTCTCTCTCTTCATGTAGAAGTTCTAACACAAAGTTGTAACACAGAGTTGTTACACAAAGTTGTAACACAAAGTTGTGTCACAAAGTCGTAACACATTCTCTCTCTTCATGTAGACAAACTCGTAACACAAAGTTGTTACACCAAGTCGTAACACAAAGTTGTGTCACAAAGTTGTAACACAAAGTTGTATGACAAAGTTGTATCACAAAGTTGTAACACCTTCTCTTTCTTCATAAGTTCATGTTGGCACAGAGTCAACATTCAATGTCTGAAAAAGTCTGTGAGAAGATCTCAAAGAGTAAGATACCCATTGGATGTAAATGGGTATACAAAGTGAAATGCAAGTCTAATGGATTGGTAGAAAGGTATAAGGCAAGGCTGGTTGCAAAGGGTTATCATAGAAGTATGGTTTGGATTATGAGGAAACATTTAGTCTGATTGCAAAGATGGCTACTGTGAGGACAGTAATTGCCTTAGCTGCTGCAAAAGGATGGAAATTACAGCAAATGGATGTTAAGAATGCCTTTCTCAATGGTGATTTACAAGAAGAGGTATACATGTCACTGCCAGAAGGATATCTCCATCCTGATTTTTCACAACATGTTTGCAGATTGAAGAAAGCCTTGTATGGGCTAAAGCAAGCTCCATGAGCCTGGAATGAGAGGATCAGTCAATACTTGCAAAGTGTTGGTTTTATGGTTGGCAGGGCTGATCACTTATTGTTTGTGAAGAAGACAAATACCGGTTATGTTGTGATTGTTATATATCTTGATGATTTGATTCTGACTGGCAGTGATGATGATGGGATTTTTGGAATTAAGAGCATGCTGAAAATGGAGTTTGACATGAAGGATTTGGGAGATTTGAAGTTTTTTCTTGGCATCGAGGTGTTGAGAACACTTGATGGCATTTGGCTTATGCAGAGGCAGTATGCCTTGAATATGTTGGAGAGGTTTGGCATGAAGGAATGCAAACCTATGGATACACCTTTGGAGCAAAACTTGAAGATTATGGCTAATTTTGGAGATGAGATTGAGGACATTACCATGTACAGGCAGATATCTGGTTGGTAGCTTGATATATTTGACTATCACTAGGCCTGATTTGGCATATGTTGTGGGACTCATTAGTCAATTTATGCAAAAGCCACGGAAGTCTCACTTGGATGCAGTGAGGAGGATTATACGGTATGTCAAGGCTACATATGAACATGGGCTCTTTTATGCATATGGCAAGGAAATAGAGCTAGCTGGATACACAGATGCAGATTGGGCAGGATGTGCATATGATAGGAGATCCACTAGTGGCTATGCATTCAGCCTTGGAAGTGCTATGGTTAGCTGGAGTAGCAAAAAGCAACCCACAATGGCATTGTCTAGTATAGAAGCTGAGTATAGATGTGTAGCATTGGCTGCATGTGAGACTGCTTGGCTTCAGAAGTTGTTGCGGGATTTGGGATTGCATGTGGATAAGCCAGTCAAACTTTACTGTGATAACATGAGTAGTGTCCAGTTGGCAAGTAATCCCGTATATCATGCTAGAACAAAGCATATTGAGGTACACTACCATTTCATCAGAGAGATGGTGTTGATGAGGCAAGTTGACCTCATTCATGTTCGGGCAGGCTGCAGATATCTTTACCAAGTCCTTGGGTAAAGATAAGCTCACATGCTTTCGAGAGCTTCCTGGTGTCTTACTCCCTACTTGAGCTTGAGGGGGAGTGTTGGAAGACAAGCTCGGGTATGCGATCCCATAGATATGTTATGGATAGCTGGATATGCCTATCGGCACTATGATTGGTGTGTTAGTAGCTAGTAGTAGTCAAACCATGGTTCATACACATGGTTAGTTCTTATCAGCCCATTCATGCCCATGGTTAGTTCTTATCAATCCAGTTAGGTCTTATCTTGTGGTTTTAGCTCTTTTTAGTGTGTTCACTTGGTGGATGTACTGTCTTTTTCCTTCTAGTATGGAATAGATTCTCTGTTGGAGGCTGCTTGCCCTCCTAGCGTTCTTCCTCATACCTGGGTGTTCCCACTTCTGCTACGCTATCTTCTTTGACAACCTCCCCAACAAAGCCTTCAACACACTGCTCAAAGTAGCACATTTTGTACAAAGCACTGATGCCACAACTCTTGCAAGCCCCACAGAGCCAGAGCCCATGCGCTTGCCAATGACGAAGCTCCGCCATCCCCGCCAAGGTCTCCCCTTGAAGATGTTCATTGGCATCCAGACTTGCGGTCCTTCCAATAGCTATCAGATAGTGCGCTAACGCACCATTGGAAGCCCCAGCTCAAGGGCTCCAACCTCCACCTCTATAAAATTCTGGAGGTGCGCTCCCTCACGCAGTTCATAACTGGCATCACATGCATCCCAAGCGCACAAGAGGAGGATACAGCCTCTCCCCTGTCTTCGCAACCGATGCAGATGCCAGTCTACAGCCAAATTGGCAGCTCCCATTTTTTAGGCTGGAGAAATTTTGGCACTATTATTGTAGCGCGGCCATCGATCGTCGAGTCCACCCACTCTACATGCTCATGGAATGACGTTGGACTTGGGCTGCCTTTCAAGCTCTCCAGCAACAGGACCCCAATGTGTTGTATAATTTTCCTAAGTACAACTTTCCAAAAGAAATGATGCAGGAGGGTTTTTGCTTTCGCCTCCAGTCATTCAACGACACCTACGATATAATGCTAGATCCAGCAGTCGTCGTCGTCGTCCATTTCAACCGCCTCATCCTCTCACTCCCCCGCAATCTTCCCGCCCACAACCGCCCCATCGATGACCACATCCACAACCTGACCAACCAGATTGTCTTCAATCCCAACGTCGGTCCAACTCAGTTCTAGGACCTCCGCCCATACCTCCATGCCTGCAAGCATCACCTCCGCACTTACAAGGATATGCATGCCACCCATTTTTGGAAGTACCGCTCGTACCTCACTCGCCTCACATCCAGGCAGTTGGACCGCTACATCATCTTGCAGTCAGTCCTCACCACCAACCTCCTCCAGCACGACTAATCCAAGGATGGATCAGCAACAAGCAAGGGGCATCTTAACATCCATAGAGTACAGCTACCAAAATGCATGGTAATCAATGAGTAAAGGTGACCAAGCCAAATGATCTACATCAACAAGACAAGCTCAAGGGAGTTTGATACCCAAATACACCAAGGTCAATGATTACAAGAGCAATGTGCACACGGAAGGAGTATAGCTCAAACTCAGGGAGTTTGATCCCCAACTACCTAAAGACCCACTTCAAAGTCCAAGGATTCAAGGATCCCAAGCAGAGGCTATATGTTCTAGGTGCCCCCGCCCAGAACAAGGAGGTGCATACCAGGAACAACTTCTAGAAGTGCATCCACCCGTTCAGCTCCACATCCACAGCAAATAGTGATACCAATGAAAATAGCCATGGAAGGAGTACAGCTCAAGCTCAGGGAGTTTGAGCCCCAAATCACCCAAGCCTAGGAGTGGTGAGGCTAAGACAAGTGCTATTTGGGAACCAGTTAGGATCACCTAATGCCAGGCTTGTCCCAAGCGCTTTAATATGGTTAACACAAGTGCGATTTCTGCCGCTAGTAGGGAGAGTCGGTAAGAATAGCAACATGCCTTGGCACCCTACAAGCCCAAGAGCTCATGGTTGTAAAGTAAGGGAGAGTGCTAAAAAGGAAAAGGGTTGGCCCTCCCTTCAAAAGGTGACCTGTATAAAAGGCCAAATGGTTGACTTTCGTCTTCATTGTTGTTTGCACAAGTTTGAATACAAGCTCTCTCTTCTCTTCCAAGACAGTGTTTTGGGTGTTTTCTTGTTTCCATTGTAGTGCCTTTGTGGTTGTCACTCTATCCCCCTTCACTCCCTTGCTCCTCCTCCCTTCTCTCTCCTTCTCCCTCTCCCCTCCCCTCTTCCCCTTCCCCCTTTCTCGCGTGAAGCCACATCGCAATAATCCAAAGGCTGCTTGAGTGACACTTGCAGATGACTCGTGCTATGCATTTCTCCCACAAGGAGTAGCCGAGAGTGGAGACTCCGTTAGCATATCTTCAACTACCCCATGACATGTGAGTCACTGCTGAGACCCATGTCATTTTTTGCAATCCCATGTTGGGAAATGATGTGTCCCAAAACAATTCCATGGGTGACCATGAACTAGCATTTTTTTGGATTTAAGGAGATGCCATACTCCCTACATTTGATTAGAACTACTTCAATACATTTTAAGTGGTCTTGCCTATTGGAGTGGATGCACAAATCATCCAAGAATACGTGTAGAAAAATATTCAGCAATTACTTGAAGGCACTGAACATGACTCTCTGGAATGTGGAACAGGCATTACATAGGCCAAAGGGCATGACTCTATAGGCAAATATTTCCCATTCTGTAGCAAATGTTTTTTTGGATTGGTCATCGCTCATGAGCAATTTGCACTTGGTTATAGCCACTAAAGCCATCCAAGAAGTTGTATATCTTTGACCAGCCACCTTTTCCAACACTGTTTCTATTAGGGGTAGGGGATATTGGTCCTTGAATGTGGTGGCATTCACGTTGACACATATCCTTATCTTCTTGTTGTATTTAGGCACGTTGATGATGGGTGAAACCCAATCAGTGTGCTCTATCTCATAGATGAATCTTTTCCAATTCTTCATAGACTATGGTGCCAATTTTTGATCTGTTCTATATACCTTAGGGTGGGCACTTTTCCTAATAGGTATCATGTGTACTACCGCATCTCATGAAATTCCCTTTATTTCCTTGTAAGACCATGCTAGGCAGTCTCGGTATTTCATTAGGAGTGCTTTTAGCTTTGTTTCATCTTCTTGTGTGAGCGATTTCCAATGAATACCAATTTCTCTTCCTCCCCTTCAAGGGCGAGGTATTGTATATGTTTTGGCTGGTCCCTCATAGATTGGAGTCTCTCCAATGTTAAAAATGTCTTGCACTTCAGATTCTTGTATTGGTCTTGGCATTGCTATGGGGACACTACCACTAATGTAGTTATTGAGGTACTCTGGTACTTCATGAAGATCAACCTCTAATGGTGTTGAACTAGCCGTACATGGGCTATGGTCAGTGGTGGGTGGCATAGTATCATTAATCAATTTTTGAGGATCTTGTTGACTTTGTCTTTTTTGAGTCTCATTATCAAGCTTCATCTACACATGTGGCTTAAAATTTTGAATCTTTTTACATTGGGAATTGTGAGGTAACTTTTCCACTAGCAAAGTATTCCCAAGTAATGGTTCATTTGTTGTGCATACTCCTTCAAGTCCATCAAGGGACCATTCAAGAGGTGGTGGCTCAGATTTTAGGAGAGCTATCTTGGTAAGATACACCTCTACGATCCTGGTTTGGACTTGTTCGAACTCATTGAAGTGATCGGGGCTTTGGGTTTGGCTTTGGGTTTGTAGTGGCAATGTCCACCTTCAGTCTTCTTGCAGAATCTTCTGCTATTATTCAACTTTGGAGATTTAACTTTGAGAAATTCGACAACCATTAGGGCATGGAGAATGGCTAAATCATTGTCAAAGACATGGTCTTCTAATTGAGCATTTTTAGAATCTATTTCAAGGTCCCAAGGAAAATATGAGTCGTTATTGTCATTGATAGCTTCTTCAGGATCACTATTCCATTCAATTTCAACCATAAAGAATGGCACTTCTGGATCTATTTTCTCATCATGTATGAGTGGAGGCTTTACTTGCAAGACATTAGCATCAATTTTTGAGAAGATTGCATCTAGTGTATGGTAGTTGTCAATGGTCGCTCGCCAATGCTTGGATCCAATTGTTGATATTGCTTTGTGTATCTCTAGCTAAGGCATGTTGTTGTGGGAGGGATGATTTGTGTGAGATTGTGGTTGAAGAGGTTTCGTCCAGTGGTCTAGGCACCCTGGGTTTTATTACTCCTGTCCCAAAATTGACTCGTCAATTTATCAGTTCCCCAATTATGGAGGACTGATGCTTCCTCCAACCAAGGACTTCTCAGCAAGATTTCATAATTTTTCTTGGGGAGATCCAAGATTGTGAATTGGAGTAAAGTGGACTCCTGCTACTTTTGTGGATACTCCATCCACTATGCCCAAGGCCTTTGCGCGTGAATCATCTGCAAGGCATAGGTTGAAATGAGCCTTTTGCATTGATGGGAGACCCCAAGCATCATAGAGGTCCTTGGAAAGGACATTCACGTCTACTACACCATTGACAATGGCTTGGATCTCATCATATGCTTTATGGATCAAAGAAACAGTGATGTTGTGTATGTCATCTCTTTCACCCATCCACAGAGGGATATCTTCTATTTCTTCCATAGGTGGAGGGGGATTTCCTAATTCAATCCAACCTTTGAAACTCTCCCAAGTATTGGGACAATGCCATACTAAGAGGATTCCAATGGGAGTGGACATAGGGCAACTTAGAATGCTAGAGAGTGTGGCACCTTCAAGTTGGCATGGGGACATAGAGTCAGTAATCTGACCATCGATCCATTCATTGGGATTGAAAATGAGTGGAGGCAAATGGTGGTCGATGTGGTTGGGCACCACCAGAATGTATTCCAATGTTTTACAGAAGATAGCACTTTGGTGAAGGATGCAGTCAATGTTGTCATGCATTATTTGCTCATGTTGTTGAAGTACTCGCATCAGTGTGCCTTGGATATTCCATTGTACACCAGAGTATGGCTCAATCATTGGCCAATTAATGGTGCAATCTTCACCCAAAGTGTGTATGTTGGCTTCCCATCTGTGACGTCGTGGAATTGCATAGAACTTGGGATGGGTTCTGAGACATGGAGGTGCACACAGGTACTCTTTCAAGAAGATTACATCAAAGAGCTTGAGGCGGCACAAATCAAGTTGGGGATCCAACTTGCTTACCCAATCTTCACTAACTTGACGTTGAAAAAGGTTGGTCGGGAACTTGTCCAGGGTCCATCCACGTTGAGTGTTTATATCAAGATATTTGCTCCAAAAATCCTTGATGGGGTTACTACTAGGAAGTGGTATCGCCTCAAAATCATACCCATCATTGGAATTTGGCATGGGAGTGTGAATTGGATCATCTGGATCCTGATATTCAAAATCCAATACTGGGCCATTTTCTACTGATGGTAGCACAAGTAGTGTCGAAGGTGATGGTGGGGCAAGGAGAGAATCTAGGGACATGGAGGAGAAATATGGAAGAGTGCTAGTTGTGGAAGGGGGATCAAAGGGGAGGGGGGGAAAAACTGGGAAAATGGTTTGAGCAGCTTGGTAATCCTTAAGGGTGGGATTAGCAAGGGAAGGGAAGAAGCTAGGTGTGAGAGGCTCATAAGTTTGTGACTATTGGGTTAGTTAAAAGTGGTGAGACGCATGAGCAAAGAGATGATGAAGGGAGTAGCTGTTAAGCTGGAGCTCAGGGAAGGTTAAGAGGGTGGTAGAAGCAAGGGTAAGCTAGGTTATGAGGTTGGCATAAAGAGTGGTTAGATATGGGAAGTTGGATGTGAGATAGGCCCTGTCATCTGTAGACACTTCTTTTTATTGGTGCGATGGGATCATCAACTGCAAGGGTGGGATGTCGGTTATGTCATGCTTTGCAAATAATAGTGATGGCCTTTGTAGCAATGGCAACAAACTAACAATAACCCTGAGGGAAGTACTACCCATGATGCATACATATGTGATGAAAGCATCCATCCTGAGTGCTATAAACCCGGTGTGTGTCGACAGGCAAAAGATGTTTTTATGCACAGAGTTTTGGTCCCTATGGAACGTTTCCATTTTATTGTTGGATGAGTGGATATGATCCTCATTTGGAGTTACTTCCATTGGATAAGCACTCGTGCTTTGAGGTGATCTTCTGCCTATAGAGGGGGCACAAGCTCTTGGTACACCACCGTTGTGCATTGTAGTGGGACTTCATTGGTGTTGTCTTCCATTGCCTCATTGTTGTGCATTAGCAATTGGAGTTCAAGCTTGGAGATGACTATATTTTGGGATTGCATCTCATCCATTTTTTCTTTATCTTTATGGTAGATTGATGTACATGCCTCCTTAAGCTTCTTCATTTGCAATGTGACCTGCGCTTGATGAGGAATGTTATTACCATGTAATGAGTGATGTTACATGTTGTCCAAGGCTCTTTCATTGCCTTTCCAAAACTCTTTACCGCTTCTTCAAATGTTTGTTGATCATTTTTACTAAAGGTAGTTGGGTCACAAAAAACAAAAAGCTTATCTAAGCATTTCCACACTTCTGCCTTGACATCTCTTGCCAATCCATCTGCCTGATGATCTTTGACAGCATTGTGTACTTGACTCCACAAGTTATACTTTATCCTTGATACGTATGTTGTTTTACTACCATTTATTTTTCTTTTCTCTGGATGAGACAAGAATCTTTTAGCCTTTACTCCAACAATCCTATAAATGGAAAAAGTATTTGCAATAACTCCTCCTCTTTGTGCTCTTTACATCTTTGAGCCTCTTTCATATCCTGCCAAAATAAACCTACATCATGAGCTTGACAAGTACCTTAAAGGAGCAAAAAAAACAATAGCCAGGGAAATTAATAATCACCGTCTCTGCCAACTCCAGGTCCTGACATGTCTGTTGTCCCAAACGAAGAATATTAGATTCTCTAAGTAATGATGGTTGCAGTTTCTACTGAAAGGAACAATTGTATTCACTATAACACTTTTTAATATAAAACCCTCCTTTTTTTAATTTAAAAAAGAGTAAAGCAATCCATACTCAGCCATTGTGAAATGGCAATGTAGCTCATAGAGAACAAGTCAACCCAGGGCTTGTGTAATGGCAATGGCAATCCAGTTCATTGGGTCGCATCTGATACGATGGCACGGATGGGGGACTCACCCCAAGGTGTTCACCACATAATATGTAAGATTGCACGTGAGTTCAACAAAAGGGGTTTTATTTCCTTATGGAGTTACCAGAAATACACATATAAAGGGGATATAAGGGGTACTTAAAAGCCCTTTTTGCGAACACACATGATATAGGGGCTTTTCACATAGAGAACACCTTAGGGGACTCACTTGGCTGAGTAACAATTCCAATAAGCCAGCTGTTGTGACTACCTTAATGCAGATGTGACAAAGAAAATCTCCTCTTAAGCTTATTGAGTAGTGTGCGAGTAAGGAGAAGCCTCTCCCTTTCTCGAATGTTCATGTTGATATTGTCTGGCTATCCTCAAACTACGGCTAGAATCTCTTTAGAAGACACACCTCAAGTGAAGGGCCAAGGCTTATCCTTTTTGTCATGTATAGAGGCAACCCCTAAAGATTGCATGTAGACCAAAGCCTCTCATGGAATCATCCTTGTAGCTACCTCCAATTCCTAATTGCTTTAATTGTTGGGAGGTGGCTCTCCAATGTGAGGTGGCTTGAATTCCCATTATTCCTCTCTTTTGTCAAATGAGGCTTTTGATCTAGCTGTTGGTAGGGATGTACAGTTAGCCTTTCATCTCTGCATGGTCTAACTACTGGTTTAATTACTTCTTTTTGGCAGGGCAAAACTAATGTTCCATGCAAGACCCATTTGTACCCCTCACAAGTTTATAAAGCATCCAAGGTAAGTTCTCAACAAGTTGCAACATTGACAACTATTAGTCTCACTGTCTCCTGGATTCCACTATCCACCTACCCATGTCCATCAGTCGTTTAGGGGAGGGGGTAATAACTTGGTATTCATCAACGTCACTATTCCTTAAATCATTCCATGGAGTCCTACTTAGGATGAATATGAAATTATTAGAGAGCATAAGCCCACTTACCCCATAGTCCCTATCACTTGAAATTGCCAAATTGAAATGGGGGTCCCAATGGAGTGAAAAATGGGAAGAAGGACTAATGATGTAATATCCAAAGGACTAATCAGGTCATGAAAAATGGGAAGAAGGACTAATCATGTCATCATCCAAAGGATTTCCAAATCCTTATATCTATATCAAAATCCAGTTGGGTATAATGAATTCCCATATAAGCCATTACATATAATCATGGGACTCCATTTAATTTTCTTATAACCATAGGTCTCTCCCCATTTCTCTATGTTTATCTTAGAGAAGCAACCCCCATGTCTAATAGTTAAAAATAAATAAATGAATGATTGAATTCTAAGGAGATATTTTAGTCCTCCAACTATAACTGATCTAATCAAGGTAAGCTAACATCCTTCTCAAAAATAAAATAGATCAACAAAGCTTGAGTCTCCTCTAGGAAAGTATAAGAGGCCTTGAGACTCTTTTAAATATGAAACGTTCCATGTATGACATCCCTTCTCTGTAGACATTACATGGTCGCATGGGATGTATATAGTCTCCTTTTTTTGATTTATTTCCACAAGGAGATATCCTCAAGATATTCTCATCATCACTTAAGCATAGTCCTTTATTAAAGGCAAATAAAGAGAAGACAAAAAGAGAAATTAGTCCCAATTATAACCAAGTAGTATTATTTATTTATTTCCTCATGATATAGGCCCATTACTCCATGGTGGAAAGTAAAACCAAGGGGAAAGTGAAACTACCACCAAGGATAAAAGGTATATGCTAAAATTTATCATGAGCTCAATTCTATAATCATGTCAACCAAGTTTAAAAATGTTTACCAAACTATATGTACAGCCATAGAAAGTAGGGTTCTCTAAAAGGGGTGGACTATAGCAACAAGAATGTCATGCCTTGGAATTTGGGTTGGTTGAGACATGGCATGCATTTACCTTGTTAGCCCTATAGCTCTCTATACAAGCTCTCACTCTTATAGGTACATGTGGTAGCTTACATGTGCCATCATGCTATTCTATCTAGGCTTTCCCACACCTGATGCATACCTTCTTAGAACTGATGAAGTTAATCTTGGGTTTGTATTATTCACCTTGTGCATGTAATGCAGAAATTAAGACCAGAAAGCTACTCCCCTTGGATCTAGAGTCAACAAGATTCATTGAGTGGATGGAGAAAATTTAGCCCTGGTAGATCCGTGAGGTTATTAATACAAGTGTGGTTTACACTTTACTGTGGTGCTCTAAAATCAAACTATGCACGAAGGTCTGTACAATGCAAAATATCTAAGTACAATGTCTTTCATTCTATACAAATGTGAAGATGGTCCTATGATTGAGGAGTACTCTTATATGTGTTAGCTCCCTTTTGCTTGACCTTGTTTTATTGCTAAGCTTTTAGATGATTAATCATGCAAAAGCGTACAAAATCTGACAATATTTTTTCTATTTTTTCCTCTAAAATAGCTCTTAATTTCATAAAATTGTTGAGGCTTACATTCAATTTCCTCTGCCTATTTGCAAATATGAAAAGGATGCCACTGCAAGACCTTGATAGCTAGCACTAGGGAAATGAGCCATGATAAATAAGGTGAGGTATTCACATAAGTCAAAATATATTCTCACACCTCTGTAGAATCCTAGATTGGATAACATTTTCGGATAACTCAAAAAATGATTTTCTATTGTAACTACTTAGAAAATTTTCCAGCAAGCTGGTGGCATCCACGCAAACTCTTGAGCAACTCTAAACAAGGTTGTTATATAAGTCACCAAAATAATGGGGCTGGTCTTCCAAATGAATTTGTTTAATATCCAATCTGGCACTCTTTCCATTAAGAAGTTATGCTACTATCCTGACCTTGTTTGTCATTTAAGTTGAGATGGATGATACTAACGAAGTTGGATTAATATGACAATATGAAAATCATTGGATCTAGACAAGAATGATGAAAATCATTACTACCATTAGCTCCTATTTTGGTGCTTTGTTTGATGCTCATTACTTAGTTTTTTAGTGCAAAAGCCTTCCATCAATATTAGAGCAAAAAAGAAGTAACATCCATATTTTCGTCGATATTAGCACCCATGTTAGTATCAATAATGGGGTTGTCTATTGGAAAGAGCATCGCTATTTTTGTTGAAAATGCCTCTAGAAAAAAACAGGGCATCAAAAAAAGCATCGATATTTTGACATGCCAAATTATGGATAGTGTGGGGTTTCACCCTTCCCTAACCTTAGAGAAATTAAATTCAAATGTTTTCACAAACTAAAATATATTGTATCAATGTTTTTCTCCATTATTTGATCAAATGAAGCATCACTAGAACCTTCATTGTGAGATTGATGCTCATCCTATCAACAATCACACGTGGCCAATTCTGGACACATCTTCACCAGGTAGATCGAGGTCTCCAAAATCAATCTCTGAGAATCTCTCCGAGGAACTCAAACTATCATCACTTCCAAAACTATGGTAGAAACGTTATTTAAAGTGCTAGCTTCCAATCAATCTATTTCTTGATCTTCCATTTCGTTCTCTACTTCCACATCTTTAAATACATCTCAGTTTCTAGGTGCAAATTGAATCATAAACCACCCACTCGATCGAGTTAAAAGACCACCTAAAACAAAAATCCATGATATGTTCATGCAAGCTTTAGTGAAATTGAATAGCAAATGTATCCATATAAGAAAATTCTTACTTGCTCACAGTGCATGGGTAGCACAATTGTGTCACTAACGTCATCCCAAATTTTTGTGGAATTAATGGCAAAAAACCCACTTGGATCCTTTGTGACTGTAGCTTCAGCACCTCTGCAGATGCCTCAATGACAAAAAAACCCACTTGGATCCTTCCTGACTGTAGCTTGAGCACCTCTGTTGATGACTTTGAATCATTTTGTATCAAATTTAAATACTTGAAATTTCCTAGAATTCACTTGCAAAATATCTTATATGGTTCCAACATAGTTCATTTTGCTTGTAATCAGATTTATATCCCTTGCACTAGCTTTGCTTTCTTGTGAAAACCTAGCCTTGACTCTCGATCAAATGTGTGGTACCTTGCATCAATTTTCTTGACTCAATAGTAATTACCATACACCACATTTGATGCAATGAACAGTACTACAAAGCTAATGGATTCTTGTTAGTTTATTCAAAGAGGTTATAGACAAATGTAAATAAAAGCAATATGATTACATACCTTTAGATCAAAACCTTGTGCAAATACCTCCTCCCTACCTGTCATAATCTCCCCTCTTCAATTAGTAGCTTTGAGAGTGTCTTCTAACCAATCAATCGTGCATTTCGCTGGCATTTCTAATAACTCCAAGGAATGCTTCCTACCTCTACTGGTCCTTTGCCATGATTTTCTATCCTCCTCTCTTTCAGCTCTTTCTTCTTCATATTGTTTGATCTATTTTTCCATTTCTCCACAATTGTAAGGATGAAAGCGCAAGGCATTACTCATTTTCTTCTACTTTCTCTTTCCTTGTCTAATCTCTCCTACAACATGTGGTCATCACTCTCATCCCAACGTTGAGGCATTTTTGGAATGAGTTATACAATAGACTCCATAGTAAAAATGTATAACATGGATTCTTGCACCCGCCAACCTTCTGCAATAATGCTTCCCCTTGGTCTAGCATTTTCACTAAGATGTACTTTCAACACCTTCCTAAACCATTCCAAGAAAAACATCCATCAGTTATGCAAACTCCCTGCAAAGTCCACAAGTAGATGGAATTGTATGTCCATGATACTTGTTGCAAATGCCTTTTCAATCAAACATACAGCTTCAATTGCAAGAAGTCTCATTGCTCGAATGCGAGCTCGAATGGATGATTTCTTGATCTCTTTTTATGATATCCACCTGCATTTTACATGTCGGGAAGCATTGGAACTCGCTTTTGCAATGAGAAAGAAAATTAGGCATGCATTGTAGACCCTTTGACATACCTTACAACTATATTGAGCTTGTTGATGGCCTCTAATGCACCTTTAGTACTACATCCCCACAAAGCAATTGGAAGTACACCATAGAAACACTGATGTGTTAGTCGAATTGATACAACAGTTCAAAAAAAGGCCTCAAACTCAAGTGGAAGTAATGTTACCTAAATCATTTTGTGCCAATCATGTGACTATAGAACACTTAGTTTTCCATTTGTAGTAAAGGCACACTTTAAGTTATTCATGTACCCCATTAGGGTTTTCATACCCAATGATAATGATCTTCCCCTAGTTTCTAATGCCTTTGTCAACACCCATGGTGCCTTTACAATTTTTTATTGGCCACCACTTTCAAGTCAGCTCGTGCCTTTGGGTTGTCTCTATCCCTAATCATATATTTCCATAAAGTTTTAGACACATTTCTGAATACATGATTGGGTTCATTAGATAGGTGACTTTATGTTGCCTCCATTAAGGAAGAGTGTAAAAACTGGAGAGATGTTGCATGCCAAGTGGAGGTGTTTGGATTTTTAGATCATGCCAAAGTTGCTCCCAATCTTTTGATCTCATGACTACAGGAGTAGGTATTAATTGTGGCTCCCCAAAGGATGGATCCACATGATATGGGAAGTCCATAGGAAGCAACTGCATGTGTTGATTATATACCATCTTAAAAAGATCTCTTGAGTATCGACTGCTGGACAAACCGTCTCCACAATTTGGAAATTCAAAGTATCTAGACACTTGGTGATAAAATATGAAGAGGGGAGAGGAGAAGAGTGGAGATGAGGAGAGAGGGCACAGCTAGAGAGCACACCACAAATGACTAACTGTACACTAGAATTAGTTGAAAAAATAGAATATATACAAACCCTTTTAGGGTTAGGGTTAGGGGATCTAACCCTTTCCTTTATAGCACTCTATAAGGTTAGTGCTATGCACATATGATCACGTGATGGTGCTATGCACACATGATCACATGATGTTGAGCGTGAACTCTCAACACCTTCCCTCAAGATCAACATCATGAAGTAGGCCTTCCGTCAAGATGATGATTCTGGGGAATCGAAGAAGGACTGAGCATTACATTCCATCACACCCCTTTAATGGGAATGTCCTTCCTCTGTGTCAAACCAAGAGCTAGTCGGTGTTTCTCGAATAGCTCTTTACCAAGTG
Source organism: Dipteris shenzhenensis (assembly GCF_047967505.1). Classification (NCBI taxonomy): domain Eukaryota; kingdom Viridiplantae; phylum Streptophyta; class Polypodiopsida; order Gleicheniales; family Dipteridaceae; genus Dipteris; species Dipteris shenzhenensis. The sequence continues at coordinate 7,101,023 of NC_141597.1, forward strand.
GTTTGGTAAAGATGTTTGCAACATTTTCTTTGTTATCACAATGCTGCAGTGTGATGTCAACAAGTAACACTCTTTCTCTGATGAAGTGCTCTCTGACATCAATGTGCTTTGTCCAAGAGTGATATACTGGATTTTTTGCCAATGCTTGAGCCGATTGATTATCACAGTATATTGTTGTTGGCTTTGACTCATCAAAGTAATCTGTTTCTGACAATAGTCTTTTGAGCCATATAGCCTCACATGCACCTGTAGTGAGTGCTCTATATTCTGCTTCACTCGAAGACAAAGAAACAGTTGGCTATTTGTTTGACAACCATGATATAGCACCTTGACCAAGAAAAATGCATATCCCTGTGTCGATCTCCTGGTCTCATGATCTCCAGCATAGTCACTCTCACAGTATCCATGCAACCGTGGATGACTTCCTCTGTATTCTATCCCAAACTGTCTTGTACCTCTGATGTATCTCAAGACTATTTTGGCTGCATTCTAGTGAGACTGTTTTGGATTTGCCATAAAATGTGCTAGTGAGCTTACTGCATAACAAATATCTGGCCGTGTGATTGTCAGATATATAAGAGATCCAATGAGTTGCCTGTAGTATCTTTCATTGATTGTAGGCTTTTCTAAATCTTTAGTAAGTTTCAAACTCTGTTCCATGGGAGTGGCTGCAATCTTGCAATCTGCCACATGAAACTTCTTCAGGAGACTGTCAACATACTTGAGCTGACTCATGAATGTGCTATCTGAATCTCTCCAGAACTCAATTCCAAGACAATAGTGCATAAGTCCAAGATCTTTCATGTCGAACTCTGCAGATAAGTCTTGTTTTAACTTTCTGATGAAGCTATCCTTGCTTCCTGTCACAATCAGATCATCTACGTACAAAAGTGCAATAGTAATATCTTCCCCTTAAACTTTGTAGTAGAGAGTATGATCTTCATTAGACTTCATGTATCCCAGATCAGCAAAATACTTGTCAATTTTGCTGTACCAACTTCTGGGTGCTACCAACTTCTTGAGATGGCAAACCTTGTTCTCCTTTCCTGGTTCAACATAACCGGCTGGTTGTTGCATGTAGACTTCCTCGTCTAGATAACCATTGAGAAATGCATTCTTGACATCGAGCTGATACACATTCCATTTACTGAGTGTCGCTAGTGATATCAAGAACCGTATGGAATCCATCTTTGCTACTGGAGCATAAGTCTCATCATAATCTTGGCCATATTGTTGTGCAAATCCTTTTGCAACTAATCTCGCTTTGTATCTCTGAATATTGCCATTTGGATTGTACTTCACTTTGTATACCCATTTGTTGGCTATGGCCTTCTTTCCTGGTGGAAGGTGTCATAATTCCCAAGTGTTATTTTTATACAAAGCATCCATTTCTTCATTCATAGTAGTTTGCCATTCTGGCTTGTCTACTATGTCTTCGAAGTACACTTGCTCTTCAGTAGCCATGATGGTAGTCATAAGAGCATAGTTGGTGGTTTCCACCTGAATTGCTTTGCCTTTCTGAGCATATGTCAATCTGGCTGGTGGTCTGCTTTCCCTAGTAGACCATCTGAGCTGCTGTGGCGCTACTTGGGGTGTTGCTGGCAATTCTTGCTCTTCTTCATCAACCTAGTCTGCAGATCACTGTGAAGTCGATGCTTCTATCTCCTATGTAGAAGAGGTTTTCCATTCTGATTCCTCATCAAAGATTACAACTCTGGAGATAATGACTTTGCGGTTGATGGGATCATACAATTTGTATGCTTTGCTTTCTTCACTGTAGCCAACCATGATGCATTTGCGGGACTTTGCATCCAATTTCCTGCGATGATCATGATGTATGTGGGCATATGCTATGCAACCAAATATGCAGAGATGCCCAATGCGTGGCTTGTGTCCAGTGAATGCTTCATAAGGAGTCATACCTTATATCGGTTCAGTAGGAAGCCGATTAAGCAAGTAGTTAGCTATAGCTATTGCTTCTGCCCAATACTGATTCGGAAGATGCTTTTCACTAAGCATTGCTCTAGCACTGTCTGCTAAAGTCCCATTCTTCCTTTCAGCTCTTGCATTCTGCTGAGGAGTATCTGCACATGTGAATTGTCTTCGAATGCCGTGATTTTTGCAAAAGTTCATGAATGCTGAAGACATGTATTCACCTCCTCTGTCTGATCTCATGACCTTGATCTTTCTGCCTGTTTACTTTTCTACCATGGCTTTGAATTCCTCAAATCTGGCAAACACTTCAGATTTCTGTTTTAGAAAGTAGACCCAACAATATCTACTGTAGTCGTCGATGAAGGTCAAGTAATAAAGTGAACCATTGATGCTGCGGGTCTGGGCATAACCCCATACATGTGTATGAATCAAATCAAGAATACCTCGTGCACGAGAGGTACTTCTGACAAAGTTGGTTCGCTTTTGTTTGCCGAAGCAGCATGCTTCACAAACTTTTAGAAGAAACTGTAGCTTCGAAATCCCAATTGCCATATTTTGATTCCTGAGATCTAACAAGTACTTGAAGTTGACATGACCATATCTCTTGTGCCATTTTGCAGATAGTGGCATCTGTTGCATTTGAGCCGACATGGCATGCTTATCTGGTACTATAGCTAGCATCCTGTATAAGTGTCCTTCCTTGACACCTCTTGCTACTAGCTGACCTCTTTTGGATTTGTCTCTGATAGTGCATTCATCACCGTCGAAGATGACTTTGTAGTTGTGTTCCATCATTTGACCTACTGACAAAAGGTTCTTGTTCAGTTTCGGAAGTAAGAGCACATCTTTGACTAATCCTTTTGTACCAGTGAAATTGTTCATAGGGATAACACCTGTCCGTTGAATCGGATTCGGTGTATTATCTGCTGTGTAGATGACATTCTTTTGTCCTTCTAATGGCTTCATTTCTGTGAACCATTCCTGATGATTTGTCATATGAGATGATGCACCGCTATCGATGTACCAAGGATCCTGTTCCACTTGGTCGACTTGATAGCTGAAATCCTCTTTGGGATTGAAATCAGTGTCTAGGTGCATTGTATCAGTCTGATGCAATTCCTCACTTGCAAGAAACATATTGCCATGTTCATTTGCAAAATGACTGTGACTAGAATGTCCACCACGATGATTTCCTCTTCCTCGGGAATTCCCTCGAGAAGAGTCCAAACTTGTGACAGTAGTTGCATTGAATGTTTGACACATTGGTGGATGCATTCCCTCATCCTTGAAATCTTCCTCGGTTGGAATGATTTCCTCTTTGCTGATTCTGATGTTGCTGAGGATGATGCTGATGCTGATGCTGATTCTGATTTTGATTTTGTTGATGATGACCACTTTTCTGATATGATCTACCTCTGTTTCTGCCTTTGCCTCTACTTCTGTCTGAAGCTGTGAATGCTTGATCATTAGAATGACCTTTACATGCTTGAATGGCCTGAGTCCTGAGTTCTTCACCAAGTAGAACTGACTGAAGTTCTTCCAGTGTTGGAATTTGCCGTTGGATGGCAATACTCTGGACTAGATTCTCATATCCTTCTCCTAGTCCATTTAGGATTACTTGAACCATTTCTGCAGGATTCATAGTCTCTCCTACTACTGCAAGTTGATTGTTGTAGTCTTTGATGCGGAGTACATAAGCATGACCAGTTTCATTGCTATTGCGGAAACTCTGGTGTATCAGATTTCTCAGGGTGAGAATCCTGGATGTGTTCTTGGACTCGTAGAGAGCTGCGAACATATCCCATGCTTCTTTTGATGTCTTGACTATGTTGAGCTGTCCTAGCATGACATCTTGCACATTTTGCTTGATTAGGTGATAGGCATACTTGTCTTTCTTATCCCATTCTGCTTGAGCTCGAGCAATGGCAAGATCTGCTATTGGTGCAAAAACTGTTTGTGTAGATGTAGATCCTGATGTAGATCCCGTTGCTGGTGCTGTGACAACATATGGAGTAGAGCTACTGGTGGCTGGATCGGCCAATGGTCTAGGTATATAGATCCATCGACATACTCCCATTTGTCCTGAAGCACAAGAATGGTCTCCATTCGATATTTCCATGTACCATAATTGGAGTTGTCTAACTTAGCAGATGCCTCTAGAGTGAGGTTGCTAGTCGACATGGTGCAAACAATGTACTCAAAAAGTGTCCTGGAAAACTCTGTATGAATCAACTGCAAATACACTGAAGATGCCAATGAAATCTCTGTACCGTTGGTGAGGATAGGACTGCAGTATATAAGATCTGATCTATGTTACAAGGCTTGTGGCAATGATGCCGGGAATAGCCAAGAGGCTTTACAAGGCTGAAATGATGTGCACAATGCCATGAGATAGCCAAATAGGCTTTACAATGGTGGCATGTGTGTGTGAAATCAAATGATATCTGCCCACTGAATCAATCTACAATGCCTCTGAACTCTGAAGTCTGCTCACTGAACTGATGAACGAAAGGTTTCAGGTAATGTAATGATGTGAAATCGGATGTGAGCGTATGGACTGACTCCGAGTAGGTACTAGTCGGGAATTTCGAGCATGGCTTAGATTGGCAACTTGGGGAAATTCAAAGCGTCCCCTCTATGGTGATCTAATCTACTCTGATCTAGATCTAAACCAACCGTCGATCGATAAAAGAGCAGTAAATAATTCCTTTTCTTTTGTTCTTTTCAAGTGCTGGGTCAGATGCGTCGATGTAGAGGCAAATGTGCGTGAAGGAAGTGGTTTTGTCGGCGATGCTCAAATGTGAGTGTAACTTGCACCAAAATGTGCGCATGATATAACAAGCGCATAGAGCACAAAAAAACGAGTGACTTTCCTTTTTGGAGTACCCTCAAATTCTTCCTGGATCAAGAGATATGACTTGATCTAGGTGGAGGGGCAAAAGGAGTGCAAATGGTGCTCAATGATGATGTGTCACTATGAGTCACATGCAGTGATGATGTGGCACTGTGCCTAGCAAGAGGTGTGCCAGTGAAGCTATGTGCTAAGGTGGCAGGAGTGTGCACATGCAGTGTGTGCACAGTGTGCCTGGCAAGAGACTGTCCCTACAGAGGGTCAGTGCTGACTGGACTGCTGAGGTGGGATTGCTAAGGTGGCACAGATGATGTTAGCAGGGTGACATGGCAATGTTGACATGGCACTGATGATGTGTCCTTGATGATGTGGCAAAGGTGATGTGGCTGATGATGTGTCACTGATGATGTGGTAGTCGGTGATGATGTGGCAGTCGGTGATGATGTGGCAGTCGATAATGACGTGGCAGTCAGTGATGATGTGGCAGTTGGTGATGATGTGGCAATCGATGATGATGTGACAGTCGGTGATGATGTGGCAGTGTGGATAGGTTGATGACATGGCAACAGTGACGTGGCCAAATGACATGGCAATGGATAAGATGACGTTGCCACGTGTCGATAGGAGGCCTACCAGAATATTTTGAGGTGCTGACGGAATCTTTAAGATTCCGTCATCTTCTCCGTCGTCGGCCGTTTGGAGGTGGCGCCTTGAAGTCGATGGAGATGGAGCGCTTTGGAGCTGGAGCTAGGCGGGCAGTTGTCGGCCATCGCTCGGTGTGGTGTAACGGGAGCCGCTGGCGTGGATGAGACGGAGCCTTGTCGTAGGAGCCGTCGATTGCGGGAGGAGCACTGTGGGCTAGTCAAAGGCTGCGTAGGAGAGGCTCGCGTCCGAAATGATTGGCTTTGTTGAGGGAGGCGACTCGCTGTTTGGAGAGGCTGCCTTCAAAGGGGCTACGTCGAAAATGGCGATGGAGGTAGCCCGTGAGCCCGCGATGAGCCCGTTGCTTCGATGGAGGGGCGCTTCGTTGGAGAGGCCGTATGGTTTTAGAGGTTGTTTGCGGTTGAAGACGGTGGAGCAGACCGTGAAGGAGCATGTTGCTTGTTGGAGAGGCTTGGAGGTCTGTCAGCGGTAGGAGATCCGTGAAGGAAGCCGTCTCAAAGGAGAAGTAGTTCGTAGTAGATGCTGGAGACGTTCAAAATAGATGGAGGTGGGGTTGATGGCCTAGGGGCATACGGAGCTGCGAGTGGGCGTCACCTCTTTTGTGAGGCTCAGTAGCCACCGTTGGAGCACTAGCTGTGTCGCTGGTGTGGAGCAATAGCCGCCAAATGAGAGGAAGGTGCTCGCTGCAGCCGCCTCGTTGGACCGAGGAGGCGCTGTTGGTCTCTGGAGTTTGCTGCTCCGTCTGCTTGTCGTATTTGGAGCTACTGACTGCTTTCGTTGTTGTAGCTTTGCTCCACAGCTCTTTCTCTCACACATAGTCTCACAAGATAGAGAAACTAAGTCGAGACTTCTTCAAAGCATCTCTGTGTTTTAATTTCTTAGAGATCTCTCCCTCTCTGAAACAGCATGAATGAAGCTCTCTCAACTCGAAGATCACTCAAGAAATAATGAATCTCTTGCAAGAATCCTCACAAAGAACTCTCACAAATACTCACATGACGGAAACTTTTCAAATGGGCAAAAATTCTTTGTCACTCAATGGAAGTGAAAGGAACACTCAATCTCTCAATCTCTCTCGCACTCTCAAGAATCTCAATGTCTCAGCGGAAGACAAGGAAGCTCTGATACCATGATAAAATATGAACAGCGGAGAGGAGAAGAGTGGAGATGAGAAGAGAGGGCACAGCTAGAGAGCACACCACAAATGACTAACTGTACACTAGAATTAGTTGAAAAAATAGAATATATACAAACCCTTTTAGGGTTAGGGTTAGGGGATCTAACCCTTTCCTTTATAGCACTCTATACGGTTAGTGCTATGCACATATGATCACGTGATGGTGCTATGCACACATGATCACATGATGTTGAGCGTGAACTCTCAACACTTGGAGACCTATTAAAATGCAAGGGCACAAGTTACATCCTATAGAAGTGAAAGAAGAACACAATGGTAGAAGAGAATTGGGAGGAATACAAAATTTTTTACCTGAGCAATCATGCAATTCAAGATAATCATGCATGTCCACATTTGAATGCCTTTTACTCAAAAATGTTGTTAACACAAAGGCTTTAAAATTTTCTAAACCTACATGCCATTCCATAAAATTTGCAACTCACCCATATGTTGCCTCTATCCCACGGCTTCCACAGGAAGAGTAGGATGTTTAGGGTATGCAGTGTTCCGAGGATTTTTGTCACCCATAGATATATCGGTGTTGTCATTTGTAGTATAAGTGTAGCTTAGGACCTTGGGTCCTATTTCGGTGAGAGACGTAAGCTTAAGTATGGGAAGCAAACATTGTGCATGCTTGTGTGAAAGGAGCATTCATCAACATGGGCGAGTTAATGAAGGCTTTTGCCTCCATTAGGGGTTGAAAGGTTTAGAAAGAGTGTAAGGGTTTGAAGGAGGTTCAAGGTCCAGAAGGGGGTCCCATGTTCAGAAGAGGTTCCAAGGTTCAAAAGGGGTTTCAGGCTAGAAAGAGTATCCAAGGTTCAGAGTAGAGTACATGGTGGAGAACTCATCTCCCTTGTAGATCCTAGAGATCATGGGTTGAAGGACTAATCCAAGAGGATGAGGGTTTAGGGGGCGAATAGGAGGCGAGAGAGGAGAAGGGATGGAGTGGAGGGGATAGAGGATAAGGGAGGAGGAGAGAGAGAGGAGTTGAAAGGTTGGAGGAGAGGGAAAGGAGGAGTTGTAAGGTTGGAGGAGACGAGAGTAGGAATCAAGGATAGGACATGCTTTGGACATCAAGTGCAAGGGAGCATGGAAAATTGGAGACAATTGCTTAGAACACCAAAATAGAACTCAACACAGTGCCCCTAAAGAGTGTGGGCTGAAATCATTCCATTATAGGAGATTTATACAAGTTGGAGCGCTTCTCTCTCTCCATGTAGGAATTGTAAGACTTTCTCTCTCTACCTGTAGAACTTGCATCTAGGATCCCATATAGAAGTTTCATGTAGGAGTTGCATGTTGCATATAGGAATCATATGTAGAAATTGGGGGTAGGAATCCTATGAAGAACCGACATGTTGCATGTAGGAGTTGCATGTAGGAATCGTATGTAGAACTTGCATGTTGAATTCCTAAGAGAGATTCTTCCTAAACTTATGCAAGCAGAAGCAGAGCTTTGCCGCTACTCTATACACACAATCTTGCTACTTAAGTCCCTGTTGGAATAGAGTCAACATACCCCCAAATCCATTTTATTAATTGTCCTTGGGTGATGGCTTACTGTCATCACGGAGATGGGATGCCATACATGTAACCTAGTGGCTTTGTAACTTGTGGCATGCCAGTTGATCTTGTGATAACGCTTTTGCACCAAACAATTTCTTCTCGATTTCTAGAAAGATTATATCCACCATTTATTCGAATAGAGATATGTGGCATGCTTCTAAGAAGATGACTGTCTGATAGAGTCTACTTATAGTCTGTGCATGGACTCGTCCATTGGGATTGAAACTGACTGTAGGCAAATGGCAATCAATAAGGTTGGGGAGCTCCCGAATCTATTCCAAGGTTTTGCACAAGATAGCACTTTGTCGAAGGATGTGGTCAGTGTTTCCTGCATTATTGTCTCATGCCATTGAAGCACTCAGATTAGTGTGCCTTGGATGTTCCATTCTACACGAGAGTATGGCTCGATCATTGGCCAATTAATGGTGTGATCCTCACCCAAAGTGTGTATGTTAGCCTCCCAATTCTACGCTCGTGGAACTGCATTGGACTTGGGATGGGTCTGAAGAGAGTGGGAGAGAAGAAAGCAGTCTCACTTGCAGCTTTCTCACACACACAATGGGGAAATACACACAAAGGTGGAGGCCAAAAACTGTTTTCCTCTTCTTAGTTGTGAAAGCCAAAAGAACTCTCTCTAGTACAAAAGAATAGGTGAATCCTATATGTGGGTCTCAAACCAAACTCAGCTGACTAACTAGAGTACATAAAGATAGCTATCATCTAGCTATTATTCATGAGCGGTGTACCAACGGCATCTCCAGCTAACAACTCGGTGACATAAATGCACAACGGTCACCCTGGCATATCACGAGTGGAGCTCGATATCTCAACACTCCCCCTCGAGCTCAATCCCAATTCCTACACACCAAGCAGGTGACTGAACTTGCACAGATTCTCTGCACCCAATGCCTTTGTGAATATGTCAGCTACCTGATATTGTGTGCTGACATAAACTAGATAAATAAAACCTACTAGATACTTCTCTCGCACATAGTGATAATGCACCTCAATGTGCTTTGTTCTAGCATGATCGACTAGATTATTTGCCAAGTGTATACTACTCATGTTGTCACAATAAATGAGAACTAGCCCATCTGTAGACTGATGCATATCATAAAGTAGCTTATGCAACCAAGCTACCTCACATGCAACCATTATTGCACCGTTGTACTCAGCCTCTGTGCTTGACAAGGCAACTGTAGGTTGTTTCTTGCTGCTCCAAGTCATTGCAGCACTCCCAAAAGAGAACACATATCCACTGGTACATCGTCTAACAAAAATACTACCAGCCCAAACAGCATCAGTGTATCCATGGCCCTGTATCTGAACCCCAGTCTTATAAATTAGTCCATACTACAATGTGGACTTCACATACCTCACTATGCGTCTACCGCATCCAAATGGGGTTTCCTTGGAGCCTATATAAAATTACTTACCAACCCAATAGCATAGCTCAAATCTGGCCTGGTAATAGTCATATAAACCAAACTTCCTACTATATGTCTGTACATAGTAGGGTCATCTAGAAGCTCACCTGCATCTGCACTCAACTTCACATTCTGCTCCAAAGAAATTGAAATAGGCTTATAGCCTGTCATCCCATATTTGGACAGCATGTCCAATCCATACTGCCTCTACAAGAGCCATATCCCAAGTGTGGATCTAATCATCTCAATGCCCAAGAAGTAATGTAGCTCTCCCAAATTCTTCATCTAAAACTTATACTTCAATAGCATTTTCAATGAAGGGTATCTTTATCACTATCATCTGTGACGATCAAACCATCAACATAAATGACAAGTAGCATAATGTCTTTCTCTGTTTTTCTCACGTAAAGTGAGAAATTTGCCTTGGAAATCTGAAAGCCATTAGTGACAAGATATTGTCCTATCTTGTCGGACCATGCTCTCAGTGCTTGTTTCAAGCCATACAACGCTTTCTTCAACCTGCAAACAAACTCAGGATGAACACCACGAACATAACCTGGTGGCTGCTCCATATAGACCCCTTCTTGCAAATCACCATGCAAGAAAGCATTCTTTACATCCATCTGATGTAAAGACCATCCCTTTGATGCAACCATAGCAATGACTACTCTCATGGTTGCCATCCTTGTAACCGGACTAAATGTTTCTTCATAATCAATGCCATATGTCTGTGCATATCCCTTGACAACTAATCTTGCCTTGTATATGTTCACAGAACCATCTGCATTGTGGTTCACCTTATAAACCCACTTGCAGCCAATTGCATTCTTGTCTTTAGGCACAGGCACCAATTCCCATGTAGCCTTTGCTTCCAAGGCATCCATTTCTTCATCCATGGCTTTCTCCCATTTTTCTTTTCCCATGGCTTGCTCAAAAGAAGTGGGTTCTGGTTCATGTATCACTTTGACCATATAGGCATAGTGAATGGTTGTAAATCCACATCATATTTGAGCCTATCCATAGGATACCTAGCTCTGGTCGACCTACGCAAAATAGACTCACTACCAGGTGCTCTCAAAACATCCCTTGTCTTCCTTACTTGAGTTGTAACAACAAAAGGAATATCCAACTCATCATCAAGGCTCTGTTCTGAGCCACTAGATTCACCATCCACATAAGAGTGACCTGCATTCACATCAACCATGGGCTGATCTACTTTCTCTTTTCCTTTTCATGATACTTGCATACCACTATCTACATTGCTTTGAGCAAATCCTCCTGATCTCAATCTACCTATCCATGGTGAAGTATGTGAACCACTGCTAGAGGACACTACAAGTCCACTAATATTTTGTGATTGCTACTGTGAATTCTGTGCAGCATTACCATTTTTATGCATCTGCATCATCTATCACATTAACTGGTTTATACCAGCTACTCATCTCATCAAAAACAACATCTCTGCTCACTCTAAACTTACGAGTAGACGGGTTATAACATCTATACCCTTTCTGCTGCATAGAATAACCAATAAAGATGAACTTCTCAGCTTTTCGATCCATCTTGGATCTCAACTCATCTGGCACATGAACATAGGCAATGCAACCAAAAACATTCAAATGAGAAATATCTGGTTTCCTACCAATATACCTCTCCTCTAACGTCATGCCATGTATTGCTATAGTGGGAGTCCTGTTCATTATGTAGACTACTGTAGCAAATGCTTCAACCTAATAATAATCTGGCAGGTCTTTTTCGTTGAGCATGGCACAAGATACCTCTCCAATATGCCTCTTTTCCTTTCTACAAGTCCATTTTGTTGTGGGGTATGACTGCATAAATATTGCTGCTTTATGCCATGCTCCTGCAGGAACCTTGCAAACTCATTTGAGAGGTACTCTCCCCCTCCATCTAACCTTAGGCATTTTATTTGCAAGCCTCTTTCTTTCTCAACCATAGCTTTAAAAGCTTTGAAATGCCCAAACACTTCACTTTTCTTTTTTGAGAAATACACCCAAACTTCCTGCTGTAGTCGTCAATAAAAGTGACAAAATAATGACAGCCTCCAAGAGATGCAGCTTTAGTAGTCCACACATCAGAGTGGATTAACTCCAATGGCCTCTTACTCTACTGAACATGTCTAGGAAATGGTTTCCTTGCCTGTTTTCCAAATTGACAGGCTTAACATAGCTTATGCATTTCTGCAACCTTGAACTTAGGCAATCTTACAACAATATTTTGGGCTTGCATTTTTTTAAGTCGTTGTACATTAACATGACCAATGCATTTATGCTAGATATCAATATCTACAACTACACCGGTCCCATGTGCGAATTCCAGTCATGATGATATTCTGCTTTTAACCATTTGACCCATTTTACCACAGTAGTAGCATCCAACATTGTTGTTTGCATTTTGGCCTCTCTGCCATCCACCATAACCTCTTTGGCCCCTGTGCCTCTAAAGTTACCACCTCCTCCTTCATAGGACTAGTTTTCTTGAAATTGCTACATATTTTGATTTCTGCCATGGCCTCCAAATCAGCTTGCTCTACCTCTGTCTCTACCTCTTCCAGCATTTGAGTAGAAGACAGTTTCTTTTGAAGTTCCTCCTCAAGAAGATGTACCACCATTTCTCTGCTCTTTAGAAATTAGAAGAGCAATCGTCTCCCCAAAATCAGGAAAACTCTCACGGATGGCAATGGATGTCCGGAACTGTGCATAATTCTTTCCTAGACCATTCAAGGTCATAGAAACTAAATCATCATTTTCCACTGGTGACCCAATGGAAGCAAGTGCATCTACAACCTTCTTCACCTTCATGTGGTAGTCATTGATGCTCATATTTTCTCTTGGCACATTATGCAACTCTTGCTTCAGCTGCGTTTTCCTAGATTGCGTATTTGTGCTATACATTTTTGTCAAAGTATCCCATGCCTGCTTCGGCGTGATTGCATCGTGAATATGCACAATCATAGAATCTGAAATACTGATAGACAGCCAGTACATAACTTTTCTGGCTCTCTCATGCCAACCTTTAAATGCCTGAAACTCCTGTTGATTTGGAACATTAGGAATAACTGGTTCTTGTTCAGCCCTAGTAATGAACTCCCAATAGCCTTTTCTCTTAAGGAAATTCATCGTTCTAAACTTCCATGCTTGGAAGTTGTTCTTGTCAAGCTTTTCAGTGACAATCTGTGAAAAAGCATCAAACGCCATTACAGAACACTGCAAAATATTCTATCACTGCAAAAAAACACAACTTCTGCCTCACAAGGGCAAATCTGCAAAAATGACAAAAGTGGTATTTGACCACACAGTCACTTCCTAGTGACGATTATGCATCAATAGGCAATAACAATGATTTTGTCACTCCCAATATCTCTGCGCATAGGCATACAATGCAATTTCTGCGATAACTTTTCACCGACCTACAGAACAGTGGTCGCACAGCAAAAAGAGGGCGCTTTTCTGAGTTCCTGCGAAAAACTTTCGCCACCAAAACAAGCCCTGAAATGGCCTCAAATCAAAAAAATACTGCTCTCTTGCCACACTGCAAAGGGCGTCCCAATCTGAGACGGTGCACTCTTGCACTTTTCGGCAGTGCTACTTACACAGATTTGCTCCCAAAGTCGAAAAAGGAAAGCAACACTGATCCTCTTACAAAGACACCGCGAACTTGGTTTGCTTTCTTGAGCTCCTTACCACGAACTAAGCTCTGATACTATGTGAAGAGAGTGGGAGAGAAGAAAGGAGTCTTACTTGCAGCTTTCTCACATACACAATGGGGGAATACACACAAAGGTGGAGGCTAAAAAACAGTTTTCCTCTTCTTAGTTGTGAAAGCCAAAAGAACTCTCTATAGTACAAAAGAATAGGTGAACCCTATATGTGGGTCTCAAACCAAACTCAGCTAACTAAGGTGGCATACTAACTGAGCCACTAACTAGAGTACATAAAGACAGTTGTCATCCGGCGATTATTCATGAGCGGTGTACCAACCACATCTACAACTAACAAGTCGATGACATAAGTGCACAACGGTTACCCCGTCATATCACGAGTGGAGCTCGATATCTCAACAATAGGTTCTAAGGCATGGAGATGCAAAGTTTACATCAAAGAGCTTGGGGTGACGCCAATTTGGTTGGGGATCGAACGTGCAGATCCAAGCTTCTAACGAAGGATGTTGCTACAAAAGTTGTTCAAGGTCCATCCACCTCGAGTTTTCATATCAGGATATTTTCTCCAAATTTTTTTAATGGGGTACTTAGAAGTGGTATTACATCAAAATCATACCCATCATTGGAATCTCGCATGGAATGCGACTTGGATTATCTAGATCTTGATATTCAAAATCAATGATTGGGTCCATTTGTTAGTTGTGAGAGGGAAATCGGGGGGGGGACTACGTGAATGGTTTGACCAGCTTGGTAATCCTCAGAGGTAGGATTAGCAAGGGAAGGGAAGACATTGCATGTGAGGGATTGATATGTTTGTGACTGTTGGGTTAGTTGAAATTGATGAGAGGCATGAGCAAAGAGACAATGTAGGGAATACATATTTGGTTGGGGCTCAGGGAAGGTTAAGAGGGTGGTAGCAGGAAGAGTAAGTGAGGTTATGACATTGGCATAGAGAGTGGGTAGATATGGCAAGTTAGAATTGAGATAAACCATATGATCCTCTGTCATTTCTTTTTGTTGGTGAGATGAGATCATCAGCCTACAAAGGTGGGATGTTGGTTATGTCATGCCTTGTAGATAAGAGTGATGGCTTTTGTAGCAATTGCAACAAACCACCAATGACACAAAGGGGAGGACTTCCCATGAGACATACATATGCTATGACACAAAGCATCTGTCTTGAGTGCAGTAAACCCGGCATGTATGGACAGGCAAGACTATTTTCACCAAATGTTGGGTCTTTCCCACAGCTTCTACTGGAAGAGCAGGGAGTTAGGGTATGCAAGATTCCAAGGCTTTTTGTCACCTACAGTTATATTGGTGTCACCATTTGTAGTATAAGTGTAGCTTAGGACTTCGGGTCATATTCTAGTGAGAGACATAGGGTTATGTATGGGAAGCAAACATTAGACATGCTTGTGTAAGAGGAACGTTCATCACATGGCATCAAAACTCTTACTAAAAGAGAAATGAAATGCAAGTGTCTGACCATCCATAAGTTGCTTGTAAATTCAAGATTAGAAGAATGGCTGCAAGACAGCATTTTCTTCCCCCTTCATACAACATGATGCTTGCTTCCATCACAAGTTCTCCTCTTTAGGACTCATGTTATCCTCCCTATTCACTTTCAAATCTTCAACTCTTTCATTCTAGGGTGAAGGAGCATCAAAGTAAGTGTTTATCGTGTCCTACATTATTTCATCCTCATTTAGTTTATCCTCCTCTATAATGCTTCTATTATGTTGCTCTTCTAGCTCTCAATCCTCCCTTAGAGAATTTTGAAATCCTTGGGTCAGCATTCCTCATTAGGACGATTATACAATGTGTGTATGCTCAAGCTTTCCAAAAAAATTTCATCTTCCTACATGAAAATAATTTAGGTAATGGACTCGAAAAAGTCACATACAAGCACATAAATTTAGTACATGAAATGAATTTAGTGAATTCACTCACAAAAAAGGCAAAACAAGACTTATACCTCATCTTTCAATTGTGTCTCAAGTAAAGCTTAGAAGCGACCATATCTATTTATATGTGCTATTGATATGGTGCATAGTCTCCTTATTTGTTCTTTGCAAACCACACAATCATACAAGACTTGTTGATAAAATTTGCTCTACTAGTCTTCTCTTTGATTTCCTATGATCTTGAAGGAATCTACACTTGCTCATTACAACATTATGTTATTGCATAATTCATACGTGATGGCAAAACATTCAAAAAAATGGATCCTATTTGTTATAACTGTTGATATTGCTCTATTCCAGTGATATCTACATCTAAAACCTCTCTAGAAATTTACCAAGAGGGTATTTATGTCAATAAGCTACTTCAAGGACAAGACTTTGAACACTAGATTTTATGATCCAAAAAATATTAACCTACCTCATGAAACTAATGGGAGTTCCATACCATGTACTCACAGAGTTTGATGCAAATAGCATAGCATTACGGTGTAGCATTATGACCACCGAGGCATTTCTTTGTATGCCCATCCATGATGTATGGTGTAAAATGTGGAAATATAGCTTCTTGGCCATGCAAATGGTACCCTATGGGCATGATACTTTGCAAGTTCCTTAAATTAGTTGAGTTTAAGGCCCATGAAACATATCATTGCCATCAGGTACCATTTGCATGCATGTGTGCCCATGCGTGATGGATGGGCAAAAGTATATCAATATGGTTTTTTCACCATGCAAATGGTACTCGATGGCCATGATACTTTGCATGGGTTTTAAAATTGGTGATTTTAAGGCATGTGCAATGTATCATGGCTATAGGGTTCCATTTACATGCCTAGAACACCACCAAGGCACCGAGGCATTTTTTTATATGCCCACGAGCCTTAAAATAGGTGATTTTAACACCCATGCAAAGTATTGTGTCCATCGAGTACCATTTGCATGCCTAGAACACCACCAAGGTATTTTTTTGTCTACCCCCATGTTGCATGTTGTTGCACGCAAAGTACCACATTGTTGAAGACATTAACAGCACTCCAAATTCTTTTTTCTTCAATAAGGCTATAATTCCATTGGGAAAAATCCATGCTAAATCATGTAGCACCTCTCTGCAAGAAGAAATCTATTGATATATCATGAGTCACCATCTTTTATGGACAATTTCTAGACCATTTTTGCCTCCATTTGAGGCTCTTGTACTAAGCTCACAAGCACAAGTTTCCATCTTTTATATGCAAACATTTGCTACCACTGCAATGGCCATCTTCAACCAAGGACACTACCTCTCATCGCAATCGTCATGCCAATTATTGTATTAGCTTACCATCACCCATGTCATGGGTATAAAAATATGAGGAAAGAGTCGGCTCATCTATTGTAAGTCACGCACCACCGACCATAGGGAGTTACTACAATCTATGCACTTCTCATTAATTTGGAAAACACCATCTATAGCTTTGGCCACAATCCATATGTATCCTTAATTAAATACACGGCATACCATAAGCCCTTTTTTTAATGATATTCTAAGTAATGTCATGTCCATGCATTAATTTCAAGGTATTTCTCATAGCACCTCCTAAGGGGTAATTCAATCCACAAGCTTTATCATCAAGCTTGACATTGATGACCCAAAAATGTCCATATCATTTCCTGAAATTCTATAATACCCTCTACTCATAGGAGAATGTGTTTTCCCACACCTAGAGTTACGTAACTCTCTTGGAATAGACAACTCAATGGAATAAGTATATGGTCATATGAAGAGAGTACTATATCACCCATCAAAAAAACTATATTTCCTTATGTTATGATTGGTATTATGACCTCCTACCATTTGAATGTGCTCCAACTATCTAGATGTGCCCATATCCAACCTTCAATGTCCCTAGAATCTAAAAGAGAGGGTGAATTCATGTCATCTCAAGGTTTAGATGGACGTGTCTATATATAAGTTGCCATTTCAAGATTATATAGATGGAAGTTCTTTGTGTACAAGAACTTATTGACAATGTCACTATAAAGAAGCTCCAACCACTTTGCCCTCATCAAGTGTATCATTGAATGAAAATTTTAACAATTTTGGAACATATATTACATATAACATTGCAAAATTACCATATCAACATCATATATCGTCATATACTGTGTAAAAAAACAATACAACGCCTGTGCTCAACAGATAACAGGATCTTGTATGCAAGAGAGAAAAGTAGATAGTATGGAGAATCAAAATTTTGATTACTGTAAAACTGATACAATAGATTGCACTGCCGTCCAACCGTGCGCTCCTGTGTGGGAAGCTTTGATCGCATGCCGGAAACAATAGAGGACAAAGGCTGGATGCTAAGGAATCAGGGTTGCTGTAGCCAGTGATGAATATGGGCTTCACAGGCTTGCTCTTATATAGCCACCAATCATAGTCGGTTAGACCCAATTGGGAGACCAACCCAATCAACCAAAAACGACCGACTGGAGGTCGGTCCCAAAATAGGCCACCGACCACACGTTAGAACCGTGGCGTAGAATAGAGCAACTATCCTATGGTCCTCGTTCGGCCCACATCCGAGATCATCTGGGGCTCCAAACGAGCCCCGCAACCCAAGAGTGGGCTGTCTCGAAAAATGCTCCGTCCACCCTCAGTGCGGTCAGTCATGGGATGCCTTCCCGCACTTGCATGTAGCCTAGTTGGCAGTGTGCCAACTATATTTGAAGCCGTCCAACCATCACGCCACACATGGTCTCCATCTAAAGTCCAAACCAAGACCTATTGGATAACCGAGCTACTCAAATGCCTTCTCCTCATATGGGGGGCTTACAAGTAGAGTTAGCTGGTTCCCACGTAGTTACACGACAGTGGGGCATTGATATCTAACATGTTGATCACACACACACATACACTATGGCAACAAGGGTTAAAAGCATAGTCCAAAGTACCCAATGTGAGATCATTGTGTGCATAGAGTAGTGGGAAAGTTCTTGTAATATCTTGAACATGAAAGTAGGTTTGGTAGGTCTAATAGCATGGGAATAATAGGTTTGGTAGGTCTAATAGTATGGGAGTATCCAAAGTACTCTCTAAAGAGATCTAGACATACTTGCAAAATCATGATTTAGAGACAGAAAAATACATCCACACTCTATGTCTGAGAGATAAACTCCATACACAAACTCTATACACGTTGTCTCAGAGAAATAAAATCCATAATTTGTGTTAGAGAGAAAAACTCCCACACTGTGTCAAAGAGAAGAACATCCACACTTTGTGTTAGAGAGAGAAATACCATATGCATCCCACATTGCATTGAGAGAGACTCAACTCAAGAGCATGTATGAATATCTCTTAATGGAAAGAATCTCTAACTCTTTGGGACTTAGTGTTCACTTCACTTTTGTGTTCATGCGCTTCATCTCCTAGCGTCTGTTCTTTCTTACACTGTCATGTCCTAGCATGCTCTTACCCTTACCTTTGCCCTCCCACCTCCTCCCTCCTCTCTCCTCCCTTCCGCCTCCTCTCTTGTCCTCCTCCATCCTCCTCTTTCCTCCTTCCTCCTCCCTCTTTGCATGCTCTTACCCTTGCACTCCCTCCCCCCACCTCTTCCCCCTTCACCGCCCTTATCCTTCTCTCTCCTCCCTTCCTCCTCCATTCTCCTCCCTCGTCTTTCCTTCTCCCTCCTCCCTTCTCCTGCTCTTTCCTCCTCCCTCCTTCGTTCTCCTCCACCTTCCTCCCCGTCAACCCTATTCCTCCTTCTCAACCCTTTACCCCATGAAACCATGAAGGAGACTAGCTCTTCACTCCTTAACGTTGAACCCATTCTCAACCTTGTGACTCTCTCTCTCTCTCAACCCTGAACTCTTTTTAAAACTTGGAACCCTAGTTAAGTTTCTCAAACCTACCCCCATATAAACCTTGCAAACCTTTCCTAAACCCTTGTTATGAGATTTTCAGCTTAATCAATGGTGACCTTGCATAAGCACACTAACCCACTAATAACAACATTTAACCCAATTTCCACATCCTATAAAAGCAGCACCCCTTTCCCCCATTCCTTTCCCTACTTTCGCAGTTTGGTATCTCTCCTCCACCTCCAACATCCATTGATCCTCCATAATTACCATCCATCTCCACCCCATCAACTACCACCAATTTTTCCTTTATCCTCCATTACTTCCATCCATCTCCAACCCCTCTACCACCACCACTTGTCTTGTCCACCCTCCCTTACTTCGATCGATCTCCACCCCCTCCATTGCGACCACCTTTTTTGTCAACCTCCACCCCTCCACTACCGTTGGTTTTGATCCTCCACCATTCCTTGAAGCACTCAAGATAAAACCTTCCCCCTTTTCTCCTCTCTTTTGCATCACCCCCACCTCTTTTCCATTATCTCTCTCTTTTGTCACTTTCGCATCCGTCTCTATTTTTGTCAACCGTCTCTCACCTTCCGTCCATTCTCTTACTCCCTCTCTTTCCAGTTCCCTTCCACCATTACCATTTCATTCCACCCTTGTCCCCCTCAATTCTCTCAACCCCATCATCCCCCCCTTTTTTGTCCATCCCACCTCCACCCCACCCTTTTCATTCTCACTCCTTTCCACCACTACCATTTCCATTCCACCCTTGTCCCCCTCAAATCTCTCATTCCTTCTCATCCCCACCCCTTTTCTGTCCATCCCTCCACCCCTTTCATTCTCTCACTCCTTTCCCCCTTCCCGCTTTCTCTTCTTGCACCTCCCTACCATTCTCTACTCTCTACCCCCCCCCCCCTCTTTTTTCCCCTCAACTCTCTCATTACACTTCTCTATACCCTCTCTCTCTCTCTCTCTCTCTCTCTCTCTCTCTCTCTCTCTCTCTCTCTCTCTCTCTCTCTCTCTCTCTTCTGGGCGCCCCAACAGGATAATAAATTCTCTCTCTCTCTCCCTCTCTCTCTCTCTCATCCCCTCCCTCACTCCTTGGGTGCACGACAACACAGTCATCGTCGAGATGCCGCCCTTCGCTCCTAGTGCGACCTCCACCTTCACCTGGCCATGACTCTAATCCTTGTGCAAATCCTTGCGAACACCTTTTGGCAATGTTGTCTCACACGACTCCAACGTGCCATCTAAAAGGTGCATCATGCGAGTACGAGTGCGAGTGCCATCGCAAAGCATGCCCCAGGTCGCCTGGGGCACTGCGTCAAGCTGCACCATGCTACACATCATTTGCCACCTTCAAAGCCCGCGTCAATCACCTACTATGCCCTCAGGACTGTTGCCTCGCTCGCCAACACCACGATCCACTACTCCAACCACCACAACCGAAGTCCAACCCCAAAGGTGCGAGCTTTGGTACCTTCAAAAATCCCTCACTAAAGTAACACTAAAATAACCTCACCACATACTAAACATAGCTATTTATCAAGCTATAGTCAATCCTACTTGGTTAGTAAGGCTAACTACATATAGCTTAGGATAGTACAATTGAACTATGGTTAGAAGAGTTAACTTAATGCCAGTCACCACATTCAGCATGGTCAAGGTAACGTAACTTAACTATGGTCACATAACCTTAGTAGGTTAGGTGAATGAAAGCATAAATTCCAATTTGATGCATCATGAATGCTTTTGGTGGTACCTTGCCCAATTTCATGCATCATCAATGCTTTTGGTGGTATCTTATAGAAATCATATCACAAGTTTTATTTGTATTAACAAGTACTTATGTCTATTATATGCTCTCAACCAAACAAATTAAATAATAGTAAGAAGTATTTCAAACATATTCGAACCACTTCAAAATTTTACTAGAGTATTTATTTCTACTAAATAAGTAACTCTTTTAGAAACTTACTTTTGAGGATATGGTACTAGTCATCAAAAGTATCTTTTTGCAAGAAAAAGTGATATATCACATTCGAAACGAATCATACAACAAGTGGGAGAGAAAGTACTCTATCCCTAGCCTCAACAATGTGGCAAAAAATACATGGTGGTGGTCTAAAATGCCACGACATCCCAAAAGAGGAAAAATAATGAGCAGTCCCATGTCCGCATGAAGGATAAAAGTCTACCACGAGCTACCAAAGAGGTGCCTGTACATTGCTCCCACTGACTTCCAAGAGTGAAGATAATCTACGCCCAAATGGAAGCGAGTGTCAACCTCCGTGCATAAATGGCCCCCAAGGACAAAAGAACATCGCGAACACCATATCCGCCATAGGGTAATGCTGAAAATCACCTCCCATGCTGACCCTACAGGTGAAGTAGGCATGGAATCCTGAGCTGTTACAGGTACCAACAGTAAATCCTGCGGCTCCGTGATGCTGACATCTGTGGGACCCCGTCTCTGGCGACGCTGTATAAAGAAACCGTGATCTCCTGGCCCTGACTCAAAGAGAGCAAAGGCTCCAGATCCTCTCCCCCAAAGGGCAATACCCCATGTCATCAGAAAGGACTCGGATATAACATATGAGAACAACCTGAAGATACTTGTCCATACCACTCTAGAGCTGAGGCAGCTCCATAAAAAATGCTTACTAGATTCCTCTGCAAGCTGACAACGCATACACAAGGAGGGTCTACCCATCTGCTGAAGCCAAGTACCCACAGGTATACCCCTATGTATAGTGAGCCAAAGAAAGGAGACTTTCCTGGTCCTACTGATGTCCAAAAAGTGAGTCCAGTAGCTCAGCAAGAGCTCTGCAGTAAGTCCCTGTGCGTGCCAATGTTGTGAGGCAGATGGTAGGTGATGAGAGTCTCTCTGCTGAAGCTTATAACCTGCCCTCGTCGAGTACTAAAAACAAGAAAGAGGACGAACGCCTGTCACTGGAGGGAACACCCACTCACCTAGATCCCAATCGAGCTCCATAAGAGGTCGACCCTGAAAAATCCAAAGTCTCCATCTAGGATCCTCTGCAATGGTCAACTTGGAAGGATCTGTGGCCCATTCCTTACCCAGCAAACCAATGACCCTGACTCTCTGCCAAAGGAGCTCTTGTCGATCCAGGGGCTGAGTGGGATCCAATCTGTGAGAGGAGTCCGTCTCAAAATAGGTAAACGGTGCCGGTCCTAAACGAACTCCAATGCATAGCCCAGCCTCACTAAAACAACCTGACCAAGTAGAGATGGGATGAACATAGGCTCGATCTGTAAGCATATCCCTTCACTCATGAGGAATAGCTCTCATGATCAATAATCTAATGGCAACAATCTGTCCAAGTGGCCTGTGTCTATCTCTGATCTCCTCCTCTGACATCTCCACACCTCCTCTGAACCAATCTCTGTCACAACCCCCTGAGCATGCCATGTGGCCAAGGGAGTCCTAAGTTTTGTACCAGGAGAAGATCCCTGATATCGAACCAGGGGGTTATGATAGAGTGGCTGTCGGGCAATTTCCTCTCCGGACGAGGAAACTGCTCTGATGAGGTGTTCTCGAAAGTGATCCCAAATCTGAATAAGCCTTTTCACAAGTGGTGAGGAAGGCTCAGAATGCTGGTCCGCCAGGAAGATCCAACTGACTCTACCTGCCCACTGGCCTGTTGCACTGCAGGTGCACTGGTGAATCCCATGCAGTAGGAACTGCTTCCACGACTGATCTCCTGGAGTCAAACCTCTAACAAGAAGTTTGACTAAAAGGGCTTTGCTCTGCATCTCAAGATTAAGAACCCCAAGTCCTCCTTGCGAGGAGAGTAAAGTGATAGTATCCCATGAAACCCTGGCCCTAATGTCCTCAGAACCGTCACCACCACTCCACATGAAGTTTCGGAGTAATCTCCTCACCTGACGGATCGAGTCAGCATGAAAGCATCAACATGACGCAACGTACCACATAATCGCTAGTAGAACCTAGTTGAGTACCTCTCCTCCCCATGCTGGGGTATCCTGCTAAGCTCCTGTCCAGATGCCTTTTTATTTGTTCAAATTGACAAGTCCCCCTGAGACTAGGCAGAACTTGTCAGTTGAATCCGCAACAGTAGCGAGACTATATGCATCTCCTCTGACTGTCAGTGCCGTGTCGTCAACAAACTCAATGTCCAGAAGCTCCTTCTCCTGCCGGATAGGCAGATGGAAGCCCAAAGTGCCATGACTGGTAGCCTGCATAAAGTATCCCATAACCTCCGCTACGAAAAGAAAAAGATAAGGTTCAAGCGAGCATCCCTGTCGTACCTATCTGGATAGGTGAAAAGCCGGTCCTCTGCCTCCAAAGACACCCATCTTGCTAGAAGAGTGGGAGTAAAGTGAGGAGACCCAAGAAATCCATCTATCACTGAGCCTAGCCTCCTCATAGTACCCTCCAAGAAACCCCAGTCCACCCTATCATAAGCCTTCTCAAAATCGAGAAGAACTACAATCTCCTGCTGACTCTCCTTCGCCCAGTGAGTGGCCTCCCAAAAAGTGAAGATGTTATCCAAGATATTCCGATCTTGGACAAACCCTATCTGAGTAGCTCTGATGATATCTGGTAGCATAGGCTTTATGCAAAGAGCCAAGGTCTTCGCTAGGATCTTGTAGGCTGTCCCTGGAAGTGTAATGAATCTCCAATTACGTAGGATTGTCTTGTCTCCCCCTTTCGAGATGAGAAATAATACCTGTGCATAATATCTCGCCCAAAGATCCTGTATCGAGAGCCTCTGAAAAGGCAGAGAGTAGCTGAGGCCCAATCGTATCCCAAAGAGCTCTAAAAAGAAGTGGCGACAAACCGTCTTCGCCCGGGCATCTGTCTCTGGGCAGCTCATGTAACTCGTCCGTGATCTCCAAGTGGGCTATCCAAAACATGACTCATCCTGTCTGAGACCATCAGGGGGAAATGACACCAAATCTCCTCTCTGGCTATGATCATCTCCTCGATAACTGGATCGACGGTGTAAGGAGTGGAATAGAAATCAGAAGTGATCTCAACAAGACGGTGAGGGTCCGTCTGAAGAGGCCCGACCTCATCCACAAGTCTACGAAGATTGTCCGAAGAGTATCTCTGACCCACTTCCCTGAAGAACTCTCTAGAGCATATATCCCCCTTCTGAATCCAGAAAGTCTGCTGGGAGTAAAACCTGAACTGGGCCCTCTTGCCGTGAATCTCCTCTAATCTCTCCTGAGCCTCCGAAAGCTGCCTTCTGATGAAAAGAGAATGAGAAAAACTCTGAATCAATCTCTGAAGTCTGGATACCTCCGCTCTTGCATTCCGATCTCTCATTATGATCTTTTCCTTCTCCTCTTTTGCCCTCAACTGGCAGGCCATGCTGACTCTAGCTAAAGCCCCCTCTACCCACATCAACCAACCCTGATCCATAGGAGTGTCCACTTGCAACCAAGTCTCTCTCAACCGTTCCAGGAACTCTACATCCTGAAAAACAAAGTATCTACAACCGTTCAGTCCTCTCACATTCCAAGAAATGATGGACAACCTAGACATCGGATGGAAGTGAGGGTGTGCCAGTGGCAACGGCACAAAACTCTCTGACGGTGCAATCCAAAATCAGTCTCTGATCAAACTTCAAATCTGCCCCAACTCATGTAAAATGGCTCCCATCCAAGGGAATAGTACTCTGGCGCGAACCGAGGAGCTGAAAGTCAAACCAGCCAGCACTCTTGGGCAAATCAAAGTCTCCCTGAATCTCAAAGAACAGAAACAAAAAGGCCCTGCCACCGAAGCCAAGTAGAAGAGTCCTAGGGCAAGAATGAATCTGCGAGCCGACAATACGGTGAACCGATGAAAACTGAGTCATGCTCATAAGCTGTCTAGCAATCTCGTTGTCAAGTAACTCAGCTGACCAGCTTTTGCTCCCCCAAGATCGAAAGCTACCTGCGGAGAAACGAAGAATGTGCCCCTCTCTGGAGCGAGTAGCAAATCCCAAGTACTCCTCTACCTCCTCTGACCGTCGGCAAAACACCGGTACAAGTTCCAATCGAGTGAGGGAGTCTGTGATAACCCCTCGAGCCAAAAAGGACCAAAACTCAATGGGTAGATCTCTGTCAACCATCCTCAGGTCAAGTCTAGGAGTGAGAAGAGCTGAAAAGGGCTGAGCCTTCTTGACTCTGCTCCTCGAATAGGTGAGAGGGACAGAAAGAATCTGCGACAAGGTACCTATCCGCGTGGGTGACTGATACTCTCGCTCAATCTCGTTTGCTAGGATCTCCCAATCCTCATGCCTGTCTGGGTACTGAGCAAAATCTGTGACCGCACTTGCAAAAGATCTGGATAAACCAGGAGTGAAAAGCTGCGAGGACGAGGCTGTACTAAGAGGGGTGTCTAAAAGGACGCTCCGCATAGCAACAAAGGAAGGTACTGTGTGACGGGGCTGTGAAAGGGGTCTCGAGGAAACCTCGTACAGGCGCATGAGATCCTGGGACGGGCTCTCACTGTGTCGTAAAATACCACTCTCTCAACGGACTGCAGGGGAGAGGCATCCATCCCAGTAATTGCAGCCTGAGCAGTCTCCTGCTGAATAACTGTCTCCGTAACCAATATCTGAACCTCCGGGGTAGAAGTGTCTAGAGTCATCAAATCCTGAGCTACTGTCTCCTGCACAGTGTGAAGACCTGCCTGTGGATGGTCCTTCGCCTCTCCCCTTTCCGGGGTCTCTTGCACATGTGTCTCGACTCTCTGAGCTACCTTCTCCTGCACAGTGTCAAGACCTGCCTGCGGATGGTCCTCTACATCTCCCCTTTCCGGGGTCTCCTGCACATGTGACTCGACTCCCTGAGCTACCTTTATAATAAGAAAGGACATGCATTTTTATATCTCTGCAGAATTCCTAGTAGATACAATTGGTAATCCTCCTCTCCACATTCCTGGCAATGCTTTCCTGGAATGGATAAGTAAACTACAAGGAACTAATCAAGTCCTCAGGTCAGGTAGGATGGGGCTTTCCCTTTGATATTTATTTTCTTTTCTTCCCTCTGATACTTTCTTTAACACATTAAATTTAGGACTTGACATTTCAGCTTTCTTTTGAGCCAGGACCTTGCAGACAATAAATACACCTTCTTGAGTTGAGGTCCAATACAAGGCTCGCATATGATGACAGACAGAGACACAGCAAAATTTAAAACATACCCTTGGCTGAAGCAAAACCTTCTAAATAGATTGCGCATAAATTTCTCATCGGAATAGAAATTTGTCAAGCTATCAAACATATGCCTGATATTTTGGACTACAACGATACTAACCAGTCAAAGAATATCATTATGAATGTGTAAGATAGTCAAAGACCTCTTCTTGCTCTATTACAAAGGCCACAAACAGCAAATGTTTGGGGAGAAATATCCATTACAGTAACCAACAATCCCAGTTTAATACAAGACAATGGCTCCTAGGTCTGACAAATGACATAGGTGTGCCCTTAAAGTACCACAGATACTGCTAAAGTTTAAACAGATACATGGAAGACATGCAAACTCGGTTTTGGTTTGCTGCAACCCCTAATCCTTTCCAATGGGAAAGAAATACTGAATGATTCAGCGTTATTCTCAATCCACCATGAAGGGATCAAGATGATGAATGCGCTTCCCTTATAATTTTGTGGGATAACAAATAAATCTACATGTGAGGGACAGAATACTGTAAGGAGAGACCCTTTCAATATTCTGAACCTCAGTCTTAACTATAGACAAATGGAAACTGTGGAAGTCTCCATGTTTTGAATTTAATGTGAAAAGAATCACGCTGAATCCTGTCTATCCAATGCCACATTAGTGGCTTGTAAAGATGCAGAGAGAAAACTGTGAGGAAACTTAGCAGGAAGCTCTATAACTGAAACTTCAGAAGATGCTTGCTGGATAGCAAGGCCCAAAGCATAACCTAATGCCCTTGCCACGGGTACTGCCACTGCATTCCCGACCTGTATGTATCTGTATATAAGGCAGACAATATAGTAAAATAGAGTACAAAATCTTGACGATGGGCATCCTACAAGAACGCAGTTCCAAAAAACACAGGCACAACATAACTTACCATTAAGGAAAACATTAGTATAGAATGAAGGAGACGAAGTTTTGCTACCAACCTTTCCTTGACAGGACCAAAGAGTTTATAATAGTCAGGGAAACCCTGCAGGCGTGCATTCTCCCTAATGGTAAGAACTCGGTCTTGCTCAGGATGAAGGATAGCCTGTTATCAAATCACCCAATTAGGACCCTTCTATTACGAGTTAGATTTGAAGCCAATATATGACTTGACTGTAGACCTGATTATGAGGTTCTGCTCTCGTCACAACTGTTGGTACAGTTTCGTCCCACCATAATCGTGCAAAAGGCCTGCCAGGTTAGACCACTTCTATGGTTTGTAAAGCTGCCTTCAAAAACTTGAAACAGAAAACAAACAACATTTCAAGAGAGTCATTAGGTTCTGTGAATGGAATGGAAACACCTACTTGGAAGAACGGCCTTTGACAAAAGTAATTGCATAATCCGGTACCTGCAGATGTATATAAGATCTTACCTTATGCTGATCAATTGCTAAAACAGATTACTCAAGACTGCAGCATGGGCAGGGACTAATTATCAAGGTGAATTCCTCCAAATGGTTTAAAAATTTTAAGGTTGAAACTGTACTAGATCTTGAAAATAATGAATGTATACATGAAAAAACTGTCTTTCTGATACAACCTCACTCGCATTTTGGCATTGCACTACACAAGCTAGGGCTTATAGAACCACATATCCAGGCAGCATCCTGGAAAACTTGCAATAAATCTAACTTCATTTGTTGCAAAGCATGTACAGTTTTTAATGTCCCTAGGAGACACAAAGTTAGAAAATGGTTGCCTTCTTATTGTAAGCTTACCAAAGGCTTTCCTGAGGGCAACAGCACCCTTTCCACTTTTGGGTCAAGTGCCACTGTATTGTCCTCGTTCAAAATGACACCTGGGAGGTTTCTGAAATTTGCTCCCTGTTTTTTAAGTAAAATCAAAATACAAGCCAGACTCAGAGAAACTTGAGTAATGGCCTGCTGCCAATTACACTAGTACAATTACTAGAAGGAATATGATTTCTAACATGGCATCACAAACAATTCCCAAGTCAGCACCTTAGCCTTTGGAATCCGACATGTACGTTGAAAATCATCAGTATTAAGTTGAAGAGGGCGATGATCATGTAACAGCATTTTTTGCTTTTTGAAACCTAGGAAGGCACTTTGCCCTGTCAATACTGCACCAACAGGTTTTAGCATTCATACTCTTCAAAATTCAAGAAGAATGGGGTGATTTGCCCAAGACATTAGCAAAGCACTTCATAACAAAATGCTTGGGTACCTTATCAAAGAAAACCTACCAGAGAATTCCGAATCAAAGTGCTTTTTTTCTTGATCAAAATAACAAAATCCAAGATATCCCCACTCCAAGCTGCTCCCTCCCCCCCTCTGTGCCTCAGCCGTCTCCTCTCCCGCTCCCTCTCCCTCAGCCCCTCCCTTCCCCTCCCTCAGCCCGCCTACCTACCCCCTCTCTCCCTCAGCCTGCCGCCTACCTACCCCCTCCCTTCTCCAGCCCGCCTACCTGCCCCCCGCCCCCTCGCCCCCCTCTTTCGCCCCCTTAGCCACCTCCCAGCCTGCCCTCCCCCGGCGCCTTTCTCGCCTCTCTTCCCTCCCCCTTCCCCTCTTCCTACCCTCGACTCCCTCCTCCCTGCTTGCTTCCTCCTCTGACCCCTTCTCCTCCTCTGACCTCTTCCTGCCCCTCTTTGCCTTTCTCCCTTCCCGCAGCATTTCTGGATCGGACAGAGCTTTCTTCTATTCGAGTCGTCCTTCTAACCTCGATTGATGATCAGCCAATCCTACTTTGCCTCAACCGGCCGCGAAAACTATCACGTTGTCAAAAGACCAGATGAAGCAACTCAAGAAGGATGTATAGCTTGAATGCTCGACCACTTAATCGATGTTCGCCTTTTGAGATGAGCTTTTTTCCAAGTTTTTTTAACTCTCCGGAGGTTGCGAGCGTGCTCTTAGGCGGTTTTCTATACCTGGCACACAAGACTATTTTGTTTGATGTCTTCGCTCTTTCATCAAGTTTTCAGGGCTCACCCAAGTCTAGCCTCACCTTCTTCATGTGATTGGAGAGCACTTCGGTATGGTCATTGAGATCCCCCCCCCCTGGCGGGTTGCTCTTGACAACTACAAAGTCAACCAAGTCTGACGGGGTCCCTAGAGTTAGGATCCTTACGGAGGACCCTAACATTTCGGATGATCATATCTTGCTTCAGTGCCCAGATGATCTTTTTTTGGGCAGAGAGTGGAGGTTGCAAGCAGGCAAGACTAGTGCCCGGTCTGCAGGACCCTTGGACATTTTGCCAAGTATTGCCCCAAGAAGGAAAAAGCCCAAAAAACCTTCTGGTACAATAGCTCTCCTTTGATCTCGCCAAGGGGGTGGGACAGCTCATGCGGTTGCTCCCTGACCTCGGTAAGGTGGTGATACTGCTCCTACACGACAAAGCGCTCCTCGACAGAATGCCCCTTTGGTACAACCGCCTCTTGCCTCACGTCCCCCAATGGTACCCACAACATATCGTTCGGTTCATACGCAACCTCCACCTCCATCAGTTCAAGAGGCCCGTCCTCAACTCCTTCTCCTTAAGAGACTTGGAGTCTCCCGTTTTGGTTGTTTCCATTGTTGCACCTCACGCAATCCAAGACGCTTGAGCTACAATTGTAGCCCCGGTTGCAACTTCTCCCGCGGACCCATTGGTAGCCCCTCTCCCTATCCCAGTGGTAGCCCCTCTCCCTAACCTTGCATATTCTTTGGTTGGACGGGCCTCCGTAGCTTTTCAGACACAAGGTTCTCAAGAGCAATCTTTAACTCCCCTCTTAGATAGAGAAAGGGAGTTGGGTACCCCGTTGATCCACTTCTGTCTGAAGAGATCCACCGCAACCCTGTGTCGAGCCTGATTCACAAGAACTCCTTTTCAACCCTTGCAGATATCCCCAAGGAGGACTTTGTGCTCTATAATTTTGGTGAGCAAGTCATTAGGATTTATGTTGACAAGGCGTCCTCTTCTTCAGGTGGTAGGATAATTTCTCCTGTTGAATTTCGACCACTTGGTTGCATCCCTCGCTCTTTGAGCAAGAGATCTTCCCTTGTTGAGGGGTTTGTTTCCACCACTAGGTCAGATAAGATGTTCCATTCTACATCTTCCCGCAGATAAGGATTGTTAGCAAGAACATACAAGACCTTGGTAGCATCCCTCATTGTAGCCGTAGATAGTTAATTTGAAATCAGCTTCATTTAGGAGTTACTAGTGGCTTTTATTGATGTCTTACTCTTGCAAGAGCACAAATTCGATGTTAGTGATTGTACAAAGTCAGGCAAGCTAATTTCAAGTTACACCTTTGGTCACCTGCCTTTGGTTCTAGGGAAGGTACTTGAATTTCAATTTTGGATTCTTTTCTCCCCTTGGTTGTCAGACATGGTAAGATCTTACCCTCTAGAGCCCATTGGGTTCTTCTTTTGATTGGAGATCGCAAGGTTAGACTCCTCAACCTTTACGCCCTAATAACAGCAATGATCATGTATTGTTTTAGAAGGCGTTGCTCCCCTGGGACTCCATCGCGAATTCATGGGTGATAGGAGAGGCTTCAACATTATAGAGTTACCCTTCAATAAAAATGGAGGTAGAGAGGCGACATTTATCCTTTGGAGACGATAATGTGGGATGCCTTTTTCTTCAATTTCAATGACAGAGATGTTTGGCTTAACGATGCTTTTCGCACTTAGTCACAATCACTCATGTTTTCTTAGTCGAATAGAAGGCCGCAAATGCCTATCCATGCACAGATTGATCGATTTTATATTGATGTTTGGACCCTTGATAGAGGAGAATTAGTTTGCATTGCCCCAAGGGTTTCCACTTCGGATCACTTTCCATTGGTTCTCATTGTTTCGGAGCCACATTTGAGAGGACGGTCTGCCAACATTAGGATTCTTGATACCCTTTATGCGACCTCTCAGAGACAACATTTTAGATCTGGGTTTGTGATGTGCAAGGTGGAGTGCCCTCCCCTTCACATATGGCAAAGAAGACCTCCCTTTCACATATGGCAAAGAGGACCTCAAGATTACGAGTTAGTAGATGACACTACTATCTTCTTGGAGGCTTCTCCTCAAACTCTCACTTCCTGTGATTACTTTGGATTTGTTTTATACTATAGCAAGCCCTCACATCAATTGGAACAAGTCCGATCGCTTTTGGATCTATGACGATGACACTCTTTTTTTTTTTCGAAAAAAGAGACTTCTATTAAGTAAGAAAGAAACCTGCTAGAGCAAGCTCTGTGCGGAAATACACCATGCTAAGCATATAATAAAAACACCTCAGAGGAATGAGGTAGAAAGAAACCAAGGCTGAGGCTGAAAATGCCATCTCAACCCTGTAGAAGTCTCAACAAAGAAGGGAGAGTCTCTCCAATCTCTGAGAAAAGTAACTCTCTTGGAGGAGGCTGCTCGAGATGATCCTTGCATGGTGGCCCAAATGGCCATCAGAGTGTGTATTGTATCTGTCCAAGTACTGGCCAAGATCTGACAAGGGTGAACCTGAGAACCCTCCAAAGCCTCAGTGCACCTGGTTCTCCAAATGTGCCATGCTGCAATGCTAGCTAGGATCTCCCATGGAGAGTCGACCGAGGAGTGAGCAGCCCTGAAAAGAGTGCCGGAACATCCTCTAGAGAGCACAACTCCACAAGGTGTCGTCGGATGTGAAGAGCCCAAGAGGAGTCAAGTCTCTCAAAAAATACTTGGGGCCCTGAAAGAGTAAGCCAACCCACTGATCCCCACGTCATATAGAAAGATAGGCGAACAAAAGTGCTGAAAAGTCTTGCAATCCTCTTTGATATGATTCTCGCATGTCGGCAATCCCATAGGCAGTGCTGTATTGTCTCCAAAGCAGGAAGGCAGCGAGGGCAAGAAGGGTCTTGGATCTCCAATGGTTCACTACTATCCCACCATGAATAAAAAGCCAAAAGAAGAGAGTGATTTTTCTATTCCGGTGGGATTTCCAAAGCCTCTGCCAAAAAATTCTCTGCAAGTCAGCAAAAATCTGAAAGTTCTCCCAATGAGCAGCTCTAGTAGGCTTCCAACCCCTAGAGCTGAGCTGGAAATTCCTGGCATTACTGCCTGTGTAACGAAAGAAGGGGATGCCCTTCTCTCGGTGCCCTTCATCTATCCATTCCCATTCTCCAAGGTCCCACTGCAAAAACTTAATTACACCTCCATAGAGCCACAGCCTCCATGAGCCAAGGGCGAGGAGAAGCGGTTCAGGATCCAAGTACCACTGTAAAAGAGAGCCATGCTCCATGAAGCCCACTATCCTGACTGGCTAAAACGGTACCTCCAACAAGATATCATCTGTGGATCTGGACAGCCTGCCCCCCGAAGAAACATCAAATACTAAGGCATCCTCATGTGGGTCAAGAAAAGCAATCACCTGCAAAGGAACTCCCAATCTGAAAAATGACCCCATCCAGGTGCAGCAAGTTATAGGCATGTCATCTGTGTCCACCTAATCCAAGAGCAAGGTTGCATCAATCTGTTGGACTCTCCCTGCACTTCCTCTGAGATTAAGAACTATCTGGGCCTGTTGGTCTACAGAAAGCTTCCTTAAGACTTTCCATGCTCCCACTGTAGATGCAGGGCCCCTCTCCCATCTTGGCCACTGCATGTAAGGAGAAGCTCCAAGTGGTCTGCCAAGCTCATCCAAAATCCTGTCATTCCACATGATAGGCTGCCTTTCAATCTCTTCACGGGTGGATGGGGGAATCCTACGAAGAGTACTCCTGAAGCTGGCCCATGCTTTCACGATATCAACCATAAGAGGGGAAGAGGGAGATGTTACGCTCTAGCCAAGGTAGCATGACCTCGGAAGAATCAGTCGACATTTCCCTTAAAGGATCTATCTTTGTAATATATTTGTTAGCTTAAGAAAGATTGGCTGGGAGGATATCCATGGTGCTACTCCCGTGATCTACAGTAGGAATTAGATAGTTAGTCTTTACATTTGGTATCAGAGCTCAAGGTTAGGAGTTCAAGAAGGGATTGACGAATAGCGCGGTGGTCCTCTGGCACCAGCTTACGAACTGGCTGACGCATCGATCGACGCTGGCCTACGAACGGGCCTACGCAAGCTTGTCACAGAGCGCAGGAAAGCAAGGGATATAAGAAGGTCTTCGACGTAGAGATTGGACCTGCCCATGACGACGGACAGCAGGCCTGGAGCATAGGTGGCGAGTTGACAGCTGGTAATCTGCGACGTGTTCCACGAATTAAGAAAGGGAGCTGTTGGTGCTCCCGTAACTACAACGGAAAGGGGGCTGTTGGCACTCCCGTAACTACAACGGAAGGGGGGGGCATAACAGAAACTCAGGAATAAGGGAGACCCTTCGACATTGATTGCCCGTGACGACGGACAGCAGGAGATCGTGAGCGGGGAGACCATTTGACACAAATAGCCCAACAGACAAAGGAAGAGTCCCACTTGCCCTACAGGCGAAGGTGACGCAGAACAACAGAGTTGTATTGGGGATTGAGCACGTAAGCTGAGACCTAGGAGCGCAGAGGTGACGCAGCAGAAGTGTGGTGGCTCGTGTGCATCTTCGAGGAGATTTGGGGATGGGCAACTCGTAGCCAAAGAACGTCTCGATTAGACATCTACACCTTGGCTGACAAAGGAAGAGGCCACGCAATCCAAGAAGGCTGTGGTGAAATCGTTGATTACCAGGGAGCTCTCTTTAACCTCCATCAGTTTCGTGTTTTTTTTCTTCTCGATTTAGTCGGTTGATGCTCTACTTTCATAAACAAGATCTCGTGAGTGATCAGCTTGCATGAGGCTTTGATGCGGTAGCAGAGATAGATTATGTTTGAGGTTATGCCTATGTGCTACAGTCTGACTTTGTTTGCAGAAGTTTCCCTAGGATAGGGAAAAGCGCGGTTTGAGATATATGCCTGTGTTAAATGCCTAGTCAGTGTGCATGTGGGATTGCAGTATTCCCTAGTATAGGGAATTGTGTCAGAGTGTCAGTACACTGAATTGCGGCTATTTGTAAATACAATTTTCTAGCGGTGTTTTTAAAAACAAAACAAAACCAAACAGAAGAGAACAAAATACCCATTGAACTGAATGGAATCAGAAGAGGGAGCTTCCAGGAGGGACACTAGTGAGTCAGGAGTCCGGCCGACCCAACAGATGTCGCGCCCAATAGCTCATACTTTATCTGGTAGGATTGCATTGCTTGAGGATGCGTTGCAACAGTTATTAGCGCAACAGTTGCAGGCACATGCAGGGCAGTCTGAACTTAGGAGAGCGATACATAGTATGTCTGCCAGACCTTGTCGAGAGGAGAAGAGAAAGGCTCCAATGGAACCGGAGTCTAGTGTCCATACGGTCGAGCCTAGGAAGTCTAAAGTGCCAAATAGTACCAATTATAGACCGGAAAAGTAGTCTGGTCGGATGAACGACCGTAGCTCCGATGTCATTAAGACCTGGTTACACAAATGGGACGAGACGTTCGCCATTTGTGAAATCAGAAATGACATCAAGAAGATCCACGAGGCCACCCACATGTTTAGTGAGCCAGCGGATCGGTGGTGGATTAAACAACAAAAAGATGGTATAGCATTCACTACCTGCTGAGACTCCTAAATCAAGTACCACCATTGGAGTGAAAAGAAAAGTAACCCCAATGGCAGCCCGGGCTTGGTCTAAGTCTCCCTTAAACCCAGCACAAAGGGAAAAGCGAGAAGACAAGGCTTATGTTTTGGTTACCTTCAACCTCATCAGTGGAAGGATTGTCCACGTAACAAAGATCGTCGGATGGCTGAGATGGTGATCTCAAAATCCGATGTGGAGATGAAGGGAAGTCCCAGAGCGGAAGAGATGCAGATTCAGCTAGCGGGATCTTCTCAAAGGTTAGTACCTTGTTTGTTATGTGTGTCTGTTGCTAAGCTAGTGACGAGTGCACCTGATAACATCCTATCTAAGCCCGCAGCAACGGCGTATACAATCTTTGATGAGATGGAGTTCATTAAAATGAATGGGCAAGTAGCCAATCATGATGTCATTGTGTTGTTTGACTCGGCGTCAACTCACAATATGATTAACTCCAAGCTCGTGAAGCGCCTGAAGTTAAAACGAATGATGTACTTGATGTCTTGCGAGGTGAGAAAGATATACCTCACGGACCGTTGGTTTCCGTGATGGAAATCCGAAAAGCTCAAGAAGAGTTTTTATTCCTTTGCACAGCATCGATAGAGCCTATTGATGATTCTTCGGCTAGCACTGATGTTACGCAAAGTGGTGAGATGGCCAAGCTGGCTAATCTTATAACTGAGCAGTTCTCTGAAAGTTTTAGGGATGAACTAACTTATGGGTTACCTCCAAAGCGGAATGTTCAGCATAAGATTGAACTGATCCCGGAGGCAAAACCTGTAAATAGACCTCCCTATAGAATGAGTTTTACTGAAGAGACGGAGTGCGTAGACAACTGGAAGAATACCTCAAGTTGGGGCAGATTCAACCAAGTTTCTCAACTTTTGCTTCGCTAGTGATATTAAAGAAGAAAAAGGATGATATGTTTCGCCTCTGTATAGATTACAGAGCATTGATTAATATCACTATTAAGCACACATATCCGATGGCTCGGATTGATGATTTGCTAGATGCATTACATGGAGCCGTGATTTTCAGCAAGATAGATCTTAAGTGTGGCTACCATCAGATCCGGATTAGAGCCGAGGATGTGCATAAAACCGCTTTCAAAAGCAGATTTGGTCATTATGAGTTTTTGGTAATTCACTTACCAATGCTCCGGCTACATTCGTCATGCTTATGAACGATTTACTACGTCCGTATATCGAAAAGTTTGTAGTACATTTTATTCACGATATCCTAATATTCAGTAAAAGTATTACTGAGCATCGTGAACACTTAAGAGTGGTGTTCAGTACTTTGAGGAAAGCTAGTCTTTATGTAAATAAAAAGAAAACTATACTGTCTATGGTAAGGCTTGAATATTTAGGATTCATAATTACTCCACAGGGGGTAGAAATGGATCCAAAGAAAGTGGCTGCAATACTAACTTGGCCAATCCCTCAGAGTCTGACCGCGTTGCGATCATTCATAGGGTTTGTCCAGTTTTATAGAAGACATATCAAAGGATATTCTGAAATAGTATCGCCATTGACTGATCTAACCCCAGATAAAGTATCTTTTATATTAGGACAGAATCAACAAGAAAGTTTTAACACCATAAAACAAGCTGTGGTCTCAGGACCGGTGTTAAAAATAGTTGATCCCTAGAAACCGTTGTTCCTGGAAACCGATGCAAGTGCATTGCGGTAGGTGCAGTTCTCCTTCAAGAGGAAAGGCCAGTAGCCTTTGAAAGCAAGAAGCTTTCTCTCTCTCAAAGAAATTTGCCAACTCATGAATTGGAGTTGTATGCTCTTATCCATGCTTTGAAAACATGGAGGCATTATTTGTATGGTTCAGAGTTTTATGTGGATGTAGATCATGATACTCTGAAACATTTTAGTAAACAGCCTGACTTGAGGGGCCGCCAAGCTAGGTGGGCAGAGCTCATGTAGGAGTTTAACTTAACGATTCGGTACCAAAGAGGAAAAGATAACAAGGTTGCTGATGCGTTGTCTCGCATTATGCACAACTTGAGTTTCACGGTATTAGAGAGTGCTCTAATGACCGAGATTAGAGAAACTAAAAAAGTGGACGAGTTTGTCCAGAGCATATGGCCTAAGACTCATGTGTTAAAACCCGGGGAAAATGAAAAGGATGACCTGGCATCCAGAAAAGACCAAACTTATGCAAGATATACCATAAGGGATGGTATGCTAGAAAGAAATGGCAAGGTTGTAGTACCTAATCAGAATGATCTCAGGCAGAGAGTCGTTCGACAGTGCCATGATAGCCCGTGTGCGGGACACCCAGGAGTCGAGAAAATATGATCTCGTGAAGCGAGATTTCTTTTGGCCAAAGATGAAAAACCATATTCATGAATATGTGACACGGTGTTTTTCGTGTCGGGTAAGTAAGGCCGAGCAGGTGAAGCCACCCGAACTTTTACAGCCCTTGGAAATACCACTGAGTGGGAGAGTATTTCCATGGACTTTATTATAGGGCTGCCTACAACACAAGGAGGGTATGATTCTATCCTTGTGGTGGTTGATCGTCTAACCAAGATGGCTCACTTCATTCCGACTAGAGAGTCTGTTAGTGCCCCGCAAGTGGCGGATTTGTTCATTAGACATGTATTTCATCTACATGGATTACCTAGATCCATAGTGTCAGACAAAGATGTCAGATTTACCGGTCATTTTTAGACAGCGGTATTTGAGACACCAAGAACTGAGTTGGGAATGAGTAGTGGGGATCATCCTGAGACAGATGGTGAGACGGAGAGAGTCAACCAGACTTTAGAGGATATGCTGAGGGCATATGTGTCATTGAGGCAACATACATACGACAAGTGGTTACCATTGTTGGAGTTTGCCTACAATGATAGAAAACATTCCTCTACCGGGTTCAATCCATTTGAGCTGAACTATGGTTATAGACCAGCCAATCCAACTATAGTTGGAGTACCTCAGAAAGTGCCTAGTGCCGCGAACTTTGTAGTTCAGATGCGGGAGATGCTAGCACTTGCGAGAGCTAATATCCGCCAAGCTATGGATAGAGCCAAGGTATATGCGGATGAAAATCAGTCGATAAGAGTATTTAAGGAAGGAGAAAAGTTTTTGTCAGAGTTCCTTCGCACTCGAACTCGTTGACTTCTGGAGATTGTGCTAAGTTATCACCTCGATACTGTGGGCCGTGGTTAATTCTAAAGAGAATAGGCAAGGCAGCCTATAAATTAGAATTGCCACAAGGGTGTAAGGTGCACTCGGTTTTTCATGTTTTGCACTTAAAGGAATTTTTACATACAGATGACTCACTAATCGAAGGTGTGGTTTTGTTTCAAGAGATAGAGGATAATGCGAGGCAGAAACCAACAAGAATCCTAGACCGAGGAACAATGCAAATACGAAATCGGAAGATACCCACGGTGTTGGTTGCATGGCATGGTCAGCCTCTATCCGAAGCTACCTAGATATTAGTATACAAGTTGCGGAGAGTGTTCCCAGACTTCATCATCGAGGACGCTGATGTAAAAAGAGGGAAGGAATGTTACGCTCTAGCTGAGGTAGCATGACCTCGGAAGAATCAGTCGACATTTTTCTTAAAGGATCTATCTTTGTAATATATTTGTTAGCTTCAGCAAGGTTGGCTGGGAGGATAAACATGTTGCTGCTCCCGTGATATGCAGTAGGAATTAGATAGTTAGTCCTTACAGGAGACCTAAGGTGGGCTGTGGCACAAGGTTGTAAGACACGTTAGACACGCTTCAGACACGAGTGTCTAAAGTGTCTTAAAGATAAGACACGTAAGACACACCATTGTGATTATAATAATAAATATTTAATTAATATATATATAAGTATACAAATGGACAACTTGCTAGCATAGCTTGCTGCTAGATTCTAGAAGTACAATAAGCTACACTTCAACAATGCAAGAAGGCTCTCGTACAATGTAGTTAAGAGTCAAGACTCGTCACTCAAAACTTAAAACTTAAAGTTAAGACTCACGACTCAAGAGCTCGGAAGTATTGAGTACTTAAAGATTTACATGGACAATTAAATCTTGTCACATGTGATATCAATGCAATCTGCATCTCGATACATATAATTGAAAGAAAACTTTCGACTCTCAAGACTCAAATGTCTGAACATTCATCCTACTCCGAATCTACGAGGTCACTGCCACTGCAAAGAAAAAAACCAGAGTGTCTAAAGGTGTCTTAAGTGTCTTAAGTGTCTTACGATAAGACATGAGTGTCTTAACAACCATGCTCTGGTGAAAACCCATCTAGTTATGTGTGTCCAATCCTCTCCTGAAGTGGGCATGCGAGACTGTATGCATCTGATAGAAAAATTCTTCCAAGGCTCTTGTCCTAGGATAAGCCCTCTCACAACGAACTTGCAGAGTAAAGCTTTGCACTGTAGATCTGGGTCAATGATATTCAAACCCCCTTTGCTTGTGGGAAGAATCAAGGTCTCCCAAGCCACCCTGGCTGTAACATCAGTTGTGCCATCTAGACCACTCCATAAAAAGTTTCGTACAGGCCTCTTAAGCTGAGTGATACAATCCCTAAAGTGGCACCAACAAGAGCATACAAACCATGCTGTGGCTAGAAGAACCTGGTTAACCACCACCACCCTGGTGGCCAAGTCAAGTTTGGCTGAGCTTCAAAAAAGGAGCTTTCTTATGATGCTTTCAAACACCGGAGCAAACCGTTGTGAGGGAGAGATGCCCACCCCAACTTGGCAGCCCAAATACCTGACGGCGAAGCTGCTCTGTACCCAAGTGAAGCCAATATCATCACCCCAATCCGGGGTGTCATCCTCGCAAATCCAAAAACCATTGGATTTATGCCAATTAATGTGTGCACCTGCAGCCGTGCAAAACAAATCCAAGGCTGTCCGGAAGGAAGTGACTGCCCTAGGGGAGGCATCCAAAAAAACAGCCGTGTCATCTGCCAACTCACTATCCAGGAGTTCTTCTTTCCGGTGGATAGGAAGCCTCAGCCCATAAATATCAGCTTGAGTTCTAATGTAGATACTTATAGCTTCCGCCACAAACAGAAAAAGAAACGGGGCAAGAGGACATCCCTGGCGGATGGATCTGGAAATCTGAAACATGTCCCCTC
This sequence comes from Dipteris shenzhenensis, assembly GCF_047967505.1. Taxonomy (NCBI): domain Eukaryota; kingdom Viridiplantae; phylum Streptophyta; class Polypodiopsida; order Gleicheniales; family Dipteridaceae; genus Dipteris; species Dipteris shenzhenensis. The sequence continues at coordinate 7,140,997 of NC_141597.1, forward strand.
TTACCCCCGAATGAGCAACTGGCTATGGGCTGATCTGTAGAGAGAGGATACTCCTTTAATCCATGCATCTGAAAAACCAAAGCGAGATAGAGTACCCTCTAAGAAATCCAAGTCTACTCTGTCGTAAGCTTTCTCAAAGTCCAAGAGTAGAATGGCCAATCTCTGGCGGCTCTGCATGGCCCATTCTGAGGCCTCCCAAAATGAGAAAACATTATCAAAAATACTTTTGCCATGCACAAACCCTGTCTGCGTGTCATGAATCAAATCTGGAAGAAAAACCTGTAGCCGCAGACTAAAGGCTTTCGCCAAAATCTTGTAAAAAGTGCCGAAAAGAGTGATGGGTCTCCATTGAGACACAAGATTCCTATTACCCCCCTTTGGGATGAGATGAATGAGACCATCTGTGAGTGAGTCCGGCATCTCACCAGAGTCCCACACGCCCTACAGGGCTGATGTAATGTGATCACCAATATGCTCCCAAAAAGTAATAAAAACGGAAGGGTTAAGTCCATCTGAACCTGGGCACTTGCCCTTGTGAAGGGCAAGTAATGCAGTCTTGAATTCTGCATTGGTGAAAGGTGCATCCAGAGAAACATACATCTCATCCTTCACCAATACAGGGATACACTGCCAAATAACCTCTCTGGCATCATAACTGGCCTGTGTGCCTGGATCTGCAATAAGAAGGGATGCAAAAAAATCTGAAGCTACATGCATGACAGCATCAGGATCTGACTGTAACACCCCGTCTGAGTCAAGAAGCTGCGAAACACTATCTCTACTATGTCTGGGCCCATGAGTAGAGAAAAAATGTTTGTTGATGCTGACACTCTTGATCGAGGGCTGATTTGAATTTCACATGGATTCTGATGGGTGTGTCAGTCAAATACCTAGAATGTCAGATCGATTTGGCTCTGGATTCTTCGCAACAGTTTGCTCGTGTTGGAGAGGATTAGAAGGAAACTCCTTTTATGGAGTTCAACTAGACTAGACCTTGCAACCAGAGTGCTTGTTGTGAACCAAGTTTATTGGCCACAACATGGTATGTATGCTCCTGTTGGTGCACTTCCAAAGATTGCATCACACAACTCTTAAGGAGCGGACTAGATAACACTACAAAAACTATTGCCAGAGTAGCTTGGGACACCTTGATTCTTTCCACACAGGAGTAGTCTAAACATCATAGATCCAGACTTACAATGTAGGGCCTTGCTTTGCAAGTTGTGGTTAGAGAACTTATGCCTAGGGATGAGTCTTGGAAAAATTTCTTCATTCACTATACTCAAACTCGCAGCCCCTCCTGAGGGGAAGATTGGATGGACAGCATCAAATGAATCTTCACCTTAGCCTGTCTCAAGTCTCCTCCCTCCTTGCTTATGGTTGCGATTTTAAAGGATGGACCGCTTCAAAAGTACCTTTCGGAGAGTTTGTCTCTCTTTTGCAAAATCATAGAGCCCTTCTAAATTTCCAACTCTCAAAACCAAAGGTGGTTTGATAACCAGCATCATTTAAATGACCCATTGAAATCAGACTCTTTGTCTGCTTAGGCACATGTCTCACATTTTTCAAAACAAATGCACCCATTTGCAAAAAAAAATTTATGTCACCTGCTCTCACTATGTCATATGCATAGTTATTTCCAAGATGAACAAAACCTGTCTTTTCACTATCATAAGTGAAGAATCATTCCCTATGGAAAGTAACATGGAATGAAACACCAGAATCCAAAATCCAATCCTGAGAATATGCATCATCTGAAGTAATAAGCAACTTTACAACTAGACTAGACATGAAGAGAATGTCATTGTCACTATTATCAGCGATGACTGTATTGATCTCCTTGATCTTACTTTTTCTTTGTGCTCCCTGGGACTCTCTTCTTTCTTATTTGCACACCAAATTGCATTCTTTTACTTATCATTTTGATATCTTTTTAGCTTGTAGCAATGCCTTCTCATGTGGCTCCTCTTGCCACAGTTGTAACACTCAATGCTACAAGACTTCCCTCTTTCTTGGGACTTCCTTCTTACTTATGCCATTGCCAATCCCCGACGGTCCTTTTTAAAACATAGATATGGATTTCGTGGAGCCACTTCCAACAGCTGCTTTAGTAAATATTGTATGCTTATTCCCAGCAAACAAACGGCCAACATTGAAGATGTAGCTCGTTTGTTTATCAAGTATTGGTATCCCATTAGAGGGTTGCCAAAGACCATCACTTCCGACAAGGACTCCAAGTTTACATTTAACTTTTGGTGAGTCTTGTTTGATAATTTTGATACTAAGCTGCAGATGTCTAGCGCTTTCCATCCGCAATCAAACGATGATACAAAAAAGTACAATGATATGGCGTTTGATATTTTGAAAGCATATTGTCATGATTCTTAGGAAAAGTGAGAGCACTTTCTTCCAGTTGTGCAGGCCATTTTGAACAATACATATTCTTCGAGTATTAGTCGCACTCCTTATGAGGCGGCAGTTGGACGGCGGTTTACATCACTCCTCACCCGAATGGTGTCTCCATTTCTTGAAGCCAACAAAACCACCGAATCAATGGCAGAGATTACGAAGTCCGTTAAAAGCCGCATCGCCAAAGCTCAAGCATCGTATGCGCGCCAGGCTAACAAAGCCAAATGAGATGTCTAATATAAAGCAGAGCAATGGGTGTATTTTTGCATTATCAAGTAAAGATTGAAGCACGTGGGCAAGCGATGCCCTTCTTCAAGAGCTTTGGACCCTTTCCTATTATTTAAAAGATCAACGATGTCTCAATGAAGTTACGCCTTCAAAACAATTAGACTATGCACTATGTTTCATGTGGCTTGAATGAAGCCATATTTTGGACCTCCTCTTTCAGACATTTCCGACTAGCAACAACCTGAGGTTCTTGATGAAGCTGAAGTTTTGCAACCAGAACAAATCCTTCTTCATAAATTCAACCATGGGTGTCAAGACGCAAGATCCGAGAGTTTTACACCAAGTTCCGTGATCAAGGTATCCATGAAGCAGTGTGATTGGACGAAGATTTTTTCCAGGAGTTTCCCCAAATATTGAAGGACTACTTGGAATATCAAATGACTCCATCTCTTGATCACGAACCTCTATTCCTACGTTGAACAGATCATGGGCGATGGCACTCAATTGTTCCACCCAGCCTACTCTCGTGGATCACAAATTTTCGAATTCAATTCGTTCCATTGTTTTTCCATGCTTATCCACAAGACACTCATTCCCCTAGATAGTTCTCCTTGCCAAATGTCATCATTTTAGCCTCTCCACTTGGTGCACCTTTTTACCCCCCTCTTGGGCACATTTAACACCACTTGCCCCTTGGCATTATTGCACATTTAGGTGCACCTAGGCCTTAGCACTCAGAACTACCTAGTCAATGCCATATCACCCTCACCTAGGACCTTGGCAGTTACTTCTCTTGAGCATTTCAATTAGGCACATTAACTATTACAAAAGTTTATCATTTAAGAGAAAATGCCCACCAATCTTTCCGAGGTCATGCTATCTCGGCTAGAGCATAACATTCCTTCCCTCTTCAAGCATCAGCGTCCTCGATGATGAAATCTGGAAACACTCTCCGTAACTGGTATACGGATTCCCAGGTAGCTTCCGATAGAGCCTGACCATGCCATGCAACCAACACCGTCGATATCTTCCGATTTCGTATTTGCATTGTTCCTCAGTCCAGGATTCTTGTTGGCTTGCACCTTGCAATATCCTCTATCTCCTGAAACAAAACCACACCTTCGATTAGTGAGTCACCTGTATGCACCTTACACCCCTGTGGCAATTCTAATTTATAGGCTACACTGCCTATTCTCTTTAGAATTAACCACGGCCCACAGTATCAAGGTGATAACTTAGCACACTCTCCTGAAGTCAACGACTTCGAGTGCGAAGAAACTCTGAGAAAAACTTTTTCTCCTTCCTTAAATACTCTTATAGACCGATTTTCATCCGCATACACCTTGGCTCTATCCATAGCCTGGCGGATATTAGCTCTCGCAAGTGCTAGCATCTCCCGCATCTGAACTACAAAGTTCGCGGCACTAGGCACTTTCTGAGCTACTCCAACTATAGTCGGATTGGCTAGTCTATAACCATAGTTCAGCTCAAACGGACTGAACCCGGTAGAGCAATGTTTTCTATCATTGTAGGCAAACTCCAACAATGGCAACCACTTGTCCCACGCATGTTGCCTCAATGACACATATGCCCTCAGCAGATCCTCCAAAATCTGGTTGACTCTCTCCGTCTAACCATCCGTCTCAGGATGGTCCCCACTACTCATTCCCAACTCAGTCCTTAGTGTCTCAAATACCGCCGTCCAAAAATGACCGGTAAATCTGACATCTGTTCCTAGAAACCGATGCAAGTGGCATTGCGGTAGGTGCAGTCCTCCTTCAAGAGGGAAGGCCAGTAGCCTTTGAAAGCCAGAAGCTTTCTCCCTCTCAAAGGAATTGGCCAACTCATGAATTGGAGTTGTATGCTGTTATCCATGCTTTGAAAACATGGAGGCATTATTTGTATGGTTCAGAGTTTTATGTGGATGTGGATCATGATACTCTGAAACATTTTTGTAAACAGCCTGACTTGAGGAGCCGCCAAGCTAGGTGGGTAGAGCTCATGTAGGAGTTTAATCTAACGATTCGATACCGAAGAGGAAAAGACAATAAGGTTGCTGATGTGTTGTCTCGCATTATGCACAACCTGAGTTTCACGGTATTAGAGAGTGCTCTAATGACTGTGATAAGAGAAACTCAAAAGTTGGACGAGTTTGTCCAGAGCTTGTGGCCTAAAGCTCATGTGTTAAAACCCGGGGAAAATGAAAAGGATGACCTCGCATCCAGAAAAGACCAAACTTATGCAAGATATATCATCAAGCATGGTATGCTAGTTAGAAATGGCAAGGTGGTAGTACCTAGTCAGAATGATCTCAGGCAGAGAGTCATTCAACAATTCCATGATAGCCCGTGTGCGGCACACCCAGGAGTCGAGAAGACATATGATCTCGTGAAGCGAGATTTCTTTTGGCCAAAGATGAAAAAGCATATTCATGAATATGTGACACGGTGTTTCTCGTGTCAAGTAAGTAAGGCCGAGCAGGTGAAGCCACCCGGACTTTTACAGCCTTTGGAAATACCACTAACTGGGAGAGTATTTCCATGGACTTTATAGTGGGACTGCCTACGACACAAGGAGGGTATGATTCTATCCTTGTGGTGGTTGATCGTCTAACCAAGATTGCTCACTTCATTCCCACTAGAGAGTCTGTTAGTGCCCCGCAAGTGGCAGATTTGTTCATTAGACATATATTTCGTCTACATGGATTGCCTAGATCCATATCTAGGGATCAACTATTTTTAACACCGGTCTTGAGACCACAGCTTGTTTTATGGTGTTAAAACTTTCTTGTTGATTCTGTCCCCAAATAAAAGATACTTTATCTGAGGTCAGATCAGTCAATGGCGATACTATTCCGAAATATCCTTTGATATATCTTCTATAAAACTGGACAAATCCCAAGAATGATCGGAAACGCGGTCAGAGACTCTGAGGGATTGGCCAAGTTAGTATCGCAGCCACTTTCTTCGGATCCATTTCTACCCCCTATGGAGTAATTATGAACCCTAAATATTCAAGCCTAACCATACACAGTATAGTTTTCTTCTTATTCACATAAAGACTGGCTTTCTTCAAAGTACTGAACACTATTCTTAAGTGTTCACGATGCTCAGTAATACTTTAATTGAATAAGATTTCCATCACGGAAACCAACGGTCCCTGAGGTATATCTTTTTCACCTCGCAAGACATAAAGCACATCATTTATCTTGAATTGATAGACATGCTTTTTCCAATCAATGGCTGGATTCTTCTTAGAATGCCATGTCATACCCAGGGCTATATCTGCATGAGCAAGCTTGGTCATTTCAAAATCAAGCTTCTCAACTTAGTCCTGAACTCGAAGCTCCAACTGGGTAACCCTTTTGTCCCATACTACAGTTGAACTTCTATCTGCCATTCTGACTGTATACGCATAGTCAGATGGGCTTGTTTTTAACTTCAACCTCTTCACGAGCTTGGAGTTAATCACATTGCGAGTTGACGCCGAGTCAAACAACACAATGACATCATGATTGGCCACTTGCCCTTTCATTTGAATTAACTCCGTATCATTAAAGGCCGTATACCCCGTTGCTACGGGCTTAGATAGGATGTTATCAGGTGTACTCATCACTAACTTAGCAATAGATACACATAACAAACAAGGTACTAACCTCTGAGAAGGTCCCGGCAATTGCATCTGCATATGTTCCGCATTGGGACTCTCCTGCATTTCCAAATCGCATTCAGATATTATCATATTAGTCGTGCGACGGTCTTTATTCAAGGACAATCCTTTCACTGATGTCGCTGAATACAGCCGAAGCACAATCCTTCTTTTCTAGCTTTCTATTTTTGTTCAGGGGTCAACGAGGACTTTGACCAAGCTCGGGCTGCCATTGGAGTTATTTTCCTTTTCACCCCAACGGTGGTACTTGTTTTTACTGGTCCCTCAACCAGCTTCACGTGCTTGGTTTGGCCACTTGGCTGCGAGACACTTGTCTTTGAAATCCATTTCCTCTGAAATGCCCCTTTTTTTTTTGTACTCATATTGAGTCCCTGCCTGCATAAATCCACCAGATCTGCCCCTGGCATCCTCATAGTTCAGGGCTACTGCAATAGATTCATCTAATGTAGTCACATATTTAGCACGAACTTTCATTTTGATCTTGTCATTCAATCCATAGATATAGTCTTTTAACTGAACCGACATAGGGAGAGGGTCTGTTATTTTCATGACACATTCCCTGAATTTGTTAGTGTACTCTGCCACTGACACACTCCTCTGATGAAGATTTCCTATAAGCATCCCAAGCTCGGGAGTCTTCATCAGGTGGGAGAAAGTATTTCTTGAATTCAGCTTTAAACTCTTCCGAGGTGGTTGGAGCAACTTGATACTTCTGTTGCTTTATCCACCATCTATCTGCTGCCTCAATAAACAGGTGTGTGGCCTCACGAATTTTCTTTAGATCAGATCTAATTTCACAAATCGCGAAGGCTTCTTCCCACTTGTGTAAACAAACCTCGATCACATCAGAGCTGCGCTCAGTCATCCAACCAACGTACTTCTCCGGTCTATAATTAGCAATGTTAGGCACTTTAACCCTTGCGCGCTCTAATGAATGCATACTGGGCTCTGGCTCTGCTGGAGCTTTGCCCTTATCAATTCTAGATGGTCTAGCCTACAAGGCTTGTACCATCTCCCGAATCTCATTCTGACCAGCATTCACTTGAAGCTGCTGGTTCATAATCTGCTGTAAAGCATCTTCTAATATCGAAATCCTACCGATCAAAGTAGCTGCTGCATGATGTGACATCTGTTGTGTAGACTGCACTCTAGACTCACTAGGATTCACCCTAGAATTCTGCCCTTCTGCCTCCATAGTTTCACAATGGAAGATGGTTCTTTTTTTCTGTCTTTTCTAGAACCCAAATAAAAAATACATATACCCTTCTTTTCTATTCTGCTCTCCTGTTTTTCTCTTTCTCCTGCGTCCTAAACTCTCAGTTATAAAACACTCTGAACGTCCCTTTTTGCGGTGCAGAAATAACAGGACCATATGAAAAAAAAACTGTATGGAAAGAAGGGGCTCCCTGATTTCTCCTAGAAATCTCGATTGGTCCTCTTTTCATCCATCGTTAAAGATACCAAAGCGCTTCTAATGCGCGTCGGTTCACCTGCACCTTTCTGGACTCTCTAAATAGTTTGTCATAGTAACGCTTTGCTAGTCTTTATTCCCATGAGGATTCCGAATCGTCTTCTTCGGAACGAATGAACCTGTATGTTTCTCGAAGAGTGTCCTAGTCTGTCTTCAATGGCTGCCTTTGGTCTCCTACTACTGTGGAAGCATTATAACGGAGTACATAATCATGCATAAACTTCTTATGTCGATCATATGCATTGAGTCCCATCAAATGACTCGCATAATGCCGTTTCCGTTCTTCTGGATCGACGCACCTTTGCTGTAGGAGCGTGATCCTATGCCTACGCAAACGAACGTCCACATAACCTCTGCGCTCCACCTGCTACCAGCCGCTGCCTTACGTGACCCCAAAGTCCAGCCACAGACAGTCAACACCAAACAAAATTGCCCGTCCACCTGGTCCCTTCACGCACAGCCTCTGTCACTTGTCCCTTACCCTCTCAAAAAGGCTCCGATACCAACTATCAAATGACTCCATCTCTTGATCACGAACCTCTATTCCTACGTTGAACAGATCACGGGCGATGGCACTCAATTGTTCCACCCAGCCTACTCTCGTGGATCACAGATTTTCGAATTCAATTCGTTCCATTGTTTTTCCATGCTTATCCACGAGACCCTCAGTTCCCTAGATAGTTCTCCTTGCCAAATGTCATCATTTTAACCTCTCCACTTGGTGCACCTTTTTACCCTCCTCTTGGGCACATTTAAGACCACTTGCCCCTTGGCATTATTGCACATTTAGGTGCACCTAGGCCTTAGCACTCAGAAGTACCTAGTCAATGCCATATCACCCTCACCTAAGTTACTTCTCTTGACCATTTCAATTACACCATTAACTATTACAAAAGTTGGTCATCTAAGAGAAAATGCTAGAGCATAACATGGAAGCAATGAACCTACCTCTAAGTTAAGGAGGGAATGTCACATGCACCCCTGCACTTGGGTGCAAAGTGACACACTGGCTACATTGACAAGTGCGTAATAGTTTCCTAATAGGAGATTCTATCGTATGTTGTGACAAATTGTGAGGCACAAGCTACAAAAGAATCTGTCAGCCTTAGGTCAAGTCGGAAGATCAGTTCTTGTTCACTAGTACCCACTGGAGAACTGTATGGTAGTGTTTTTGTCTTTGGTTTAGGGATAGGTTTAGGTCCAGCCTAGGATAGGAGTCCTTTTGGGCCCCCTCAGAGCTGGAACAAGTGGAGAATGGTAGGGGAAGGACTACTTTTATGGGCTACCTTGCACCTCTCCCTAGGTTGTCAATTATGGGGCCTAGGGCTGCCTTTATGGGGCCAAGGGACCAAGCAACCATCCCCAAAATCCCTATAAATAGGGGGCATCTAGGCCCTCTTTCCTCATTCAGTACCCTCAGAACTCCAGCCTCCTACAGCTCCTCCTCAACCCCCTTTGAACGGCCTGACACTCACCCCCAGTGGCCCTGTGACCAACTTTAACCTTTGACATCAGTTCAGCCCTCTGGGAAGGTGTTCCCGCAACGCATCAAACGGGAGCCGAGACAACGGTGTTTGTGCTCTCTCGAAGAGTGTTATTTGTATTTCTCAGTTCTCCAAGAATAAACCAAATTCTCCCCGGATTGACCCTCAATGGGTATAGGGACCCAATCGGTTGTCGACTCTACTCTCTCTCTACCCTCATATCCTTTCTCTCTCTATGTTGTACACTGCTAATTGCTCGCTAAAGGTTTTTTTTTTCCAAGAAACAGACTTCTATTAAGTAAGAGAAAAAACCCGTGAGAGCAAGCTCAAAGCGGAATACATCATGAAATCATAAGAATAAATTAAAAAACCCCCTCAAAGTGCCACCTCAACTCTGTAGTAGTCTCAGAGAAGAAAGGAGAATCCTTCCATTCCCTGAAGAAATAAGACCTCCTAGCTGAGGCTGCACGGGAGTCTTCCTACATACCCGTCCATACGGCCATCAAAGTATGTACGGTGTCTGTCCAAATACTAGCCAATGTGTGCGAGGGATGAGCCTGAGTACCCTCCAAAGCCTCTGTGCTTTTGACTCTCCAGATATGCCAGGATGCTATGCTCGCTAGAGTCTCCCAAGAAGTATCAACAGAGGCATGTACAGCTGTAAAAGGAAGGTGTGGTACCATATCCAACGAACAAGACTCAGTCCGATGATGTCGAACCCAAATCGCCCGAGAGGAGTCAACTCTCTCATAGAAAACCTGAGGTCCTGTAAGAGAAAGCCAAGCCACATAGCCCCATGTCATAAAAAATGGGGAGTGGGCAAGTGACAGAAAATCCTGACTACCCCCATCCAAATCATCCTCGCCTATCTACAATCCCATAAGGAATGCTGAATAGTCTCCGAAGGAGAAAGGCATCGAGGGCAAGTAGGGTCGGCTCTGAACCTGGACCTCCAAAGGTTCACTGCAATCCAACCATGGATAGAAAGCCAAAAGAAGATAGTGATCTCTCTATTCCTGTGGGATTTCCAAAGTCTCCTCCAAAAGCACCTTTGCAGATCGGCAGTGATATCAAAAGTCTCCCAATGAGCAACTCTGGAAGATCTCGAATCTCTACTACTGAGCTGATATCTCCTGGCATTACTGACCGTGTAACGAAAGAAGGGGATGCTCTTCTCTCGATGCCTTGCGTCAATCCACTCCAACTCTCCGGGGTCCCACTGCAAATACCTGATGGGAACTCCCCCATAGAGCCAAAGCCTCCAAGACCCTGTGGAGAGTAGCCGGGGGTCTGGGTCTAGGAATCACTCTAAATCTAATGCCTGCACCAAAAGACCAAAACCTGAAGCGGAACACCGCCTCTCGAAAAAGTACCTGCCCAAGTGGAGAAAGTGAGTGGCATATCATCTGTGTCTACCCAAACCTCTGGAAGAGCTACGTCAATCTGCAAGATCCTCCCTGCACTCCCTCTGAGATGTCATGTCAACCTTGATTTGGTCTCCTCTGGAAGCCTGCGGAAAGCTTTCCAAGACCCCATAGAAGATGCAGGTCCGCTCTCCCACCTGGACCACTGCATGTAGAGGGGGGCAGCCAGTGGTCTGCCATGATCATCTAAAATACTGTCATTCCACATGATGGGTTGCCTATCAATCTCTTCCCGAAAGAAAGGAGGGATCCTCCGAAGAGTGCTTCTGAAACTGGCCCAAGCTTTCAAAATGGCAACCATGAGAGGGGACGAAGGTGATCTGAGGTGTCCTGTGTCGAAGATCAACCTAACACTGCTCATCCAGTCTCCTCCTGAAGAAGGTGTGCACCTCTGTATGCTGCTGATAAGAAAGTCCTTCCACAGTTCCTGCCCTGGCATAAGTCCCCGCACCACCATCTTGCAAAGTAAAGCTCTGCACTGTAAATCTTGATCAATAATATTGAGACCCCCTTCTTGTGTAGGGAGGATGAGACCCCCTTCTTGTGTAGGGAGGATGAGGGTCTCCCAGGCCACCCTAGCTAAGGCATCTACTGTGCCATCAAGCCCACTCCAGAGAAAGTTTCTGATCGGTCTTCTGAGCTGAATGATGCAGTCCCTAAAACGGCACCAGCTTGAACAAACAAACCAGGCCGTGGCTAAGAGGACCTGGTTGACCACCACAACTCTAGAGGCAAGATCCAGCTTCGCTGAGCTCCAAAAAAAAAAAGCTTCCTTCTAATGCTGTCCAAAACGGGAGCAAACTGCTGCGTGGTAGAAATATCCAAGCCGACCTGGCAGCCCAAATACCTGATAGGCTCACCCCTCTGAACCCAAGTGAATCCTATGTCAAGCCCCCAAACTAGAGTGTCCTCATCACTGATCCAAAAGCCATTGGATTTATGCCAATTTATATGCGCCCCTGCCGCCAAGCAAAATAAATCCAATGCTGTCCTGAAAGAAGTGAGCGTCTGTGGACTGGCATCCAAGTAAACTGCTCTCTCTGTAAAACCCCATGTGAGTCAATAAGCTGGGATACACTCTCTCTACTATGTCTAGGGCCAACAGTAGAGAAAAAGTGTTTACTGACTCTACCACCCATCTGAATCCAGAAGGACTCCCGTGCATGAAAGGCATACTCTGCTCTCTGATCAAGCAATAACTGTTAATGAGCCCTTGCTGCAGCAAGGCGCTCCTGAATCTGAAGGCCGTTTCTGCTCTTCCCTCTGCAAAGCGTCTGAGAATATCTCGTCTCCTGGTACAAGCAACTGAGCGGTAGAAGTCGCTAATACCAGAAAGGGCAGCGGCTACATGTGATGGATATGGCTGCCCACCCTGGACATGAGAAACCCATATCTGCAGGGCTGCATCTGTAAGGTCCTCCTCTGTGTAAAAGGCATCTGGAATCCTGATGCTGACAAACCGGCCTCTCAAGTGAGGCTCTGAGATAGCCAACACAACAGGAAAGTAGTCTGAAGTGGAAACCCCAGTAGCAATGCATACGGATCCACCTCTATCTAGTACCCAATCATCTACATAGAATCTGTCAATGCGTGCATGAATAGGCATATGCTGCCTCCTGTTCGACCAAGAGAACAGGAGGGATTGTGGTTGAATAAGAAAGACATCATCACACCAAGTATCTTTGCTACAGAAGTGAAAAAGAAAGGCATCCCAAGCTACTCTCTCCAAAGAGTGAAGTCCGCCTTCTCTACCCCCTTTTTTGTCTGACGGTAACTCGACCATGTTAAAGTCACCTCCAATCACCCATGAATCCACAATGGGGGCCTAAGAGAGCAAAGTCTTTCACATAAGGACACGTTCCCCTCTAATGTTGGAGGCATACAGATTAAGGAAACCAACCTTACACCCTCCAATCAAAAGAATAATCCACTGAGCTCTAGACGGAACAATGACTCCGTGTCCAACAACTAAGGGCAGAACCGACTGCGAAACTGAAATAGAAGTGCCCCCCCTGGTGCTCAAGGCAGGCAACCAAAAAGTATGGCCAGAAAGCAACTTGCCTAACTTGGCACAATCTCTAGAATCCAGCTTGTGCTCTTGAATAAATAAGATATCAATGGAACCCCCAGTAACACCTGGATGAAGCTGATCTCGGATCAACTGTCTACGGCGGCGATGTGGGACGCCACCTACGCCCTGTATGTTCCAACTAATAATTCTCATCGACGGGAGAATGTAGAGTGGAACACCCTACCCGACCTAGTGGCGGAAACAAACCCCTCAACAGGGGAAGACGTCTTGCTCGAGGAGGGAGGGATGGAACCAAGTGGTGGAAAATCAACAGGGGAAAGAACCCTGCCACCTGAAGAAGAAGCCCTGTCAACAGGAAACCCAATCACTGGCTCCCCAAAAGTAGCGGGCACAAACTCCTCCTCTGGGAAATTTGAACCATCTGCCAGGGCTGAAAACGAGTTCCTGTGAAGCAAGCCAGACATCGGAGTGGAAGGATCACTTCTGAGGAAAGAGGATCAATAGTGTAAACCATCCCCTTCCCCCTATCCAAGGAAGGAAGTGAGGATTGCTCTCTATCTTCTGTCTGCCCAGCCGCGGAGACCTCTACTGCCTCAAGAAGAGCGTCTGGCACCGCTGGATCTAGGAAAGAAGCTGCAACCGAGGAGGAGGTTGAAGCTTCAGTGTCTCGGACTCTGCAAGGTGAGACTGGAGGGACAGCTCAAGGAGAAGCAGAGTCCACTAATGTACCCTCATGATCTGAAGGAGGGATCGACACACGTGCCGGAACCCAATGGAGAGCGTCGGGTGTCCCTGAGGTAGGTGGGGGTCGAGGAGCAGGTCATGGACCTGTACCACCCCCTGTCGAGCCTGAGAAGCAGGCGCTGGTCCTGTACCACCACCATCCTGAGAAGGACCGCCATGCAAAAATCGAGGAGTAGGTGCTGGACCTGTACCACCCGCCTGTCGAGGCCGAGGAGCAAGTGCTGGACCTATACCACCCCCATGTCCCCCCTATCGAGGCCATGGGGCGGTAGCTGTACCAGAGGCCTTCTTGGGACTTTTCTTCTTCCTGGGGCAATTCCTGGCAAAGTGTCCAATGGTCCTGCATATCCTGCACTAGTCCTCTCTGCTTGAAATCTCTACTCTCTAGCGAAAAGAGGAACCATCCGGGCGGTGGTTAGCATCCTTACAGAGGACCCTAACTCTAGGTACCCCATCAGCCTTGGTTGCCTCTGCTGCAGTCAATGGCAACCCAGGGAGGGGTGGGATCTCAGCAACTGCGCCAAAATGCTCCCCAATAACAGAAAGAAGTCGATGGTAAACCTGGGGAAGCCCGGGGAATCTGATGAAGAGCGAAAAGATTTCTTTATCTGCCTCCACTGGGTCGAAACCAATATGAAAGGCTTCAAAGAAGATCTTCCTGTGTCCCACGTGTAAAAACTCAGCCTTGAGCACAGTGCTCGCCGCCTCTAGAGTGTCAAAAACAACCTGAAAAAAACCTCGTCCCAGAAGACGAACATCTAACAATCATGGAGTGAGGTATGGGGGAAGAGCCGCAAGCATCCAGTCTCTGGCTTGGGATATGGAGGGGTGAGACCTGAAGATGCGTGCTAGCAACGTGGTAGAGCATTCAATCTCTACATCCTTCTTGAGCTGCTACAACTCGTCTTTAGAAAAGGTAATAGTTTTCGCGGCCGGTGGAGGTGGAGTAGGATTCGCTGACGGAGTATCCATTGCCAATCGAGGTGAGGAGGCCGACTCTAACAATTTGGAGGCTCCTTCCGCTCCAGAAAAAGCTACGGGAGAAAGGGGGGTAGAAAATAGGGAAAGGAGGTGAGGAGGGAGCGGGGGGAAGGGGCGAGGACGGGAGGGGTAAAGGGGAGAGGCTGAGAGGCTGAAGGGGAGGGCGGCAGGCTGAGAGGGAGGGAGGGGGCAGGCTAGGAAGAGAAAAGCGAGAGGAAGGAGAGGCAGGAAGGGGGCGGGCTGAGGGGCAGGGAGGTGGGCGGGCTGAGAGGGAGAGGAGAGAGAGAGGAAGGAGAGGGAGGGGTCTAGAGGGGCAGAAAGGGGGCGAGGAGCAGGCTGAGAGGGGGAGGAGAGGGAGCCGGGAGTGAAGGGAAGGGGGAGGAGAGGGAGAGGAGGGGGCGGGCTGAGAGGCAGAGAGGGGGCGGAGAGGTAGGGAGGGGGCGGGGGAGCAGGCAGGGAGGGGGCGGAGAAGCAGGGAGGGGGCGGGGGAGCAAGGGGCGGGCTGAGAGGCAGGGAGAGGGCGGAGAGGCAGGGAGAGGGCGGGGGAGCAGGCAGGGAGGGGGCGGAGAGGCAGGGAGGGGGCGGGGGAGCAGGCAGGGAGGGGGCAGGGGAGCAGGCTGAGAGGGGGAGGAGAGGAAGCGGGCTGGAAGGGGGCGGGCTGAAGCGGAGGAGGGGAAGGGAGGGAGTGGCTGAGGGAGAGGGAGGGGCTGAGGGCAAGGGAGAGAGGGAGGGACGGCCTGAGGGAGAGGGTGCAGCAAGGGAGCGGGGAGGAGCAGCAGCTCTGTTATGCGCTAACTCGCTAAAGGTTTAAAGAAGGTCTTGCTGTCAATTACATAATCAAATTACCATTGCATGTTACACCCTCATAAAAGATGTCTCCCTAGCCACAAAGGCATATTTGGAGGAATTATGAAAATTCTGGACATGTCTAACTTGAAAATATTGGCTTTTAAGAATTTCTTTTTTGAGAAAAGTGTAATATTCTATTCAAAACGAATCATACAACAGGTGCGAGAGAAAGTACTCTATCCCTAGCCTCAACAATGTGGCAAAAAAGCCATGGTGGTGGTCTAAAATGCCACGACATCCCAAAAGGGGTCAAATGAAAAAATAATGAGCAGTCCCATGTCCTCATGAAGGATAGAAGTCTCCCACGAGCTGCCAAAGAGGTGCCTGTACACCGCTCCCACTGACTCCTGAGAGTGAAGATAATCTCTGCCCAAATGGAAGCAAGAGTGTCAGCCTCCGTGCATAAATGGCCCCCAAGGACAAAAGAGCATCGCGAACACCATATCCGCCATAGAGTGATGCTGGAAATCACCTCCCAGGCTGTCCCTGCAGGTGAAATAGGCATGGAATCCTGAGCAGGTATAGGTAACAAAAGTAAATCCTGCGGCTCCATGATGCTGACATCAGTCGGACCCCGTCTCTGGCGACGCTGCATGAAGAAACCGTGGTCTCCTGGCTCTGACTCAAAGAGAGCAAAGGCTCCAGATCCTCTCCCCCATAGGGCAGCACCCCATGTCATCAGAAAGGACTCGGATGTAACATATGAGAACAACATGAAAAAATCTGCCCATACCACTCTAGAGCTAGGGCAGCTCCATAAACAATGCTTACTAGATTCCTCTGCAAGCTGATAACGCATACACAAGGAAGGTCTACCCATCTGCTGAAACCATGTACCCACCGGTATACCCCTATGTATAGTGAGCCAAAGAAAATAGGATACTTTCCTGGCTCTACTGATGCCCCAGAAATGAGTCCAGTAGTCCAGCAAAAGCTCTGCAGTAAGTCCCTGTGAATGCCAATGCTGAGAAGCTGATGGTCGGTGATGAGAGTCTCTCTGCTGAAGCCTGTAACCTGCCCTCGTCGAGTACTGGAAGAAGGGAAGAGGACGGCCGCCTGTCACTGGAGGAGGCCACATCCACTCACCTGGGTCCCAGTCGAGCTCCGCAAGAGGTCAACCCTGAAAAATCCACAGTCTCCATCTAAGATCCTCTGCAATGGTCAACCTGAAGGGATCTGTGACCCATTCCTTACCCACGCAACCAATGACCCTGACCCTCTGCCAAAGGAGCTCCTGTCGATCCAGTGGCTGAGTAAGATACAATCTGTGAGAGGAGTCCGACTCAAAATAAGTAAACGGTGCCGGTCCTGAACGAACTCCAATGCATAGCCCAGCCTCACTAAAACAACCTGACCAAGTAGAGATGGGATGAACATAGGCTGGATCTGTAAGCGTATCCCTCCACTCCTGCGGAATAGCTCTCATGATCAATAATCTGGTGGCAGCAATCTGTCCAAGTGGTCCGTGTCTATCTCTGATCTCCTCCTCTGACATCTCCACACCTCCCCTGAACCAATCTCCAACTGTCACAGCCCCCTGAGCATGCCATCTGGCCAAGGGAGTCCTAAGTTCTGTACCAGGGGAAGATCCCTGATACCGAACTAGGGGGTTGTGATAAAGTGGCTGACGAGCAATTTCCTCTCTGGAGGAGGGAACTGCTCTGATGAGGAACTGTCGAAAATGATCCCAGATCTGAATAACCCTTTTCACAAGAGGTGAGGAAGGCTGAAAATGATGGTCCGTCAGGAAGATCCAACTGACTCTACCTACCCACTGGCCTGCCGCTCTAGGGGTGCTTCCACGGCTGATCTCCTGGAGTCAAACCTCTAATAAGAAGTTTGACTAAAAGGACTCTGCTCTACATCTCAGGAGCAAGAACCCCAAGCCCTCCCTGCGAGGAGGGTAAAGTGATAGTTTCCAACAAACCCTGGCCCTAGTGTCCTCAGAACCGTCGCCCCCACTCCACAAAAAGTTCCGGAGCAATCTCCTCACCTGGCGGATCGAATCAGCATTAAAGCACCAACATGACGCAACGTACCACATAGTCGCTAGTAGCACCTGATTCAGTACCATCGCTCTACCGGCCAAAGAGAGTCTAGCCATACTCCAATAGGCTAGCTTTCTTCGGATACTCTCAAGAACTAAGGCAAACTGTTGCGATGGGGACACCTCAATGCCAACCTGGAAGCCTAAATATCTCGTAGAGGTGCCTCTGGGAATCCAAACAAAGCCTCTGTCTCCTCCCCATGCTGGGGTATCCTGCTGAGCTCCAGTCCAAATCCCTTTTGATTGTTCCAATTGACAAGTCCCCCTGAGACTAAGCAGAACTTGTCAATTGAATCTGCAGCAGTAGCGAGACTATACGCATCTCCTCTGACTGTCAGTGCCGTGTCGTCAGCAAACTTAGTGTCCAAAAGCTCCTGCTCCTGCCGGATAGGTAGATGGAGGCCCAAAGTGCCATGACTGGTAGCCTGCATAAAGTATCCCATAGCCTCTGCTACGAAAAGAAAAAGGTAAGGTGCAAGTGGGCAACCCTGTCGTACCGATCTGGATAGCTGAAAAGGCGGTCCTCTCCCTCCACAGACCACCATCCTGCTAGAAGAGTGAGTAAAGTGAGGAGACCCAGGAGATCCATCTATCACTGAAGCCTAGCGTCCTCAAAGTGCCCTCCAAGAAACCCCAGTCCACCCTATCATAAGCCTTCTCAAAGTCGAGAACAAGAACAGTAATCTCCTGCTGACTCTCCTTCGCCCAGTGAGTGGCCTCCCAAAAAGTAAAGATGTTATCCAAGATACTCCGATCTTGAACAAATCCTATCTGCGTAGCTCTGATGATATCTGGCAACAAAGGCTTTAGGCGAAGAGCCAAGGTCTTTGCTAGGATCTTATAGGCTGTCCCTAGAAGTGTAATGGGTCTCCAATTATGTAGGACTGTCTTGTCTCCCCCTTTCGGGATGAGACAAATCAAACCTGTGCCTAAAGTCTCGCCCAAAGATCCTCCATCAAGAGCCTCTGAAAAGGCAGAGAGTAGATGAGGCCCAATCGTATCCCGAAGAGCTCTGAAAAAAAGTGGCGACAAACCTTCCTCCCCCAGGCATCTGTCTCTGGGCAACTCATGTAACGCGTCCGTGACTCCAAGAGTGATAATGGGCTATCCAAAACATGACCCATCCTGTCTGAGACCATCAGGGGAATATGGCTCCAGATCTCCTCTCTAGCTCTGATCATCTCCTCAGTGACTCGATCGACTGTGTAAAGTGTGGAATTGAAATCAGAAGTGATCTCAACAAGACGGTGAGGGTCGGTAAGCCCCTTCTACCCACGTCAACCAACCCTGATCCACAGGAGTGTCCACTGACAACCAAGCCTTTCTCAACCGTTCCACGAACTCTGTATCCTGAAAAACAAAATCCGGAACTCTCACTGAGCCTATGCTCTCCAATCGAGATGTAGGCAAAATCTGTAAAAGGACTGGAGCATGGTCAGATAAAACATAACCCGGGCAGATTCCGATCTGTCCTCCTCTGGCCTGGCCCCATTGGCCAATATAAAACCTGTCGAGTCTGACCCAAGAAAGAGAGCCATGGAAAACCCCCGACCACAAGAACTGAAGACTGTCAGCCAAGTGACGAAAGTCATCCAATCGAGCTGCATCATGAAATCCAACATGCAAAACAAAACTGTCCCACTCCACTCTCTCCCTATCAGAAAGGCCACCCACAGTCTGACCTGCCTTGTCTTCAGAGAATTCAACCATGTTGAAGTCTCCTCCAACAATCCAGGTGTCTGCCTGAGGAAGGGACTCTCTGAGCTGTCTCCAAAAAGCACGTCTATGGGCTGGATCCGTGGGAGCATACACATTGAGAACACCAACTGCTGTGCTCTCAATGTGAAGAATAACATAGCATGCTCTGCTCTCCACTAATGTACCCTCTTGGGTGATCTCTGAGGCCCACCTAGCTGAAACTGAAATGCAAACTCCTCCCCTCGTACCATCCGCTGGGCTCCAATATGTCCGGCTCTCTCCTCTGAGCATAGTTGGCTTTTAAGAATTTCCTAAGCATAGTTTCTAACTCTAACTATTTCTAATCTTAATTCTATGTTTCAAAGATTAAAAGTAATGACTCTACAGCACTCAGCCCTGATATTTTGATAGGCTCTTTTCAAAGGATTGTTGGGCCTCTCTTCACACGATTATCTCTAGGACTGCCAATGGTTGCTTTCTATTAGTTTCTACAATTTTGGGTTTTTTCCCTCCCATTTTAATTTATTGGGGACATCATTGTATAGATTGGACTATATATCCATGTTCTAGGACTTCTAGGTTGCCGTGTGTCCTATTCAAGGATCTACTTTGGTATCGTAACTAAAGTTGAGCATCATATAAGAAAGAAATGTAAATGGCATCGGTCCAGCTATTGGGTCCACCTCATCCACACCCCATTGAGTACCGGAGTCTTTTCTTTTTATTTTTTCTATCCTATCATTGTGGTTAATTGGAATTGTGTGCACATGCGTGCGTGCGTGCGCGTGTGTGTGTGTGTGTGTGGAAACGAGATGTTTGGATGCTGCTCATCTCAGATGTCTCCATTACTCCTTTTCTTTCATTGGACTCGCTTTTGGGTATTATGGACCATCTGGACACAGAGACTGCATTCTAGGATGGGTCAACAGTTTCCTCAGGCATATATTTTCTTCAGAATGTCCCTTAAGCAGTCTTTACATGACAGTCTTGCTGCAAGGGATTTGGATGCTACTTGCCTTGAAGTGTTCTCTACTTGTTTTTGAGTTCTTCTATCGGGCTCTCTTTCGGAGTTCTTTGCTAGTGTGTGGGAGACTTCCCATATTGTAAATTCATGAGCATATAAATACAATGGATTTTACCAAAAAAAAAGTGTGTGGAAACGAGAGCTTAAGGAGATGCCGATGGAGAGCTTCGTCAATAGTCTACGTCTCCCACAGCAACGATATTTCATGCACGCCCTGCTTATCGTCCACTCTTTGGTTTGCTGATTGATTCGATATCTCTTCCTACTCGAACTGCTTTAAGCTTCTCCATTTTCATCAGTCCTACGACACCCTCAATGTCAGTCAGTAAATCGACACTGCTGTCTCCTTTCTGTTTCTGTTCAACCAGTTTTATTCCGCAGCTTTTGTTGGTCTCTACCCACCCAAAGTGTCTCTCCCACGTAGCTACTGATACCTGCCCTGCGTACCTGCTATCTGCTTTCCGTATCTGTTCGCCCAGTTCTATTGCGCAGCTTCTATTGGTCTCTACCCACCCAGCGTGTCTCTTTTGCCGATGCTGATACCTGACCCACGTATCTGCTGATTTGCCCCTTCTTTCCTTCCTTCCTTTCCTGTTTCGATTTGCAACATGGATAATGCTGCTCAGATGATTGCTTACACCCGCAAGGCGCACTCCTCAAAAGAAAAACGACAATGCTATGAGGCTTCAGCATTTCAAGTTACAAGTGAAAATGTCAACATGGATGATGCCAAGTATGTATACAACATGATAAAAGATGATTTTCAGCTTACTCGATAGCATTGGACTGATGCAACACCTTCGGTTAAGGTGAAAGTGAGCTTGCCCTCTTTGGTGGATCCCTTGAAAACACTCTCACAAACAACAATAATCATCTTCTTCCTTGGAAAATTGCCTTCTGCAAGTGATGTTGGACAGTGGATTAATTCCCTGCTTGAGGGCTCTTTTGTGAAAGGGGTGTATTTTGCTTCAAGAGGCTTTTATGAAGTTCACTTGTTGGATGCCCTTCAAAAGCAACGCATGCTAGAGATGTCACCTTTGTTCTATGGCAGACAGATGGTTCATGTTATGCCCTGGTTGCCCAACAAAGACTATCAGAGTCTTATTAAGCATAACTGTCCAGTTTGGGTAGAGGTGGTTGATTTTCTTGACTACATGCGTCCACAGTTAGCTACCATTGCATCTACACTTGGGCAAGTTATATGCAAGCCTCACAATGTTGGCAACAAGAACAGGTTTTGCATACTATGGGACACAGATAGAGAAACACCATCCTCTATAGCAGTTGAGATTGATGGTATCAATCTAGGGGAGAAATATTTCAAATTGAAATGGGGTGTTTTTACTAGTGCTTGCTTCTCATGTCATAAGTTTGGACACCTAGCTTCTGAGTGTCCCTCTGTATTACATCAGCCACCTCCTGCTGCCATATCAAGGGACACTGCTCCTATTCAGCCTAAGGAGGGGAAAAAAGTTATTAACAAGCCTAGTGAGAAGAATACTAAACCTATGACACAAATTGGAAATACGGTTTCTTTGCATGCAGGAAGTTAGGCTAAAGACAAAGGAAAGGCCAAAGTAGTTGATTCTAGCTCAGACTCTCAAGTGGAGTGGCAGACTCAAAGGAAAAAGATTAACCTACGGAATAGACCTTTGCAATCTAGGCATTGGGATGCGGATTCTGCTTTACCAAGACAGACAAATGCAGCCTCCTCCTCACAGACATCTCTTGAGGAGCCTTGGAATATTGTCATCCAAAGGAATATTCCTGTTTATGAAGATGCCAATGCTTTTGCAACTTTAGGTGATGCAGATGCCATGGCTGAGACATAGCCATGTTGGCTTTTTTTACTTTGATTTTAGATGCTTTCTGCTTTTGTATATACTTGTGTTCCTATCATCTGTACATCCCATTATGATCACTACAATCAGGTGTATTACCTATAACATACAGGGCCTCTGTAATAGAAATGGAGGCTGTTTTGGAGTTATGTTATCAGGCACCAGCCTGACGTGATATGTCTGCAAGAGCATAATCAACATGCTATGGTTGGAGATGTTCGTTACTTTGGAGGATATGATATTTTTTATTCAAGTGACTCTGACTATTCAGGCCTTGCTCTGCTAGTCAAACATGATTTACAGCCCCAGGTTGCTTACAATGATACCCTAGGGAGATGGATGGTTATGCAGATTTGTATCCATGATAACATTTATGAGATTGCTGCTGTTTATGCCTCTCAGGTATCTGCCCACAGGGCTGACATGTGGGCATCTATTGCTGCATATCCCTGGAGATCAGTTGCCTTCCTTGGAGGGGACTTCAACAACTCTCCTAGGCCTAGAGATAACACTACAAGAAACTCACACATGCTTCAGCTTGAGCAAAGAAAATGGAATCATCTTATGGCACATACACAAGCAGGAGACATTTGGCTTACTTTGCAGCATGATTTGCCTGGATATAAATATCATCATAATGCTATCCACAATTACTGGGCAAGGCTAGATAGATGGTACTTGCTACATACGCAGCAATTTACTGATTTCACCATTCAAATCACGGTGGATCATTCTCTATCTCTATCAGATCATGCTCCTGTTTGGTTGACACTGGATTTTGGTATGCCTACTCATGATTTGCCTGCGCATACTCTCCGGCTCAAACATGTAAATGCAGCATATTTTCAACATGCCTCTTTTAGAAACATGATACAAGATGCCATTGCCCCATTGCAGGCACATGCCCATTATGACTTAAATTATGCATGGGATTCCTTTGTGCACCGTATTCAGCATGTTATTACGCTATATGGCAGATCATATATGGCTGATTGGAGGAAAAAAATAATGGATGCCAAATATCAAGTGCAGTCCCTCACAGAGTTATCACAGGCTCAGAATTTATCTCCAGTCCAACAACAGAGTTTATAGCATTATCGATCATTGTTACAAAAAAACAATCAAAGGAAACTCAACAAGTGGCAAGTCCGTGCACGGATGACACCATTCATGGATAAAGGATGCTCTTCCAAATCTTTTTTCCGGGTTACATTCTCATCGGAGGAAGAGCTCCTGTCTAAGAGTAAGGAAGATTGATGGCACCTAGACTCATTCTCTCTCCGATCTTGATCATGAATGTTATGATCAATTTCAGAAGCTATTTGCAGCCCCCTCAGCTCCCACTCAGCCAATGATAGATGCATGGCAAGCTCTTTTGAGACATGTCCAACCAATCATGCTTCAGCAGGATGCCTTATCCCTGGATCAGTCATTCACAGCAGAAGAATTACATAATGCCTTGCTCCATCTTGGCAAAGGAAAATCTCCAGGATGGGATGGTCTAACAGTAGAATTCTATTTGGCATTTTGGGATGACCTTAAAGATGTCATGCTCCAAATGATTAATGATGCCTGGAACAACAATTGTATGCCTAATTCATGGAAACATGGGCTGGTCAAGCTTATTCCGAAGAAAAATCTTTCTGAAACTTTACCAGACTGGAGGCCCATTACTCTCATGCCAGTGCAATATAAGCTCATCACCAAAATGCTGGTGCATAGAGTGCATACCTTTTTGCATGATGGGCTACATCCTTTTCAATATGGATTTGTGCCTAGAAGGCAGATATATGATAACATTGCCAATGCCATGACTGCCATTGAGTATGCCAATTACATTGAACGAGATGTTTTAATCTTACAGGTAGACATAGCTAAAGCTTTCAACAATGTTCAGTGGGATTTCATTGCACAAACAATGCACAAGGTGGGATTTGGGCCAAAAATGGTGCAGGTTATCTATTGGCTATATAAAGACTCTTCAGCCCAATGTATTTTGGCCAATCATTTGTCTACATCTTGGACATTGGGTAAGTCAGTGAGGCAAGGTTGCCCTCCTAGTGCGCTACTTTATGCCATTGCCACTCACCCCCTGCTAATCTATATGGATCATCTTACCTCACAAGGGAAATTAAAAGGTTTACAGTTGCCAAGAGTATCTAGCTTTGTGACCCAAGCATATGCAGATGACTCCTTTTTTATGCCTCAAAATACACAGCAAGAACTGAACACTTTAATGGATGCTTTATCTTTGTTTGGACTGGCAGCGGGACTGCATGTTAATTTTGAGAAATCCAAACTCATACCCTTAAAGAGTCGAGATTGGCATGCCATACTTTGGCCACGAGAGATTTTAGATCCTCATGTTCTGATCACGCACCTGGGATATCCTATTGGCTGGCTGGTCACTAGAAAACAGCAGCTTAATTGGATATTAGATAAGCTAAATTATTGGAAAACTCCCACTCAGCCACTTCATGTCCGCCTCAGGATTGTGCAGTCCATTGTTATGGCATACATACAATTCTTTCTGCCACTCTTACATTGGACAGATCAAGAAATTGCAGCCTATATGTCAAAAGCCATGGACATGCTATGGAAGAATAAGGCCTCCAAGAAGGCATTCCGCTTGTTGAAAATGGACTTTATCTGTTCTCCTCAAAAATGTGACGGTTTGAATGTGTGTAATATTCGCTATCATGCACTCTCACGAAAGGTATCAATGCTGCTCACCTTTAAGCAAACACAACCATGGACAAGAATGCTTTCCTATATGTGTCAGACTATGCAGACACTTTTTTATGGTAAATGGGAAGTGGATGTCTGGGGGCTTTTACTTGGAAAATTTATGGGGAAAATCCCAAACTGCCCCTTTGCCTCGGCACTCATTCATGATTGGAAAGAGGTCCTCTCTAATATCAAATGGGATCCTGCAAACCCCCATAACAACTCTTTGCAGAGTGAGAGCATATATTGGAGTGCAGTTTATGATCCTCCCCTTGCTTGTCAGGAGCCTATCAGATCATATAATTTGAGCAAAATGGGTGTCAGATGCATTGCAGATGTGATAGATGATCAAGGGCAACTTCTTACTTTTCCTCAGATCATGGCCAAATACCATCTTGGAATGCACCACAAGCCTATCTGGAAGAAAATAAAAGATCTTCTGCATCCTTTATTGCCTATTCCCCAGTTCTCACATGATAACAAGTTAGCTGACTAAAAGTTATGTCCCAAAGGGCTGAATATGCGCCCTCTGCCTATCAGCAAACTCACCTCTATGATAACATACAGACTTATGCAGCCCATGCCGTGCATACACACTCATGCAATTTATTTGGGGCATATGCAAAAACCCCTCTCTTGGTGGTCAAGGAACTTGAGTATTTTATGGAAGGCCAAGCTGCCTCTCAAACAAAGACTATTTCTTTGGCGTTGCATTATTGGAACATTCCCAATTGGAACAACTTTGGTTAAGAGAGAGATAGCTACTGCCACTGCTACTTGTTTACGATGCCAGGCACATGCAGAGATAGTACCACACTTACTATGGTTTTGTCAATGCTCCAGGCTTTTAATTGCAAAGATTTCAAGGTTCTTATGTCTTACATTCCCGAATACCAGATTTGGAAAAAAAATTGCGATTTTTGGCAGATGTCCTACTCCATTGAGACCTTATTCTCTACTCCTTCACTGGAGTAGATTTTGGGCTCTATGGACCTTCTCGACTGAACATAATATGGCATACTTGCACAAACACTTCCATCAGCCCTATGAATTCTTCAGAGCTTCCTTAAGGCAATCTATTTATGATGCTTGTAAGGAAGGCAATCTAGACAGGTCCTGCATGGAGATAGTTTATTCGTGTTTTTGATTTGGGCTCTCCCCTTTTAGGAGTACTCTTTGTACAATATTAATCTTCTAATACAAGTCCATGGAATTACCCAAAAAAATGTGTGTGTGTGTGTGTGTGTGTGTCTGTGTGTGTGTGTGTGTGTGTGTAGCATGATGATACTTGAAATCTAAGGGTCATCATCAATAATCAACGTTCATGGAAGTTATCTCATGAGTGGAAGCGCAATAGTGTATGTGCATGGCTCAAGGAGCTAGCTAAGCGGTGTGAGTGTGAGGCGACGATCGTGAGCGAAGCGCAGAGCAGTCAGCGCTGATCTGCATTGCCCTTCGTACCACCGTACGGTCGTGTACGATTTTCGTACGAACCTTCCGTAAGGAATCTGCTCCCTCTTACGTCAGCTTGTACCGGCAGTTCCCCTTCTCAAATAACCGTACAGATCGTTCATAATTTTCAGCATGGTCCTCCGTCTCAAATTCCGTATATCTTCTCCGTACTTTCCCGTACAGCTCGTCCGTACTATTCCCGTACTATTCCCTTTATAGTTGACTGAATCTTCCGTGCACAGTCTACTTTCCCGTACAGCCTGTCAGCTTACCTCCGTACAGTCCGCCTCCCCTTCCTTGTGCTCAGAACGATCTTTGCTATTTCATATCTTAGAATCCCTTAGCTGCCATGGCAGAATCAAACAAGTTCTATGTCAAGAGAGCCCTCTCTCCCGAACCCAAAAGACAATTAAGGGAAGCCTCTTCCCCCATAGCTCCTTCTTTTGAAGATGCTTCCTATGTGCTTGATATGCTGAATGATGATTTTCAACAAAGCAGAAGGGAATGGATTCAACCTGCTCCGGAACTCACTTACAAAATGAAGCTGCCATCTCTTGTGCAACCTTTGAAGAAGCTCTCTCAAACTGCAGTTATCATCTTTTTTCCAGGCAAAATTCCCTCTGCTAATGATGTGGGACAATGGGTGAATTCTCTCCTAGGTGGATGCTTTGTAGAAGGAGTCTATTTTGCCTCCCGAGGATTTTATGAAGTTCATCTTTTGGATGCTTTGACAAAACAAAAAATGCTAGAAATGTCCCCTTTATTTTTTGGTCGCCAGATGGTGCATATCATGCCCTGGTCCCCCAATAAGGACTATCAGAACCTCATCAAGCATCATTGCCCTGTATGGGTAGAAGTGGTTGATTTTCCAGATTATATGAGAACAGAGCTTCCAGGTTTAGCTATGACATTGGGACAAGTGATTTGTCCCCCTCGTCCAACAGGTAATAAAAATCGTTTTTGCATCTTATGGGATACTGATAGACCGACCCCTTCTTCTATTGCAGTTGAGATTGAGGGTGTTAATTTGGGCAAGAAATATTTCACCTTAAAATGGGACATTTTTGCTGGAGCTTGTTTTTCTTGTCACAAATTTGGGCATCTTGCTTCGGAGTGCCCTTCTATCCTTCATCCACCTCCTCCAGCTGCTATTCCTCTGCCATCTAATAAAGGAGGTCAGAAGACATATGTGGAAAAGATTGAAGCTAAAGGAGCAAAGCCTTCAGTTCATACAGGGAGCCAGGCCAATTTAGCTCAAAATAAGGATAAAGGCAAAAGCAAGTTAGGAGAAAATATTTCATCATCTCATGAGGGATGGCAGACTGCAAAGAAGACGGTGCCTCTCAAACAAAGACCTCTCCAATCTCGTAATTGGGATGCCTCTGCTCCTTCCCCAGGACAATCTTCTACCTCTTCAAGCAGCCCCATTTCAAAGGCTTGGGTCAATGCAGTCAAGAAGGGTCTTCCCCTGTGTGAAGAAGATGATATTATCAAGGAATTGGAAGCTGAGGGTCAGCAAGACCCTGTGGCAATGGCAAAGGCTTGAGGCCTCCCGCTCTTTTGGAGGACAGATCATTCTCTTGTATATATTTTCATGCGTGCTTCTCTTAAATGTTTTTCCTATAATATACAGGGCCTCTGCAACCAGAATAAATGGAGGCTTCTCTGGCATTATATAAATACAACTCATCCGGATGTTGTATGTCTCCAAGAGCATAATCAGCATTTTTTTGCTGGACAGCATGGGTTTTTTTCAGGATATGATATATTCTATTCAGGATCGGAACAATTCTCTGGGCTGTGCATTTTAGCCAGACATGATCTGCAACCCTTGATAGCATATAATGATCTAAGTGGACGATGGATGATTATCCAATGTATGATCAATGGAGAGATTTTTGAAATAGGATCTTTGTATGCCTCTCAAAATTCAGCTTCCAGAGCTCAAATGTGGAACTCCATAAAGCAATATCCTTGGTCCTCTAATGCTCTACTTTGTGGTGATTTCAACAATTCTCCTCACTGGAAGGACAATACCACGCATAAATCACATATGCTGCCCTCTGAAATCCAGCAATGGGAACACATGATATCATCACTTCGATTTGCAGATTTATGGACAGCAACTCATCCTTCAGTGATGGGATTTACATATCATCATAATGCTTTAACAGATTATTGGGCCAGGCTTGATAGATATTATCTCATTCATGCTCAGCAATATGAGGAATATACATGTCAGATGTGGACTGATTATTCACAACAATTATCTGATCACACTCCACTCTAGCTCACCCTTTCTTTTGGTATGCCTCTGGATGACTTGCAGCTATCTTCAGTCAGAAATTTACAGGTTAATCAATTCTATCTTTCTCACGAAAAATTTCAGCATATGATCAGACTGGCTTGCAGGCCATTGCTATCTCATGCTCAGGAGGATCTGGAATTTGCTTGGATCTCTTTCATACATCGTATTCAAAATGTCATCAAGGAATATGGAAGATGGTACTTGGCAAAAACCAGACAGCATATCCAGTGGGCAAAATCATGCAAGCAGTATCTTGTACAGAATAGTCATCAAAGATCTCTATCTGATTCTGAGCAGCATTTATTGTCTTGTGCTTCCTCTATAATTGATGCCAATGACAAACGCAAGCTGTCTAAATGGCAGATTAGGGCCAGAGTTCCTCTAAATCTTTTTTTCGGAACTTACATGCACACAGACAAAGTCAATCTATCATGAGGGTAAGGAAATCAGATGGTCTCTGGACCCAGTCTCTCTCTCAACTTGAAAAACAATGTCTGGATCATTTTCAGCTCCTTTATTCTCAGCCATCTTCTTCTGCACCTCAGGTCGCATTGGCTCGTAACAGATTTACTGAGCTTGTTTCTCCTATTGTCTCCCCGCAAAAAGCCTCAATGCTGGAAATGTCATTTTCAGATGATGAATTGGATGAAGCCCTTAAGCATTTGGGTAAACATAAATCCCCTGGCTGGGATGGTCTGACGATTGAATTTTTCGAAGCCTTTTGGCCAGAAATGAAGGGTCCAATTCTGCAGTTTATTAATGCAGCATGGCAGCACCAACATCTTCCCTCAGCATGGAAGCATGGTCTGGTTAAGCTTGTGCCCAAAAAGATTCTTTGTGAGACTATGGATGACTGGAGACCAATCACTTTGATGCCGGTGATATACAAACTGATCGCCAAAATGTTGGTACATCGGATAAAAGGATATCCTTCATGATGGACTTCATCCCAGGCAATATGGTTTTGTTCCAAGACGGCACATCCATGACAATATCACTAACACTCTTATTGCAATGGAATATGCTAAATATTCAGATCAAGATGTGTTCGTCATGCAGGTAGATGTGGCAAAGGCGTTTGATACAGTACAGTGGGATTATGTCTCTCAAATCATGCAAAAACTTGGTTTTGGGCCAAAGCTATCTAATGTCATATATTGGCTTTATTCAAATTCTACTGCACATTGCTTTATAGGGAAACATTTGTCTGAGTCTTGGACTCTCGAACGTTCGGTTCGACAAGGATGTCCTCTCAGTGCCTTGCTTTATGCCATCGCTTCACATCCTTTGCTTCTTTATATGGACCACATGGTTGATACTCGACAGCTAGAGGGGCTTCAGATTTCTGGTTCACGACCCTTCATAGCGCAGACCTATGCAGATGATTCTTTCTTCATGCTAAAGAACAGTCCATTGGAGATTCCCCTCTTAATGGATACCCTTTCAGATTTTGGGTTGGCAGCTGGTCTTAAAATTAATTTTCAGAAATCAAAACTCTTGCCTCTCAAGCTTTGTGATTGGCATGCTATTCTGTGGCCAGGCCAGATTATTCAACCGGAAAATATAGTAAGACATTTGGGTTATCCTATTGGCTGGAAAATCAGTAATAAGCAACAAATGTCGTGGGTGTTCAACAAAATTCAGGACAAATTACAATATTGGAAGATTTCCACATGGCCTCTGCATGTACGGCTTCGAATTGTCCAATCTATTGTTCTAGCTTATGTCCAGTTCTACCTTCCTCTATTACATTGGTCATCTCGAGATCTCTCATCTTTTATGTCTCAAGCCATGGAGATTTTTTGGAAAACCAAGCTTCATAAAAAAGCTTTACGGTTGCTCAAAATGGACTTGCTTTGCTCACCCAGAATGCATGGTGGTTTGAATATAATAAACATCAAATATCATGTGTTGGCAAGAAAGATCACTATGCTCAAAACATTCTTTCAACAAGAGCAGCCTTGGTCTATTATGTTAGCAATTTTGTGTGGTCAGATGCGCACACATGCTTATGGACATTGGATAGTAGATCCATCGGAAGTAGTACTTGGAAAATTTCAAGGTAAAATCCCTGGTTGTCCATTTTCTAATTCCTTGATTCAGGATTGGAAGCAAGTACTCTCTCACATCAAATGGTCTCCTCATCCTGCTTCTCTAGCATCTTCACTCAGATTGGAGAGTATTCATTGGAGTGCTGTGTTTTCCTCTCCCCTTGCTGTTCAACAACCCATCAGAGCTTACAATCTTATGAAAATGGGTATCCGGTTCATTGATGACGTTGTAGATATGCAAGGAAATATTCTCCCTTTTCCAACAGCATGTAGACAATACAACCTGGCAATGCATCATAGACCTATTTGGAAAGCTATTGCTGATCTCCTACTTCCTCTGGTTCCGATTCCGACATTGAATGACAGTGACAGGCTTCAAGATTGGCACCTTCAGTCTTCAAGTCCAAGCATTTCTTCTAAGCCTTTGCAGTCATTGACATCTATACAGGCTTATAGATTAATATTACCTCCTCCTTGGATTGCCCATCATGCTAATTCTTTATGGCATCTGAACAAATCATTAGCCTGGTGGAAAGGAAGATTGCAAATGATATGGAAGTTGAAAATGCCATTGAAGCAAAGACTATTCCTATGGAGATGTATTGTTGGTATTCTTCCAGTGGGAGTGAAATTGGCTAAACGACGAATAGCTTCACCTCTCTGTCCAAGATGTCACCTTGCATCGGAGAGTATTCTGCATTTATTGTGGTTTTGTTCATATTCCAGAGACCTTCTAGATAGAATCTCCTATTTTTTATCTCTCAGATTTCCAGCACACCGGTTCTACAGGTTCTTCTGGATGTATGGCAAACTATCAGCTTCTTTGTCACAGTATTCTCTCTTCTTCCACTGGATCAAATACTGGGCCTTATGGACCCTCTGGCTACAGCGCATCCAAGCATATCTGAATTCTCCTCTTCAGCATCCTTATGAGTTTTTCAGAGCCTCATTAAGGCAGTCTTTATATGATGCCTTACATGAGGAAGATTTGGATGTTTCTTGTATTCAACTTTTCTTTTACTGTTTCTGATGGATAGGGCTGTAGCTCTATTTTGAGCACGGCTTGGATGTAAATGAATGTTTTATAATATAAGTATCTTGGTTTTACAAAAAAAAAAAAATGTGTGTGTGTGTGTGTGTGTCATCATGCTTGGGCAGAACAATCTCTTCCTCCATCCTGGAAACATGGCCTAGTAAAATTGATTCCCAAAAAAAGGTTGTGTGAGACGATGGCTGATTGGCGGCCTATATCTCTCATGCCTGTCATTTACAAACTCATTGCTAAAATGATTGTCCTCAGGGTTCGCTTCCTCTTGCAAGCAGGACTTCATCCTAGGCAGTATGGGTTTGTCCCCAGAAGGCAGATCACTGACAATATCTCCAATGCCTTGCTTGCGATTGAGTATGCCAAATATTCTAAACAAGATGTTCTCATTCTGCAAGTAGACATTGCGAAAGCTTTTGATACTGTCCATTGGGATTTCATCTCTCAAACTATGCAAAAATTGGGATTTGGCCCTCGGCTCTCGTCCACATCATTTACTGGCTTTATTCTCACGCCACGGCACAGTGCTTGCTTGGTGGTGGGTTGTCAAGAACCTGGACTATGACTCGCTCAGTGAGACAGGGTTGCCCTCTTAGTTCCTTACTGTATGCCATTGCTACCCATCCGTTACTCTTGCATATGGACTATCTGGCAGATACAGGACAGCTTCATGGCTTGCAAATTCCAGGGGCACAATCATTTCTTGCACAGGCCTATGCTGATGATTCATACTTCATGCCAAGGAATTCTCAAAGTGATCTTTCTCGTTTGATGCATACACTGAATGATTTTGGCATAGCTGCTGGACTACATATCAATTTTCAGAAATCAAAACTTCTAGCTTTGAAAGAAGCTGATTGGCATGCACTTTTTTGGCCAGGCCACATTATCTCTTCCCTTACTATTGTCAGACATCTAGGATACCCCATTGGCTGGAATATTACTCCGCAACAACAGCTCAAATGGGTGCTTCAAAAGATCAACAAGAAGCTGGAATACTGGCATTTGTCCACTTGGCCTCTACATGTTCGACTCCGGATAGTACAGTCCATCATTATGGCATATGTGCAATTTTATTTGCCTCTTCTTCCTTGGGCTTTCAAGCATTTGGCTTCCTATATGTCCCAAGCTATGGAGATATTTTGGAAAAGCAAATCTCATAAAAAAGCTTTGCGACTACTACCTATGCAGTCTATTTGTTCACCCAAGACTCATGGGGGGCTGAATATTCTCAATCTCCAGGTTCATATGTTGGCAAGAAAGAGCACTATGATTGCTGATTTTTTTCAGCAAAAACAACCATGGGCTATTATGTTAGCAGCTATGTGTGGAAACATGGCTTCCCATGCATATGGGCATTGGATTACAGATCACTGGGAAGCAGTTTTGTCTTCCTTTCAGGGCAAAATTCCTGGTTGCCCTGTTTCTACTGCTTTTATTCATGATTGGAAGAGAATTATTTCATATGCAAAATGGACAGGTGCTTCCTCTCATCATGGTAATTCTTTTCGATTGGAAAGCATCCATTGGAGCAAGGTGTTGGCATCGCCTCTCGCTTTACAGGCACCTATCAAAGCATACAATCTCATGAAATTGGGCATAAGATTTGTTGGTGATGTTGTGGATCAACAAGGCTATATACTTTCATTTCCACAAGCTTGCAGGACATTCTCCTTGGGTCTGCATCATAGATCCATTTGGAGAACACTTTCAACTATGTTGCAGCCATTTGTTCCGGTTCCTCCACTGTTTGCACAGGACAGATTAATGGACTGGAATTTGACTTCCATACCTCCTGCTACCCATACGCTCTCAATACACAATCTGACCTCCTCGAAGGTTTACAGATTTCTTCTTCCACAGCCATGGATTGACAAGCATGCCAACACTCTTTGGAAATTGGATAGGCCTTTATCTTGGTGGCAATCCCGACTCATGAAAATCTGGAAAGCCAAATTGCCATTGAAACAAAGGCTTTTCTTTTGGAGATGTATAGTGGGAGTCTTTTCCATTGCGGTGAAATTGGCAGCACGCCGCATTGCTTCTCCTTTCTGCCCCCATTGCTTTCATCCCCGCAAGACAGTTCCTCACCTATTATGGTTTTGCCCGCACTCTCGCACATTGATCACTCATGTCTCTCATTTACTGCGGCTTCGGTTCCCTTCTATCAGATTTGGGAAACTTTTCTGGATGTTTAGATGCCTCTCATCTCAGATGTCTCCATTACTCCTTTTCTTTCACTGGACTCGCTTTTGGGTATTATGGACCATTTGGACACAAAGACTGCATTCTAGGATGGGTCAACAATTTCCTCAGGCATATATTTTCTTCAGAATGTCCCTCAAGCAATCCTTACATGACAGTCTTGCTGCAAGGGATTTGGATGCTACTAGCCTTGAAGTGTTCTCTACTTGTTTTTGAGTTCTTCTATTGGGCTCTCTTTCGGAGTTCATTGCTAGTGTGTGGGAGACTTCCCATATTGTAAATTTATGAGGATATAAATACAATGGATTTTACCCAAAAAAAGTGTGTGTGTGTGTGTGTGTGTGTGTGAGGGAGAGAAAGTGTTCCTCTAAGTAATGGCTACTTGAAATTCTAAGTTTATTAAGCAATTTAGCTCAGAATTATGCTCCTGCATAAGAATGGCTCTGATTCGCCACCGAGATACCTCTCTCTGAGCACGGCGACACGAGCAGCACACACAGCGTGAGGACACCCAACGGCCTATCACTGATTTCTTCCAGTCACAGGATACCTCTGCTCAGTCTAGCCGACGACGCAGACGTAAGCGAGAGCCAGAGCCACGACAGCTGCGCCAGCGAACAGACTCACACATCCAGGTCCATGACATCTCGTCTCTGCTCTCTGCCCGCCCCACCAAGGTTACCGTTGCCCTAATCCACAAGGCCACCCGCCGCCCCCGACGACCGAGCTCGACTAGACCGCGTGACGTCAGAGGCCAATCATCTATCGTAGGGTTTTTTCCGACCTCTCATTTGACGGCCCCTCTATGATTGGTCTCTGACGATCACCACCTGCACATATATACTGTATCTCCCCCCTCTGCCCCATTTTTGGTACCCCCCTTCTTTTTTGTATCATCTGGAGGTAGACACATATTTTTTGTATCTAGACACACCGTCCTTCATAACCTCTTTTTTGTAGAAACAGTGATAGGATAAAATCTGTATATATTTTTCTCCACATAGATTGTGCATGAGGGTAGACACTGAACACATGATAGTGTTAAATTGCGGGTTGTGTGTGAATAAGCCAATGTAACTGGCTGCACATGTAAAAAGACGCTTTTATTTTGGACTTGAGAGACTAAAAGTTTTTTGCAGGGACTTATCAGGGAGATGATGAAATGTAATGTGGCTGTATCAGACTTCCAGAGAAAGGGTATCCAGTGTGTAATCAAGTGAAATGTTTTTGGGGTCATGTAAAGTCAAGTCATGACGGGGTTTTTTTTTTTTTTTTAATTCCCTAAGTCACTGTGGTTTTGCATGTTACGGGAATTTGATGTTTTTTGGTGCCCATGTCAAGGGGCTTTTCATATGTGTATATGGGGAAGCATACAAGCTTTAATGTGCATGCTAATGTGTGTGGGAATTGTGTGACTAAAGGTCCAAAATGTGCATTTAATGTGATTTGGGGGAAATGTTTTGAGAGTGGTAAAATGTCACTAGTGAGGTGGCAGATTAGGCTGAGGTGGCTGGACAGATTGAGAAGGCATCGTGCTCATACATGTGGCTACGGAATAGAAGAGGGAAGCTTCTAGTTGATGAGTGAGCATGGTACATGGAGTCTGGGAGCTTGCAGCAAAAGAAAAAAGGAGTCGTCAATGGAGGACGACGGGCTGTACGAAAAGCTGTGTGCATAGATGAAGGGCTGAGCCCCTATCAAAATATGGGCTACTACGTGATGAGAAGGGAGCTTTGAGAACGAGGGCCAGCCTTGCATCGGGTGATGTGCGTGGGTTGAGGGATGGAAAGAACCGTACGGGTGGTACGGACTGAAGTGCAGGTTTTGTACGGGCTGCGGTACGAGATTGTACGGAGGTGTTTTCGTCGATCAGTACGGACTGGTAGTACGGTGCCTTGATCGCAGGCTGAACAGGCACGTACGGGTCATTGAAGATGGCTTCTATGAGCTGTACGGAAGACGGTCGTCATAAAATTCAGACTGTACGGATTACTGAATGGTTGTACGGACCTGCTGTCGTACGTACAGTTGTACGGCTGTTTGCACGGTGAATAAACCTGCAGTTTTTCAGATGATGGTATCGGCCAGTTCTTCTTTCGGAATAGCTTGTGGCCTTGGGAGTCGTGTTGGCCATTGTGCACTGGGCTGTGGGTTCGTAGTGTTTGAGGTTGACTGCTTTCTGATATTTTTTTTGGGGAAAAGTGCAGTTCTAAATTCAGTTTGTTTTGGGCTGTGTAGTCTCTCCCCTCTTTCAAAGAGTTTGGGTGTGTTCTAGTCGAATTATGTGGGAGGTCGACTTGTTACTTGTGTGCTCTGGATACCCGCTCTGAAAGTCGGTGCATAGAAGCTTAAGAGCTACCATATTACAGTACTGATCCCGAAGAAGTCCTGAAAATACGACTTTGCCTCTAGAGTTGGATTCTGAAGAAGTGGATATGATTGTATGGGGGTCAGCGATGAAGTATTGAGTCATTTTGTGTTTGTCTGAGGATAGTCTTGTATTTCTTTTTTTTTCACATCAACGGTTGGCTGGCCCGTTTTGAGACCGCCACCATTATGCTCATTGTAACAGTTATCTTTAGTCTCATAGACCTTCACGGTCTCCCGAAGACTTTAATAAACTTTCTTTCTTTCTCTCTCTCAGATTTGACATTATGTACTTTCACTTGCATTATATTGCGTAGCACTTAGATGATATTCGACGATGCCTCTTCTTTGGGGCACGTTGATTTTGTGCTATCTTGTATGCAGAGTTCTTGATGTCCCATGGGCCCATTTTGGCCTCTAGTGGACAATAATACACTTTCTTTCTTTCTTTCTTTCTCCACAATCAAATCGAAATGAGCACATTAAGAATCAACACAACAAATAGAATTAAAAGACTTTATATTGAAGACTCACCTCTACGAAGTTTATTGCAAATACAAAGACTTGACACAACAACCCGACTATAGCCAACCAAGAACAAGTTGGTCCTCTACCATAAGAATTTACGGTAAACTCTACTAGCTAAGAGAGCCTAAGCAACCAATCGATCACCAAGTCTATGTCCAAAAGAGCAAACTCATTGGACCCCCGATAATGAGCCCCTTGCATATATTATAAGCAAGGCCCCAGCTATCTTTAGCTATGACCCTAGACTTTAGCATGCATGCATAAAGCAACTTTGCTTTACTTTGTGGGGCCACACTTTGCCAAGTATAGCTCAACCATGCCATGCCTTTCACGGCTAGCTCTATCAACAAGATCTAGACCTCACTTTTGCTAACTCTTGGTCTCAATCCTAGGTTATTTCTAAACCTGAGATGGACCACATTCTAACCTTAGATCTAATTCAAGATCCTAGGTAGCCAATCCTAGGTTTTGGTAAGTGTATATCCTAGTAAGACCAATCCTGATGTAGCATTCTCCTTCCCTTAAAATAAGAGTTATGCTAGCAAAATTCAAGGTTCGAGATTCAAATCAATGATACAGCTATATTTCTCAGCCATTTTTTTGATTCCAAGTAGTATCTATGAGGTATCCCTTCAAAGAGAATTTGGAGTCAAGACAGTTATACATGTAGTAAATGGAGAAGAATCAGCTCCAAAATCTTCCAAGCAAATTCAGTTATTGAATCTGAATTTATTACTCAATTCTCAACCAAGATTTGAGTATACAGCATTCAACATCTACTTGAATTTATTGATTCTCATTTATTCAACTATTTTATTATAGTGCTGTCAATACGCTAAAAGATACTCAAAACTTCAGACTACATTTAATATTTAATTAAATGTTCAGATTTTGATTCAGCCCAGAATCAGAATTAATATTGAAAGCATAAACTGTTAAATTCTTCTTTCAGATTGTGTATTCTATGTAGTATCTGCAAGTGAGTATCTGAACTATTATCCTCCAGAGTCCATCTGAATTCCCGCATGACCTTGGAAGAATTGAGTGCACTTGGCAAATCAGTTTACAGCACTATATAACTTTCTCTAACAGAAAGTTGGCTGCGAGTTACCTACTGATACTTATTTAGTAAGTTATTAATCACCTTACCCAATATTCTTTGGGTGACAACAGTCCATTTGGTCATGTGTTTTCAGTCCCACTTTCCAATGGTGAAAGCAAGATACTAGCTAGAAGTTTTTAGCTCCAAGAAAAGTGATCAGCTTTACCAATGCCAACCATAATTTGAAACTTATACCAAATACAAAAATCAAGGACCCATTGGTAATAGAGGATACAAGAGTTCTCAATTAAATAGTACTCGGTGTTCATATCATGTGCTTAGTCCATAGCACTAGATAAACAAAGTTTAAGAAGCCCCCTTGACAACCTGACTGTTATAGGAGTGAATCCTCACTCTAGCATAACATACTTGATTGAAAGGTTTTCATGAATGATGAAAACATGTCATCAAATAAAGGTCCTAGCGTTGTTTACAGAACTTAATGACATCGCTTGGATTTCTTGAACAATGGGTGAGATAGCCACAAACTGTTCCTGTCACCATCTCTAAAGTGATGTGACCTGCTATTTCATGGCTAAGCGGTCAAAGGACTAATCATTCACACTTTTGGCCTCGATTCATGTGTCCCATACCATGGGAATCCACCCATTAAGTGATTAGCCAAGATGTAATTACAAGAGGATATTCAAACAATTATGTAGCAAGACTTGACCAAGTAAAGAAACCAACAAACACTCCTCTAATTCACCATAGAGCACAAAGTACTTAAAATTCTTTCCAAACATATGCTTTTAAGGAAATTTAAAACTTTTACTGAGAAAGAAATTTAGATATGAACTTAGAAGAAGACATTAAAGGGTAGCAAATAGCATAAAAGGAGCCAAAAATAATAATTTCTCCCCAAAAAACGAGGGTGTATGATTATATTATCTCAGAGAGAAAAGAAAAATTACATCAGTATATCACAGTAACAAAGCAAGATTGTGCATGCATGCAACTCTGTGTGTGTGTGTGTGTGTGTGTGTGTGTGTGTGTGTGTGGGTGTGAGAGAGAGAGGACCTGCAGCCCTTGCTCCAGCCCTCCCATCAGCTCCTTGGCCTCCTCAGACAAGCCCGTTTGCCTCAGCTACGTGCTGCTCCACATCAGCGACCAAAAGACAGCGAATTGGGGTCTAAATTCTCTGCCGTACAGCTCGCCATAGTTCCGTACAATTCCGTACAGGTGTACAGACCTGTACGGCCTTTTCCGCCCTGTTCAGGCTGCTGCTGCCGGCTCGTTCTCTACTTCTAGGTTGCTCATGTACCAGGTTTGCTTACGGGTTGCTTCTAAATGCTGGTTCTGAGGGTTCCCTATTTCTCCTTTCTCTCCCTTTTTAGTTCCTGGGTCTTGTGTACTCTTTCCATCGCCAAAACCTCTCTTTTGTCTCAGATTTCTAGTTCATCTTGAATCTTTCTCTGGTTTTTTCTCTTTTCCTTCTCCAAAACCTGTATTTTCCTCTTTCTAAAACCCTAAATATCTCTTTCCTCTTCTTCTCCTTGCAAATACACTATTTCCTTCTTCTTCTTCTCCTTGTTCCTTCTTCTTTGAGGGCTGTGTTTTCGGGACTGTTTTTTCTCTTTTATCACTCTACAAGTACCCCCCTTTTTGGGCTCCATCTTCTTCAAAAGACATGGCTGAATACTCTTATGAAAAAACTTTTCAAAAGGATCGATCGGCTCAATGCAAAAAGCAAAAGCAAGCTGAGGGTCAGCATGACCCCGTGCATGATTCTGTTCAAGCACAATTGGTTTATGATGTTATGCACGAAGGATTTGCAAACACAAGGAAAGAGTGGAAAGACTCTGTTCCATCGGTTGGTATCGTGGTTGAAGTGGATGAAACTGTGGATCCAGTTAGAGAATATGCCAAAAATGCAGTCATTTTATTTTTTCCAAGTCGGATGCCACCTATTGCAATGTAGGCCACTGGTTGACCCCAACACTGACTGGCTCGTTTGTTTGTAAGGTACACTATGCAGCCAGAGGCTTTTTTGAGGTCATTATGCTAGATGAGATTCACAGGCAAATGCTTTTGGAACATTCGCCACTCTTTTTTGGGCAGCAAATGGTGCAAGTTTTGCCATGGTCCCCCACAAGGGATTATCAGGCTCTGATTCGACATTGATGTCCGGTCTGGGTTGAAGTTGTGGACTTCCTGCAATGCATGGCTTCACTCTTGCCTAAAATTGCAGCAACTTTAGGCAGAGTGGTTTGCCCACCGTTGTCACCTAATTTCTCTAAACTAACCTCTGTTGCATATCACGGGAGTAGCACCAGGATTCTCCTCCCAGCCAATTCTGCTAAGGCACAAAGCAAGCCGGAGATCTACGTTGAAATTCACGTGAATCAAATCCTTCTCTTCTCTCTCTAGCCTTAGCAAACCCCAAATCCCTAGATAGATCTAGATGCCACATGTCATCCATATAGGGCCTTCCTAATGCAACATTTCACCCCTCTCTTGGGATGCATTTAATTCCTTGCCCCTAGGCACAATCTTTGCACTAGGCCCTTGGTCTCAGATCTATCTAGTCTGGTGCTATCAGCCCTCACCTACGACCTTGACATTAAATCCCTCCCGATCATTTACATGAAGCGCAAACACATATATTACAGAGATAGATCCTATAAGGGAAATGTCGACTGATACTTCCGAGGACATGCTACCTCGGCTAGAGCGTAACATTCCTTCCCTCTTCAAACATCAGCGTCCTCGATGATAAAATCTGGGAACACTCTCCGCAACTGATATACGGATTCCCAGGTAGCTTCGGATAGAGGCTGACCATGCCATGCAACCAACACCATGGGTATCCTCCGATTTCGTATTTGCATTGTTCCTCGGTCCAGGATTCTTATTGGTTTGCGCCTTGCAATATCCTCTATCTCCTGAAACCAAACCACACCTTCGATTAGTGAGTCACCAGTATGTAAAAATTTCTTTAAACGTGAAACATGAAAAACCGGGTGCACCTTACACCCCTGTGGCAATTCTAATTTATAGGCTACACTGCCTATTCTCTTTAGAATTGACCACGGCCCACAGTATCGAGGTGATAACTTAGCACACTCTCCTGAAGTCAACGACTTCGAGTGCGAAGGAATTCTGAGAAAAACTTTTTCTCCTTCTTCAAATACTCTTATAGACCGATTTTCATCCGCATACACCTTGGCTCTATCTATAGCCTGGCGGATGTTAGCTCTCGCAAGTGCTAGCATCTCCCGCATCTGAACTACAAAGTTCGCGGCACTAGGCACTTTCTGAGGTACTCCAACTATAGTTGGATTGGCTGGCCTATAACCATAGTTCAGCTCAAACGGACTGAACCCAGTATCGGAATGAAGTGAGCCATCTTGGTTAGACGATCAACCACCACAAGGATAGAATTATACCCTGCTTGTGTTGCAGGTAGCCCTACAATAAAATCCATGGAAATGCTCTCCCACTTACTTAGTGGTATTGCCAAGGGCTGTAAAAGTCCGGGTGGCTTCACCCGCTCGGCCTTACTTACCTGACACGAGAAACACCGTGTCACATATTCATGAATATGCTTTTTCATCTTTGGCCAAAAGAAATCTCGCTTCACGAGATCATATGTCTTCTCGACTCCTGGATGTCCCGCACACGGGCTATCATGGCATTGTCGAATGACTCTCTGCCTGAGATCATTCTGACCAGGTACTACAACCTTGCCATTTCTAACTAGCATACCATCCCTTATGGTATATCTTGCATAAGTTTGGCCTTTTCTGGATGCCAGGTCATCCTTTTCATTTTTCCCGGGTTTTAAGACATGAGCCTTAGGCCATAAGCTCTGGACAAACTCGTCCACCTTTTGAGTTTCTCTGATCTCGGTCATTAGAGCACTCTCTAATACCGTGAAACTCAGGTTGTGCATAATGCGAGACAACGCATCAGCTACCTTATTGTCTTTTCCTCTTCGGTACCGAATCGTTAGATTAAACTCCTGCATGAGCTCTGCCCACCTAGCTTGGCGGCTCCTCAAGTCAGGCTGTTTACAAAAATGTTTCAGAGTATCATGATCCACATCCACATAAAACTCTGAACCATACAGATAATGCCTCCATGCTTTCAAAGCATGGATAACAGCATACAACTCCAATTCATGAGTTGGCCAATTCCTTTGAGAGGGAGAAAGCTTCTTGCTTTCAAAGGCTACTGGCCTTCCCTCTTGAAGGAGGACTGCTCCTACCGCAATGCCACTTGCATCGGTTTCTAGGAACAACGGTTTCTGGGGATCAACTATTTTTAACACCGGTCCTAAGACCACAGCTTGTTTTATGGTGTTAAAACTTTCCTGTTGATTCTATCCCCAAACAAAAGATACTTTGTCTGAGGTCAGATCAGTCAATGGCGATACTATTCCGGAATATCCTTTGATATGTCTTCTATAAAACTGGACAAATCCCAAGAATGATCGCAACGCGGTCAGACTCTGAGGGATTGGCCAAGTTTGTATCGCAGCCACTTTCTTCGGATCCATTTCTACCCCCTGGGGAGTAATTATGAACCCTAAGTACTCAAGCCTAACCATACACAGTATAGGTTTCTTTGTATTCACATAAAGACTGGCTTTCCTCAAAGTATTGAACACTATCCTTAAGTGTTCACGATACTCAGTAACACTTTTACTGAATATCAAGATATCGTCAATAAAATGTACTACGAACTTTTCGATATACGGACGTAGTAAATCGTTCATAAGCATGACGAAGGTCGCTGGAGCATTCGTAAGTCCGAAGGGCATTACCAAAAACTCATAATGACCAAACCTGCTTCTAAAAGCGGTTTTATGCACATCCTCGGCTCTAATCCGGATCTGATGATGGCCGCACTTAAGATCTATCTTGCTGAAAATCACGGCTCCATGTAATGCATCTAGCAAATCATCAATCCGAGCAAGCTTGGTTATTTCAAAATCAAGCTTCTCAGCATAGTCCTGAACTTGAAGCT
Organism: Dipteris shenzhenensis; assembly: GCF_047967505.1. NCBI lineage: Eukaryota > Viridiplantae > Streptophyta > Polypodiopsida > Gleicheniales > Dipteridaceae > Dipteris > Dipteris shenzhenensis. The sequence continues at coordinate 7,183,654 of NC_141597.1, forward strand.
CTAACTGGGTAACCCTTTGGTCCCATACTTCAGTTGAACTTCCATCGGCCATCCTGACTGTATACGCATAGTCAGATGGACTTGTCTTTAATTTCAGCCTCTTCACGAGCTTGGAGTTAATCACATTATGAGTTGACGCTAAGTCAAACAACACAATGACATCATGACATGCCACTTGCCCTTTCATTTTGATTAACTCCGTATCATGGAAAGCTGTATACCCCGTTGCTGCGGGCTTAGATAGGATGTTATCAGGTGCACTCGTCACTAACTTAGTAACAGACACACAGAACAAACAAGGTACTAACCTCTGAGAAGATCCCGCTAGCTGAATCTGCATCTCTTCCGCTCTGGGACTTCCCTGCATCTCCACGTCGCACTCTGAGATCACCATCTCAGCCATCCGACGATCTTTATTACGTGGACAATCTCTCCACTGATGAGGTTGAAGGCAACCAACGCATAAGCCTTCTCTCCTCGCTTTTTCCCGCTGTTCTGGATTCAAGGGAGATTTAGACCAAGCCCGGGCTGCCATTGGAGTTACTTTCCTCTTCACTCCAATGGTGGTACTTGGTTTAGGAGTTTCAGCCGGTCTCGCCTGCTTGGCTTGACCACTCGGCTACGAACCACTCCCTCTACTAGCCCACTTCTTCTTAAACCCAGATTTTTTTGGATACCCATACTGGGTTCCGACCTGTGCAAACCCACTTGGCTTGCTGCCCTTGGCATCCTCGTAGTTCAGGGCTATAGCTATTGCATCATCTAGCGTGTTCGCGTACTTAGCCCGAACTTCCATTTTTATTCGATCATTCAATCCAAATATGAAATCTTTCACTTGGATTGATTGAGGCAGGGGTTCGTCAACCTTCATTACACTCTCTCGAAACTTATCAGTGTATTCTGCCACTGATAAATTTCTCTGACGAAGGTTCCTATATTGATCCCAAGCTCGGGATGCTTCGTCAGGAGGTAAGAAGTGTTTCCTGAACTCTCTTTTAAACCCCTCCCAGGTAGTGGATGCTATGCCATCTTTTTGTTATTTAATCCACCACCGATCCGCTGCCTCACTAAACATATGGGTGGCCTCGCGGATCTTTTTGATGTCATTTCTGATCTCACAAATAGCGAACGCCTCGTCCCATTTGTGTAGCCAGGTCTCAATGACATCAGAGCTACGGTCGTTCATCCGACCAGAATACTTTTCCGGCCTGTAATTCGCAATATTCGGCACTTTAGACTTCCTAGGCTCGACCGTATGGACACTAGACTCCAGTTCCATTGGAGCCTTTCCCTTCTCTTCTCGAGAAGGTCTGGCAGACATACTCTGTAACGCTCTCCTAAGTTCAGATTGTCCTGCGTTGGCTTGTAATTGCTGCGCTAACAACTGTTGCAAGGCTAACAACTGTTGCAAGGCATCCTCTGCCAGATAAAGTGTGAGCTACTGGGCGCGATCCCTGCTGGGTCGGCCGGACTCCTGATTCACCAGGGTCCCTCCTGGAAGCCCCTTCTTCTGCTTCCATTTAGTTTAGTAGGTGTTTTGTTTTGGGGCTTGTTTTTTTTTTTTTTTTTAAATAACACCCCTAGAACCCTGTAATCACAAGCTGACACAATTCAGTGTACTAACCCTCTGAACACAATTCCCTATACTAGGGAATACCTGCAATCTGACATGCACACTAACTACGCATTTGACACAGGCATATATCCAAATCCCGCTTTTCCCTATACTAGGGAAAGTCCTGCAGATTAACTCAGACTAAACCACACAGGCATAACCCGTCCTTACTGCCACGCTGAAACCTCATGCGTGCTGTCCTTTCTATGGAAGTAGCGCATCACCTAGCTAATTAAGGAAGAAAAAAAACAACACAAAGCTAAGGGAGATCAAAGAAAGCTCCCTCGTTAAGTCCTGTGCCTCTGCGTCCTATCGGTGTCTCCGGATCCTGTAGCCTCTGCGTACTGCCTGCTCATGAGTAATAAGACTTCTCTGGTGTCGCATATCCTTCAAATTGTGCTGTCCACGCCAACCTACGGATTGTTTATTACAGACGCAGAAATTTGAAAATGAGCGTCGATCAAATTCTCCGTTAGACCCGCGAAACACCTTGCATCTCACGTATGTGCTCTGGTCCTTCGACAACCGCTCGTATCACTGTCGTAGCTCCCCAGGTGTCCGTCATCACGGCACCCCCGTTGTGGTTTCGCTGCAGTCGCCAAACACTGTCGTAGCTCCCCAGGTGTCCGTCGTCACGGCACCCCCGTTGTGGTTTTGCTGCAGTCGCCCTATACTATCCGTTAAAGGCACGTATAAACCTTCCGTTGAGGTAATCCAGCGCCCCGCCGATTCGTAGGCCCGTCAAAACGTTACGGGAACCTCACGTCATCTCGCAGGTTACTGGCTCCGTGCACGCTGCCCGTCGACTGGCGCTCCACCAAAGTTTCGTTGCAACCTTACAATTCCATGCTGCTTCTGCTCGCCGCTCACGGGCCGCTGCTGCTCGTTCCAGCGCCTCCCCTCGGACTTTCCGCTGACTAACGTCGAAGGGTCTACAGGATAAACCTCAACAATGTCGTCGATTCTTTTCTTTCTTGCGCTCTGCGACAGCTACGTAAACCAGTGTTCGTCCATTCTCTCATTCCAAGCCTTGAGCTCTGATACCAATTGTCACCTAATTTCTCTAAACTAACCTCTGCTGCATATCACGGGAGTAGCACCAAGATTCTCCTCCCAGCCAATTCTGCTAAGGCACAAAGCAAGCCGGAGATCTACGTTGAAATTCACGTGAATCAAATCCTTCTCTTCTCTCTCTAGCCTTAGCAAACCCCAAATCCCTAGATAGATCTAGATGCCACATGTCATCCATATAGGGCCTTCCTAATGCAACATTTCACCCCTCTCTTGGGATGCATTTAATTCCTTGCCCCTAGGCACAATCTTTGCACTAGGCCCTTGGTCTCAGATCTATCTAGTCTGGTGCTATCAGCCCTCACCTACGACCTTGACATTAAATCCCTCCCGATCATTTACATGAAGCGCAAACACATATATTACAGAGATAGATCCTATAAGGGAAATGTCGACTGATTCTTCCGAGGTCATGCTACCTCGGCTAGAGCGTAACAACCGTGGCCTAACGGCAACTCTTATCGATTCTGCATTCTCTGGGATACTGATAATCCCACACTGGAGTCTTATTCAGTCACGGTGAACAATGTTGACATGGGAAGTGCATTTTATAAATTGAAATGAGGATTATTTGCAAGGGCTTGTTTTGAATGTAAAAAATTGGGGACATGGCTTCGCAATGTCCAATGAGTCAGCATAAAATGCCTCCTGCTACTTTGCCTGCTCAGATGCCCAATAAAGATGCTCCTACCTCTATTGGAAATAAAAATAAAGGTAATAGACAATCTTTTGTGAATCAAGATAAAGGCAAAGCTCCACTTGTTTCAAATGGGAGTGCTTCTTCCCCTTCACTTCCTGCTATTCAACTCTCAGCAAAAGTACCAAAATCTCCAATTGATGGATGGCAAAGTCCAAGAAAAGTTATTTCTATTCGACGACCTCCACCCCCTCGCACTTGGAATGGTGCTTCTTCTAGTGGAAATTCCCCAGAGGTCAACTCAAGAATTGGAATCACATGGGCTGTAGTGACAGCTAGCAGAACCCTCTTCCCTAAAGAAGAGGTTGTTGCATTGCTGTCCAATCCTCAGGCGAATGTTTCTTCTTAGGGAAGAGGCCCTGACCCTGAGGTAGAAATGCAGGGTTAACATCCTGAAGGTTGCTGCTGTACATAGCTGTTTTTTTCCTATAAATTTCTGTAAATATGCTTGCTCATATCAAATGCCTTACCGTAAATGTTCAGGGGATGTGCCACAGTAGGAAATGGAAATCTGTGTGGCTGTATATCAATAGATTTCAGCTTGATATAGTGGCATTACAAGAACACAATCAGCATGTCTATGCAGGAAATCTGTGTGGCTGTATATCAATCGATTTCAGCCTGATATAGTGGCATTACAAGAACATCCTGAAGGTTGCTGCTGTACATAGCTGTTTTTTTCCTATAAATATCTGTAAATATGCTTGCTCATATCAAATGCCTTACCTTAAATGTTCAGGGGATGTGCGACAGTAGGAAATGGAAATCTGTGTGGCTGTATATCAATCGATTTCAGCCTGATATAGCGGCATTACAAGAACACAATCAGCATGTCTATGCAGGAAAGACAGGTCATTACTGTGGCTATGATATCTTTTATGATGGGGAACACTCTTTCTCAGGTGTAGTCATTCTGATTAAGCATGAGCTTCAGCCAGTTATTGCTTTAAATGACAATCAAGGCACATGGATTATTCTTCAATGCATCATTCAAGGCGAGGTGTTTGAATTTGCTTCTGTATATGCACCTCAATCTTCTCGGGATAGAAGTGCAATATGGGATGCCCTCCAACGATATCCATGAAGATATCATGCCTTTATATGTGGGGACTTCAATAATGCTCTATGTGGGGACTTCAATAATGCTCCGCAACAGGGTGATAATACATCAAGAAATACTCATATGTTAATCTCTGAAAGGCATGTGTGGTCTCAATTACTGATTCATCTTAATTTGGTTAATCTTTGGAAAGAATTGCAGCCTTTGCCATATGGATATACTTTTCAACACAATGCCCTTTCTTCTTACTAGGCACGTCTGGATCGCTGGTATAGTGTAGCTCCGTAACAAAATGATGATTTTACATGTAAAATGTGGATTGACTATGCCTTTGTGCACTCAGATCATGCACCGTTATGGTTGAGGCTATCTTTTCATGATATGCCAAACAATAGACTGCCTCACAGGCGACATCTGATTGTGAACAATAGCTATTTGGAGTATGTTGCTTTCAAGGCAATGGTTACTGAAGCCTATCAATCTCTGTCTTCTCAGAGCCACTTTGATATTGATAATGCATGGGATTCTTTTGTTTCCAAAATGCAAGTTGTAATTAGAGATTATGGCAAGCCTTACATGAAGACTATGAGGGAAACTATTGCTCAAGCTAAATTGACTTGCCAAGACCTCACTGAACTCAGTCACTTTCGTCCTTTGTTCTTGCATGAGCAAACAACACCATGCCAAGCTAGACATTGTCTACAAATCAATGATCACAGGAAACTTGCTAAATGGGAGACCAAAGCAAGACAAAGAGCTTTCACAAATAAAGGCTGCTCTTCCAAATAATTTTTTAAAACCTTGCATCAGAAGAGATTAAAAACAAACATTTGCACGATGCTTATTCCTGATAATTCATGGACTACATCTCACGATTACAGCTTGCTTTTGATTGTGTACATCATTTCTCTCAACAGTTTGGTTATGCAGATCCTCCCTCACAACAAGTTTTGTCTACAAGAAATTTACTTTTACAGCATGTTTCTCTTATTATTTCCACCACTCAAGCTTTGGAATTGGAGGAACCTTTTACTAAAAGGGGATTATCAGATGCAATCAAATCCTGTGATAGATGGAAATCTCTAGGATGGGATGGTCTTACAATTGAGTTTTTTTAAGAATATTGGCCTCTTTTGAAGCATTCTTTGCTGCATAGGGTGAATTCTGCTTGGCAAAATCAAAAAATGCCGAACACATGGAAGAGTGTTCTTGTTAAACTCCTTTCAAAAAAGCAAATCTGTGAATCTTTGGCTAATTGGAGACCTATCACGCTTATGCCAGTTATTTACAAATTTACTACCAAAATGATTGTTGATCGGATAAAAAGCTATTTGCATGATGGGTTGCATCCTGTGCAATATGGTTTTGTTCCTCGTAGGCATATCACAAACAACATTGCTAATGCCTATGTTGGAATAGAATATGCCAAATATATGCAGCAGGATGTTTTGCTATTGCAAGTTGATATTGCCAAAGCTTTTGATACTATTCAATGGGACTTTATTTCACAAACAATGCAGACCTTGGGATTTGGCACAAAAATGCAGCAAGTTATTAATTGGCTATATCAAGATAGTAAAGCTGCCTGCATACTTTCAGGGGATATTTCTACAACATGGACTCTTGGTTGTTCTGTTCAGCAAGGTTGTCCCCTCAATGCTTTACTATTTGCCATAGCCACTGGTCCAATGCTTCAATATATGGACCATCTTTTGGACACTGGCATGTTGCATGGATTGGAGATTCCTGGCAGTGGTAGCATGATCGCTCAAGCATATGCTGATGGTTCTTTCTTTACCCCAAAAAATACTCAGAGCGATCTCTCTTTGATTATACAGGCTCTTTCCACATATGGCTTAGCTGCTGGTTTTCATGTGAATTTTCAGAAATCCAAGCTATTGCCGTTGCATGCTAAAGATTGGCATAGTCTTTTGTGGCCTGGGGAAATCGTTCCACCTTCTCAATTGATTCAACATCTTGGTTATCCTCTAGGTTGCGTGCTCACTCGTTCTCAACAAACTGATTGGGTGCTTACAAAGCTGAGGAAAAAACTTGAATATTCAAAGCTAGCAACTTGGCCATTACATGTTCGTTTGCGAATAACGCAATCCATCTTGATAGCATACATACAATTCTATTTGTCCCTCATCATGTTTACTAAGGCAGATCTGGTTTCCTTTATGTCTGCTATAATGGAGATTTTATGGCGTTCAAAAAATAGCAAGAAAAGTCTCAAATTACTGTCTATGCATCGTCTCTGTTCTCCAAAGATGCATAAGGGTTTGAACATACTCAATATTCAAATGCATATACTTGCTCACAGGGGGAAAATGATGTTGCAGTTTATGCAAGGGAATCAGCCTAGGGCTTTCATAATCCGCTCTCTTTTGTTGCATATTGATACTTCTGCTTTTGGGCATTGGCAAGCTACACAGTGGGATTATCTATTTGGCTCCATTCAAGGCAAGATCAGAGACTCCCCTTTTGTCTCTTGTTTGCTTCTTGATTGGAAGCATATTTTATCCCACTTGGAATGGAATGGCAAGGATTCTTTGTTGGGAAATTCCTTGAGGGTTGAGAATATTTATTGGTCCAGAGTATTTTACCCTCCTTTGGCTATACAAGAACCGAGGCGTTCTTATTTTATATCTTTCAAAGGTATTGCCTCTATAGCAGATGTACTTTAGGATGATGGCACTCTTTTATCTTTTTCCACAACTGCTAGCAAGTATGGTTTGGGAGCCCATAATCGTCTTTATGGCACAAAATTTCAGAAATGCTTCAACCTTTCTTGCTGATACCTCGTTTGGAACTTCAGGATAGGCTTGAGGATTGGACTCTCCCTTCTTTCTCTTCTTCAGCCCGTCTTTTGAAGCTGTCACATATCACAGTGTCTTCTTTGTATAAACTGTTATTACCTTCGTCTTGGGTTTCTGACGAAGCTAATTCTGTTCAGCATATGGATCGCCCATCAAAGTGGTGGAGAAAGTGGCTGCGTCTTCTTTGGCATTATAAAGTCCCTCTTCCGCAACAGCTTTTCCTCTGGCGAGTCCTACTTGGAATTTTTCCATCTGGACAATTACTCGCGCATAGACATATTGCCCTGGCTGTTTGCCACAGATGTCTACATTCTGCTGAATCTATGCCTCACATTTTCTGGCATTGTCCACATACTTGTGATTTCCTCGCTCTCATTCGTCAAGGGCTTCGAGCGAGATTTCCTACTGTTACTTTTGGCAAGTTCTTTTGGTTATTTGGTTTTCATCCTGCTAGACAAGATTTTGATTTATTTTTTGTTTGGGTGCGCTACTAGGCGCTTTGGACTCTATGGATGGACAGAAATCATAAAGTCTTTAGTGATCCTACTTTTCCATCTTTCGTTTTTTTCAAAGATCTCTGCAGCAATCGTTTCATGATTGCTTTCAGACTCATTTGATTGATCATGATGTATATATGACTTATACTAAAATATTCGGTTGAGTAGTAGTTACTCTGCTTTTGGAGTATCTATGAATGTAATTATTTCACAACAATAAAATATTTTCTCACAAAAAAAGTGTGTGTGTGTGTGTGTGTGTGAGGCCTCACGAGCCTATGGGACAAAGTACAAAAGGTCAAAATAAATTACAACATCTGGGTAAACCAGAGAGTAAAGGAATGCAGATGGCATCTCAGCTCGAGGTTATTATAACACACATCTAATTTCTAGTCCTATCATAAAACGGTCGTCATTACATAAGTCTAAGACTGAGGGTCTTTGGGTTTAGATTTGAAATCTCTAATCAATGCCAATCCATCTCGGTAGATTGCCCATTTTCTAGCTTTGCATGCATCTTTCACTTTGATAAGTCTGATATCCCTTTGTAGTTGGAGTAAGCTCCTCATATATCCATACCCGTGTATCCTTCAGCTTGTTTGTCTAGCAAAGAATCATTACTCTTCCTGCCCTCTCATTGAAATAAACTTGCACATGTTTTCCCTTTTTAAGGACACAACCAATGTCATTTGCATCCCATTCTACTTGTGTGCTATCTCCTTCTTGAGGCATGTGGTTCCTTTCTCTTCATTGTATAATGCATCATCTTTCAAGGCAGCGAAGGCAATCTTCTAATAGCCCCCCAATGCGTGCTATTTTCTTATTATGCACTCTGGCTTCCTGCTCTTTGACTTCTACATACAGGTCAACTTTGTTGATTGTTGACTTTGTTGTTGGTTGTGATAGCCAACTCCTCCTTGGCTGAGCTCACTTGGGTGGAGATTAGCTCTGTGACCGTCGAAACAACTGGTGGAGCTGGTGGAGATGTATTACACTTGCGTATTGCTTTTGTAATAATTTCTTTCTTACAATTATTTTCCATGTCCTTCACCTTCTTGCAAGAGCTACAAGCTAGAACTGGAGCTCTTTTTTTTGCAAAAAAGAGACTTCTAAAATACAGCATGCTAAGCATGTAATAAAAACACCTCAGAAGAATGAGGTAGAAAAAAACCAAGGCTGAGGCTGAAAATGCCAACTCAACCCTGTAGAAATCCCAACAAGGAAGGGAGAGTCTCTCCAATCCCTAAGAAAAGTAACTCTCCTGGAGGAGGCTGCTCGAGAGGATCCCTGCATGGTCGCCCATATGGCCATCAGAGTGTACCGTATCTATCCAAGTACTGGGCAAGATCTGAGAAGGGTGAACCTGAGAACCCTCCATAGCCTCAGTGCATCTGGCTCTCCAAATGTGCCACGCTTCAATGCTAGCTAAAACCTCCCATGGAGAGTCAACCGAGGAATGAGCAGCCCTGAAGAGAGTGACCGGAACATCCTCTAAAGAGCATGACTCCACAAGGTGTCATCAAATGTGTAGAGCCCAAGACGAGTCATGTCTCTCAAAGAAAACCTAGGGCCCTGAAAGAGTGAGCCAAGCCACTGATCCCCATGTCGTATAGAAGAGGAGGCGAACAAAAGTGCTAAAAAGTCTTGCAATCCCCATGATTCTCGCCTATCTGCAATCCCAAAGGCAGTGTTGCACTGTCTCCGAAGCAAAAAGGCAACGAGGGCAAGTAGGGTCAATCCCAAACCTGGATCTCCAATGGTTCACTGCTATCCCACCATGAATAGAAAGCCAAAAGAAGAGAGTGATTTTTCTATTATGGTGGGATTTCGTGAGCCTCTGTCAAAAAAAATTCTGAAAGTCTGCAGAAATCTGATAATTCTCCCAATGAGGAGCTCTGGTGGGCCTCCAACCCCTACAGCTAAGATGGAATTTTCTCACACTACTGACCGTGTAACAAAAGAAGGGGATGCCTTTCTCTCGGTGCCCTTCATCTATCCACTCCCATTCCCCAAGGTCCCACTACAAAAACTTAATTGAAACACCTCCATAGAGCCACAACCTCCATGAGCCCAAGGCAATGAGTAGCGGGTCAGGGCAATGAGTAACTGGAGCTCTCTGATTTCCTGCTGTAAGAAATATATTTATTCCTATTGAGCTTCACTTGTAGTGCAATATGAAGGGGTTGGGTGTTGTTATGATATCAGAATAGGAGAGCTTGTTGACAAGAGTTGTGGTGAAGGTCTTCATCTATATGAGAGAGAGAGAGAGAGAGAGAGAGAGGACTGATGAGTATTTGTGTGTAGAGAACGGTGTGCTGATGGGAAGGAATGGGCAAGGAGAAAATCAAGAAGGTAAGAAGGGGGGAGGCAAGTTGAGGAGAGAAATATGAGTGGGGAGACTTAACACTTAAGGAAGAATTGGGGCAAAAGGAGCAAGAAAGAAAGAAAGAAAGAAAGTTTATTAATGTCCACTGGAGACCTGAAAGGTCTATGGGACAAAAGAGACCTGCTTATACATCAGTACAAAGAGGGCCATAGGCAACCTCCCTGGGAGCATCATTAGGTTCCTCCAAAAAAAAACATAGAACCTAAAAACACATAGAACATAAAACTAGGTACTAGGCTATGGGGTGGCCATTACATCAATTTAAGACTGAGGGTCTTTAGGTTTTGTCTTAAATTCTCTAATCACTGCAAGACCGTCACGATAGACTGCCCATTTTCCTGCTTCCTTGGCTGCCCGAACCTTAGCAAGCTCGATAGCTTTGTCCTTCAGTTGGGTTCTTGTAAGCTCCTCAGCAATCCATATCTTTGTCCCCTTCAGCTTATAGGATTGTCGTAGAATTCTTTTCCTGAGTATCTTCGAGTTGAAGGTGATGACAGCATGTCCATTCCTGGGTGATAAATAAACTGGGAAAGAGAGTCTTCATCATCATTCTTGTCATCAGTTGGGCTTGCTGACCAGTCAATGGCTGGGACTGCTCCCTTGATTCTTTCGATTGCCTCATCGAAAGCGTCATTCTCATGCTGCCAATCTGGTATTCCCCCTATTCGAATCTTCATAGCATTCTCTTTCCAAAGGTGATGTTCTTGGATCTCTGTTTGGATGTCAACCTTGGGTTCAGCTGTCACTTTCACTTGGATGAGCTCTCTAACTGTGGAAATCAGCTGTGGTGTTGGGGGCTCAGATTTACATGTTTGTACGGCTGCTGCAATAATCTCTTGCTTCCCTGGGCCTTCCAAAGCTGCAATACGAGCTAGGGCTTGGGTGAGCTGGGACCTCAGGTCTCGTACCTCTTGCTGGAGATGGTAAATCTGCTCTTGCGGCTTGGTCGGCGTCGGGGGAGGTTCAATTTTACACCTAGAGTACGTCCTGTCGAATGGAGCAGGGGTTGTGGCTGCCACGGCAGAGTAAAGCTTGGGAGGGTGAGGGGAGGATGGGCTGGCCATATCGACTGTCCCCCTTTTGGCTGAACTAACCCCTTGGCTGGGCCTGGGGTATAGCCCAGCCAAGAGTGGGGAGACGACGACGACGGGCTGGGCGAGAGACGACGAGCTAGGTAGGGCGGGCTGGGCTGGTTGAGCGACGGACTGGGCTAGGCGATGGCTGGACTGCGACAGGCAACGGACTGGCGACGGCTCAAGGAGCATAGAGTTCCTAAGCCTTATTTCAAATATAATCAAATTCCACAGACCTACAGAATTAATGTCATTTTATATTCTTTCATGGATCTTAAGGCTAACAATACCTTAGCTTTATTGTCTTTGAAGCCTTGTATTGCAAAGTTTAGCCATCTCAAATTTCCATTCGTGTTCCATGAAACAAAAACCAATACTCAAAAGTTGAAAGCTTGCAAGCTCTTTGTTAGAAATCAACCAATAGAGGGTACGCACAGCGAAAGATTGATGGAAAAGCCCAAGAGCTCACACAGTGTGTGTGGGGAGTGGAATCACAAACTTCTTAAACTTATGTGCATCAAATAGATGTGCAGACTAGTAAATAAACAATGATCCAACCAAATATAGAAACCACCAAAAGAATATATTTCCATCCAAAGCTATGGACACAATACAAAAGCGAGAGATCCAAAGTCCCACTAGAGCTTGGTCCTTTGATCTTACCACAAGGTACTTCTACTATCTGCCAGATATCTCTAGAACATTGAGCCCGTGTGCTCCACCTCGAGCTTAGTAGACTCTCTATCCAAAATGATCCTCTCCAACTTGCTGCCTATAGATCAACCTAGGTAGGCAACCCTTCTAGCTTAGTCTGCAGGTTCTCCAAGTCTCTTGGTCCTCCAAGGTATAGGCTCCAAGATGGGTGGAAGTCTGCTCCTTGCTGCTTGTGTGAAGGCTGCTCTAGAAGATGAGATATGAGGGCCTGGAGGCCCTCCTTTTATAGGCTCCAAGGGGCTTCCAAAATACCGACCAGCCAGCCTCATTCTAGCCGACCAGTCTGCTGCAGGTCCCACCCTTAAGGGTGGGACAAAACTGGGACAAAGGTCCTTAAGGGCTCTCAAAACCGGGACAAAGGCCCTCACTTCAGTGTGCAGCCCTAACCAGCTGACTTGTGGTCTGCCTGGTTGGCTGCCTATAAGGCCTCTATGCAGGCCCAAAGCCTGCCCTATGCAGGCACCTTTTGCCCTGCCATGCTGCGCCATGTGCCAGCTCTGCTTGCGTCTCTGTACGGCCTGCTTCCAGGGTCTGATGCAGGGCTCGACCCTGCCCATAACCCTTGCCTTGCTGCCGTACTGCAGATGTACCTGCTTGCCTCTGTCCGCCTCTGTCTGGAGCTCCAAACAGCCCTGAACCAGCCCCAAAACTGCGGCGACCTGTCTGCTCCAGCCATGTGGCTACCTCGTATAGGATTACTCCACCAGAGGCTCGACTCTTGGCCAAGTAAGTCCATGAATATGCTGCCCACATGGCAGCCTGTTTGCTGCCCATGTGCTAGCCCTTCTCTCTCTTTTCTTTGCTGTGACGTGTTGCCTTGTGGCAATTCCCTCTCCAGGCTTTTCCCCTCAGGCAAATGCCCTAGGTCTCTCTCCCCCATGCTCTCCTCATATGGGGGCTTACAGATGGGGAGGTGACCTTTCCAACACTATTGTAGTAGCAGCCAACCCAAATATATATGTTAGATCTCTTGTTCTCTGGTACTTTCTTAATGGCGTGGTTGTAGACTTAAATGTTAGTTGGTGATAACGAGTTGTTAGAAGTCAATGGCTCCACCTGAGAGCACCTATATGAGGAGAACAAAGGGGTCATTGGACTGAGATGGGGTCAGCAGAGGATTGTGCAACAGCTTGGACTGTCTTGAGCAATGGCTGCATGGAAGGAACATCCAGAAACTTCCGTGAGGAGCAAGGACTGTCGATGTCACAGTTTGTCAGATGAACAGCATGGATTGGCCACTGTCAAGGCCTATTTATAGCCCTCGGTTTAGGCGTGGCGTCTGCAGCAGCCAGTCAGATCAGGGGCATCTGGCCAGCGGGTAAGACTGCTCCAATGGTCCAAATGCAACAAGGTAGTCGGCTATTTTCAGGGGGTTTCTGCCTATATAACCCCCCCCCCTCTTGAGAGACTACTGGAATGGAACCAAGGACAAAACATGACAATGACAAGGCTACTAAACTGTGCAATGTCTGAACCAGACATGGCTCTCATGACAACTCGGAGGCTGACGTCTGAGCGTGGTTCAGAGATCGAACTGAGCACTCACATGGCTTTACATCCCAAACATGACTCAGAGGCTCATGTCTCAGCATGGATGCATGAACAACTCAGAGGTCTAGAAGACCAATGCACCAACATCTTGGAACTCATATGCCCTCTCATGAGCAGGCAAGTTTGGGCGTACATTTCGAGGGCTAAAGCAGATATTGTCGGCGGCAGTCCCGAGTTTGATGGCGAGGGTAGATGCGTGAGAAGCAGTCCCGAGAGTAGCAACTCCAAGGCGGACAAGCAGGCAAGCTGTACGAGCGGACAATGACGAGGCATAGGTCCGGACTGAAGGGGTAGTTGATGGCAAGGCATTCCAGGCTGATGATCAATGTAGATCACCTCCTCCAAAAGCTCCAAACAATGGTGAGGCTAAGGATTAGAAGGGAGCTCTACCTTTGAAGAGAGGGGAGGTTCCATTTGCGGGCTTCTCTCATCCTCAAGGTAGAGTGAAAGGAAGGGGAAAGTGGAAATGAGACTCTGATACCACATGAAGGCACATGTTGGGGAAGGGAGAGAGAAAGGGTAGGCTAGGGAGAGAGAGAGTGATACTCAAAGAGAGACATAATGAACTGGAAATGAAATGACTAAGCAATGACAAAACGAAAGTACTCACATGTAGACCAACGTGGCATCCATAGGACACACTAGACTAGAATTTACACTAGAACACACCAAACTGACTCAACTTGGCTTCATATTCTAATAATAACTACATATACACATGCGGAGAAAAAAATTAGAAAAACAAGCAATCCAAAAAAGTGCATCATTGACTGACACCAAGCTTCTTTTGCTTCCTTGCAGAACAAAGAACCACTTGTGTTTTGCTTTCAAAAGTCAAGCTTCTTTCTATGAAGCCATTAAAGCATCCAAACAAGTCAAAGGAGACAATGTGATGCGAACCTTCCTTTGGTAAACGAATGAAGCGTTGAAATTCAGTACGAGCTCCTTTTCCATATGGCATTTCATCACGACTTTCAGAGTTCTCTACCTATAGTATAAGTTGCAGAGAATTTCATAGTCAATTGAAGGCAAGCATAATCGCTTTTGAAGATATTTAGGGCATTGTCTGAAAGGACAAGAACGTACAAGAGGAAGATCCGATAGGGCATCACCAAGAGTCAGAGCCTTTGAGAGATTAGGCTTTTGAATCTCATCATAGGCCACCATATTCCGCTGTAGTAGAAAGAATTTAGAAAGTTAACAAAAAATATTATTACCAATTCACCAAACAGTACATTTTGCAAGGTAGTAAAACGAAACAATAAGTTACCTCCCACTCTTGCGGAATTCCACCTTTTTGAACAACATCATGTGTTGGTAGAGGATAAGGTGGCAATCTCTACATAACATCACATAGAAAATCAATAGTTCTTACTACAAAATCTTGTTTGATGTTTCAATGGCTCTTCTACGTTTAGTGGGACCACATCACATCAACTAAGCAATAAAACCAGATTGAAACTCAAATTATAGTATAGCAAAAAATTAGAGCATGATTTAACTGCGCTGAATCATGTCTACCTATCCAATGCAAGGCTTCAAGTTCAACGATTACAACCGATTTAACAAATACTCTTAACATTTTTAAATGAAGTTAACTTGTAATAATCAAGCAAACGATGTACTATCTGCTAAATCTTGGATGGCATCTCCCCGAACAAGCATTATTATGTGTATATCAATGGATACATGAATTATTAAAAACCTTTACAGGAGAGGCCCCCCAAAGAAACACCCGCATGCGAAATTGCGGAAGACCATAGCAACCAGCAACCATCAAACCCAACTCCGCCTGACATCGAAAAGAAACATGAGCATATAACAATACCAATCGCTTCCAAGCATAACCTTTTGAAACATAAAAAAGGTAGCAAAAAATTGTTGTGATGATTTTCCATACCTGATAATGCATCTGAACAAGCCGGCTTAAAGCATATCTACCCAAAACACCTCCAGCAAATTTTAATATATCCACAACATTCTCCATCAACACATAGCGTGGCTTCAAAAAATTTACAATATCCATGTACACGACAATTTGTTTATTGCGTACATCAGCTAGTGGATCTTCCTTGTTTCTAAAACGATTAAATCCGCTTGCCCCTTGACAAGGAGGACCACCACAAATAACGTCAACATCACCCTGTGCAACAAACACCTTGTTCAGAAACTTACCCACCAAACAAACAAGTTCCTAAGATATAGAAGGCATCCAACCTCCATTATAAAGAGAGATGCTACATGAAAAATGGAAAATCTAAGAATGGCATTTTAATCAGTCAAATTTGAGGTTTTCTCACCCCTTCACATAATGCACATGTCTTTTGTACTCATTTTCTAGGCCTTTTTATATTACACTCTTATTTGGAAGCAGCATACATCATCAAATACCCCAATATCTTATTTGAGGTGGTCTATCAAAAATTAAGGTGTCACTAGACCAAAGGCTCTATTGGCTACCTTCACCTAAAAGCCTCTTCCTATAGATGGGTGTGCTGCTTGGGTGCTCTGATTGGTTAATTCTAGGACTAGGTGGGTGCTAATGCAGATGATATGTTAATGGGCTGGCTAGATGATGCCCTAAATAACTACGAACATTCATTTTTATATGGACACTTACTTGGGCATTCAAGCCAATCCAAGATTGCAATAGGAGATCACCATCGCAAGGCAGTACACAAAGAGCACCTACCATGCAAATGCCCACAAGCAACATCAACAATAGGGTAAAGCACAACAACGAAAACTACAGGTGACATAAGATGTTGCATGTGGCATCTAAGCTTATCCTTTTGAAGCACCCTAGAAATATTTCGTCCTTTCAGCTCAACAATTTCCCTGGTTAAAGCTGTTGGTTCAAGCACCTCTGACCTGTAAATCTTGAAATATACATGTTTTGCCTTCAAGAGACTATGCTTGTCTATGTGACTAAATTTAGAGTACTTTCTTAATGATCCACTAAAAAGAGGAACATGCTAAAGCCAATGCAAGTAGAAAGGCTTTTGTATATCCAGAATGTTTTCCATATGATTGCTATGACCTGACGAGCAAACTAATGGAGCAATTAGGTGAGAGCTATTGGGGGGGTACTCTGTTGAAAGAACAATATGAAAATCATTTTAAGAGGTGGTAAGATTATTTCTATACCCAAACAGCCAATAGCAAGCTAGTAGTGAAGCACCTACTCTATGACAAAATAGACTGATTAGTTGTAGTATGTTCCACCCCACTTTTCAAAGGTATATCCACCCTCCCCCATGTAAGTTTAATTTTGATTAACAAATATCAATATCAAGTGACAACTAGATGTAAGAAGACCTCACCACACAGAATATAAAAAATAAGTGTGTAAGTGAAGGAACCTCCCTTATTTGAATTTCAGCGTTTGAAGTATATTGCAATGGCACCCTAATAAGGGATTTGATAGGAATAATAATAATAATAATTTGAGCATTTTGTTGTGTTTAAGTGAAGAAACCTTTCTTATTTAGATTTCTACATTTGAAGTATGTTGCAATGGCAATCCAATAAGGGATGGATGGGAACAATAATAAACGTCCATTCATAATGGTGAGGGTGTGTCGAACCAAGAGAAAGTCCTTGCAAATAAGGCCGCATATTTCCATTCTTTATTAACCAATATGATTCTAATCAAAATTGCTTGTCTTTTGGAAGTTCATAAGAATGAAGAGAAGACAAAATTAAATAAAGATTGAGAAAGATGAAACATACAAAGGAGATGTGTGTTTTGTTAAAACTACCAGATCCTAAACTAAAGTTATGTCTTAGATGGCACATGTGACATAGAGACACATATATGATGCAAAAAATCAAGACCCTAGACTTCTCAGAGTCATATTCTAATCTAAACTCTACAAATCTTCTAGCACCATATTAACTAGCTACACATGTTGCAACGTATTGTAAACTTTGTATACAAGCTCTAAGGACATTTTGGAATTTGTGGTAGACATCAAACAATCCTCCCATAATGCAAATTGATTGCAATCTAACTTGATTCTTAAAGATCACATCATCATGCATCATCACCTCCCATGCAAAGGTATAGGTTGTTCGACCTTTCACAAGTAAAGTGAATAAAAGATCACCAAATAACCTTTAAAGCCAAACTGTTGTATGATGTTATATTTATTGTCATGTACATAACCTCAATGGAAGAAAGAGCAATAGTATTTTAAAATATTGCCAGTGTTGAGTAAAAAGGTGTAGCATGTAGTAGATTCTCTATCTTTGCTAGTTGCCTAATTACTATGACAAAACCCTTGAATCTATAGAGTTTTTTTTTTTTTCAAGAAAGAGACTTCTATTATGTAAGAGAAAAAACCCACGAGAGCAAGCTCAAAGCGGAATACATCATGAAACCATGAGGATAAATACACCCCTCAAAACGAGGTGGAAAACAACCAAGGCTGAGGCTGAAAGTGCCACCTCAACCCTATAAGAGTCTCAGAGAAGAAAGGAGAATCCTTCCATTCCCTGAAGAACGAAGCCCTCCTAGCTGAGGCTGCACGGGAGTCTCCCTGCATACTCGTCCATACAGCCATCAAAGTATGTATGGTGTCTGTCCAAATACTACCCAATGTGTGCAAGGGATGAACCTGAGTTCCCTCCAATGCCTCTGTGCATCTGGCTCTCCAGATATGCCAAGCTGCTATGCTCGCCAATATCTCCCAAGAGGTATACACAGAGGCATGTATGGCTGCAAAAGGAAGGTGTGGTACCACGTCCAAAGAACATGACTCAACCTGATGACGTCGAATCGAAAAGAGCCGAGATGAGTCATGTCTCTCATAAAAGACCTGAGGTCCAGTAAGAGAAAGCCAAGCCACTGAGCCCCATGTCATAAAGAATGGGGAGTACACAAAGTGATTGAAAATCCTAGCTACCCCCATCCAAATTATCCTCGCCTGTCTACAATCCCATAAGCAATGTTGAATTGTCTCCAAAGCAGAGAGGCAACGAGGGCAAGTAGGGTCGGCTCCGAATCTAGATCTCCAAAGGTTCACTACAATTCCACCATGGATAGAAAGCCAAAAGAAAAGAGTGATCTTTCTATTCCTGTGGGATTTCTAGAGTCTCCTCCAGAGTTGGAATCTCCTAGCATTACTGACCGTGTAGCGAAAGAAGAGAATGCTCTTGTCTCGATGCCCTGCGTCAATCCACTCCCACTCTCCAGGGTCCCACTGCAAATACCTAATGGGAACTCTCCCGTAGAGCCAAAGTCTCCACGATCCAATAGAGAGAAGCCGGGGGTCTAGGTCAAGGAACCACTCAAAATCTAATCCTTACACCAAAAGACCTACAACCTTGATATACTGAAAGGCAGACTCAAGCAAGATGTCCCCTGTGGACCTGAACAATCTGCCACCATCATGCACATCAAAAACCAAGGCATCCCCATGTGCATCTTGAAAGGCCAAAACCTGAAGAGGAACACTCCCTCTCGTAAAAGCACCTGCCCAAGTGGAGCAAGAGAGGAATATCATCTGTGTCTACCCAATCCACTAGAAGGGCTGCCTCAATCTGCAATATCCTCCTTACACTCACACACAGCCCTAGATTAGGTGTCCAGAGCCCCATAAACAAGGGCTGGTGGGGTCAGTTGGAGGGCAGGCTGAGTGGGCCAACAAGGCAGCAAGTCGCTCAGTTTGAAGGGGGCCATGGGCCCTATAAAAAGCAGCCTATGTGCCTCAGTTATGCATCCTGCAGGTCAGCTAGTAAGGGAGCAGAAGGAGCAGCAAGAGCCTCACCTTTGGGCCTACACAAGAGGCAAAGCACCGCCAGAGTTGCTGCAAACTAAGCTCACTTGAGGCTGAAGCCTAGGCTGTCTACTAGGGCAGCAAGGTGCTGAGATCTTTGGACAGAGTCTATATACACTCGAGGTGGAGCACAGGGGCTTAGAAAACTTGAGGTACCAACAGATAGTAGGAGAACCTTTTGGTAAGATCAAAGGAGCACATCTTGGTGGGACTCTGGATCTATCTTTTGTATTGTGTCTATAGCTTTGGACGGAAATATATTCTTTTGGTGGATTTCTATATCTAGCTTGGTTCACTGACTATTTGCTAGTCTGCACAACACATCTATGTGTAGCACATTAAGTAAATAAAGTTTGTGATTCCACCCACACCACCACACTGTGTGAGCTGCTAGGCTATTCTATCAATCTTCCATTGTGCATACCCTCTATTGATCGATTTCTAACAAAGAGGTGTATGAGTTGGGAGAAGAAGGATCAACAAATGATAAAATCACTTTTCCAATATTGACGATTGTATTGCAATCATCCCATTCTCTCCTTTTGTTGGGTATCCTACCTATGAGCAGCTCCTTTGACCCTCCTTCACCTCCTGGATGTAGCTGCTTTCTGCTCTATGAAGGCTGCACTGCTGGATGCCAAAATAAGGCCTCAAGGGCTTCCTTTTATAGGGCTCAATGCTCCTCAAACAGGACCAACTGGCAGTCCCCTTATTGGCCAACTTTTACTGCTCCCCACCGACTTTGTGAGTCCACAAAACCATGTCCTTCTGGCCCTCCTTTCCATGCTGGGTCCCAGCCCTTTGATCTACCTAACCCGGACCTGGTTGGCTGGCTCCAACCAGGCCCAACCAATCTTTGAATTGGCCAATCTCCATGATACCTACCCTGCCTTCTTCTTGGGCTTGTTGCAGGCCATCATCCTGCCCACAATCCCTGCCAAAGACCTCGCCACCTAAGCACCTGTGCCCCGAGATAACCTGCCTTCTTGCTGCTCCTGATTTGCCTCCTGCCAGGACAAATCCAGGGCCTGATATCCCCACCACCTGTTCCGTACAGAAGCACCATCTGTTGCAGTCTTATTGCCTTCCTCTGAAGCTCCACTCAGCCACAGCTTTGCTCCTGGAATTGCCTCTTCCAGTCGTCTCACCCACTTTTCCTCTTTTCTGGAATTGCTCCTAGAAGGTTCCAAGTATTCCTCTTTTCTTTGTCTGATCCTTGCCCACATAGCAGCCATGATGCTGCCCATGTGGCAATCTCTCAAACCCCAAGTTCACCCCCCCAATGCGCTAGTCATATGGGGGCTGAGGTGAGCTTCCATATTCCAACACTAGGATGTGTCATCTACTAACTAACACAACTTACTACATATTAAATGTCAAGCCTAGTGGTCATAAGATAAATCAAGCTACCTACTAACTGCTTATACAAAGTGACATCCCCAACATCTCGTTCATAGTTAGGTCCATACACGAACGGATGGAAATTCCATATGGCAACCGTACGTCATTCCGTACGGCCATCCTTACATGACCTTAAAAATCAGCTCCCAAACATTACAAAACTGCAATTTCGATGCAGTTTCCATTTCGTACGCTATTATGTGCTTGTCCCGATTCCCGACTCATCCATACAACCGATTCACCTCCCGTGTTGGCCGACTTTGCTGGTCTCAAGGGCCTATATAAGCAGCCCTTTGTCCGAAGATTCAACAAGCAGCCCTTCACGGTTCACCTTCCTTGCATTCCCAGCAACCAGCCCTTGTGCAGCCTCTACGGTCTATCGTCTACCTGCTCCTTCAAAACATCAAAGTACAACAACATCTACCTGCTCCAAACGTCAAGGTATGGCTATAGCCTATGGCTGCTCTCTTTTCCTATTTTCCAGCAGCTATGGCTGCTCTCTTCTAAGTTCTAGTTTAGTAACCTTTAGTTGATGGAGTCTAGAGATCTTCAACAGGGCTTCAAGTCCTCTTTTGCAAATTGCTCGTTTCCCTTATTTGCCCTCTTTTGCAAATTTGCAAGTTGCAAGTCTACAAATGGAAGACAAAAAGGACCACAATGGGAATTTGTAGAGGCGTTAAAGCCTTTGGGGAAGGGCCAATACACTTGTCAATGTAAATATTGCCCTCATAAATGGAATGGAGGACCGACCTGCATAAGGGCAGATTTTCTTGACCTTGGGGGCGTGGGAATGACAATACCGCTCCTCCCAAAAATGTGAAAGGTACTTGTGGAAGATTGCAAGCAAAGGCAGCTCTCAAAACGGCTGCAACACAGCTTCATGCAGATGTGGCTGATTTAGGGGATGCCTCGGTGAGCGGTACTACAAGTGGAAATGCATCTACATATGAGCCAAAACAAAAGAAACGGAAGATGTCAAGGGGAGCCTTGGCCAAGTCATGGGAGTCATAGGCACGAAAGGATGCAAACATTGCTCTCCGTCAAGTTTACTTTGCAGAGGATATTCCTCATTGGAAGGTGAAGAGCCCTTATTTTTTGGAGATGGTTCGTGCCATTGGCCAAGTTGGGCCCACCTTCAAGCCTTCGTCCTACAATGTTTTGCGCACAAACGAGCTAACTAATGAAGCAGTATGCATAGATCATGAGATGCTACAGCTCTAGGATAAGTGGAAAAAATATATACCTAGATGAATCTAGGAACATTCCCAAACTCATCCTCTAAAAACACAACATAGTGCAATTTCAATCTCACGATAGTCACTCATAAGATTGAAAACCATAAACTCCATCACGCATAGCAAGGACTAGCTACTATGACATCCCCACTGACATCATCGACACCCAACAGTGGGTGTAGACCATAGTATAAAAGTATGCTCTCACACACACAAATCCACACACCTACACATACTTGAGCATCCATTTATACAAATTCTTCGTACTGAGTTTCTGTCAGCACTTCGGAGGTGAACGGCAAACTCAACCATGACGAAGGCTAGCACTAAAGGAGAAGGCTAATCCAAATCTCTTCATTTAAGCTACAACTACTTATGAAGTCTAAACAATTTCATTTTAGTCTCTCCCATACAAGCATCTAAATCTAAATCTAGCTGATGGGGCAACACACCATTTAAGATAGAAAGAATTATCACAATACCAGCAAGCTGCAACTTGGACAAAAACTTCACAAGGTGAAATTTGCATGTCCGCTAATACGGCAGAAGCAGATACCTAAGTGGAAAAAATATGGCTGTAGCATAACTTGTGATGGCTGGACTGACACTCACAATGCCATCCTATAATCAATATCATAGTCTCGTGCATATTTGGCTCAACCTTCTTGAAGTCAATGGACACAAGTGAGTAGTATAAGTCAAGCAAGTACGTCTTTGGGATATTGAGGGATGCCATTCTTGATGTCTTGATGTTGGGGCTGAAAATGTGGTGCAGGTGTATGGAAAATGCATCTAACTATGTGCAGGCAAGAGAAGTGATGGAGAAAGATTGGCCTCATATTCTCTATACTAGATGCACATGCCATTGCCTTGACCTCTTGCTTGAGGACATTGAAAAGCCTACATGGGTGAAGCCAGTGTTGGTACATGCTAATATGATTGTGACATTTGTTACCCGAAAACACATCGTGTAAGCGATGTCGTAAGCGATGTATAGAAAATTCAGAAATAAGAAATTGGTGAAACCAGCACAAAGACGGTTTACTTACATGTTTATCATGTTAGCAAACTTGTTAGTGTCACGCACTGTGAAAGTACAACAAGTGTTTTCTATTATATTGGGTGCTTCCTTTTGGCAAGATGCAAGACTCATTGTTAACCTTGGTGCACCTATTTTAAAGATCCTACGCCTAGCTAATAAGGAAGGGGCTACCATGGGACTTGTATATGCTCTCACTGATCAGATGGTCAAGAAGATAGAAATATTGATGGGATTGACTTCTCAAAGCTGGCTGATGTTAGAGCCTTGTGTGTTGATAAGTGCAATATGATAGACTCTCCATTGTATGTGGCAACCTTTGTTCTCCATCCTATTTGGAGAGAGAAAAATCCAAATGGTGACTAGGAGGTGCATGACGGGTGGATGGATGTCATAAAGCGATACACGAAGCATGATGTTGGGAGGCAAGGCAACTTATGTGGAGAGTTGGATATTTATAAGTCCATGTCAAACACATTTTCTCATGCAATTGCCAAGGATATAAAGAGAATGCATCAAGGGGTGAAATGGTGGGAGACATTTGGGGCCACACAAAATTTGCAACGGTTAACTCTTCGAGTGCTCTCACAAGGCACCTGTGCTTCTCCTTGTGGGAGGAATAGAAGCACATTCTCTCTTATCCATACTAAAGAAGGAATAGGCTGCTTCTAAAGAATACTGAGAAATTAATATATATCCATACTAATTTGTGTCTTATCTCCAAAGTCAAGAAAAGGGGATTTGAGAAGATAGAAATGACACTGGAAATGATCAACAAGGAGAAGGATAATCAAAGTCTGCTCGCTTTGCAAGTGGATACAGAGGGAGAAGAGATTGCAGCCCCTACTGTTACACTTAAAGAAAGGATGGATGTTACTGCAGCTTGCTCTAGTCTTTTGGAGTCCCATGGCGAGGCAGATGAGGATAATAGCGATGAGGAGAAGAAGGATGAGGGGAGGGTGCGGGCACTAATGTAGATGATAATGAGGATGAGGATTAAGATGCAGCTTAAGGCTTTAGCTGCATCGGTTGTGAATGGTGATGCATTTCAGCCTTCAAGCTTTATTTTTGGGCTGTGGCAACCTTTTCTTTATAATGCTTTGCCTTTCATATTTTGGTGTAGTTACTAGTATCTACTTCCTTTGATCATGATGTTTTGGTGTAGTATTGGTCTATGATCTATGATTCTATCATTGACACTATGTATCAAACTCTAGAATCCAAATGACTCTAGTCTCTGGAGGTTGGACTCTTTCATGAATGATGAATCATGACTCATGAGTGATGACTTTAAAATTAATACAAGTTTTTTAAGTTTCATACTGAAAGTTTAGTAGCTCTATGTCAATTTAATGTGTACAATGTATGTTTTTTTGATCTTTTTTTTTGTAAAATTAGGGTCACGTATGTTTCAACCAAGGGGCCGAACCATACTCCAATCATACTTATGTACTCCTATGACATATGTGTATGGTGACGTATGGAAAAAACATGGATCTCGTTCAATCCTTCAAAATTACTTATATTTGATAGACATACCAAAGCTAATATTCTGTTTGAAAATAAATCCTACCGGCAACGGTAATAAATGTGCCTTCTTGCCCTCAAGAACAAATTGTCTGATTGTATCTTGACAGTCCCTAGATAACAAAACAAAAGATCAAACTCAGATTTCTAGAACTTTCAAACAAGAGCTGAGATATGGTTCACTTCAATGTCTTGTGAAATCCTCCCAAAAAAAAGTATTTTCAAAAGAAAAATGACGCCAGAGGGATTTAATCGACAAAAATAGCTCAAAAGTGCAAGAATGCCTTACCCTAATCCGTCATGAGGTTCCCAAGAATCTTCACTTTCCTTATATCCTTTCCAATGAACCTTCAATACAAAATACCAAATTCACAAAGAACTTGAAAAGAACAGATAACTTCAAAAAGCACGTAGGGCCTTCTCATCAAAAAGAACACCGATATTACTTGCAAGAGAATCACCTTAAATTCAAGCCCAGATTGCTTGGAAGAAGAAGAACCAACACAGCGAACACCAACAATTTTTTCAACTTCGAACTCCCCTTCGACCAATTCAGAAGAATCGTTGCTATCATTTGCAAGGTTGAAAGATAAAGAACTTTCTGACGTATTACTTTCATACACAACACCTTCTGATTTACAATAGTCCTCGCATAGATTATGCCATTGCTTAATTAGAGCAAGAAAGTCTTCTGCAGCCTCATTCCGAACCTACACCAGTATTTCTTTCAGTGAGAAATAGTTGATCGAGATGATTATGTTCAAAAATGTATAATACAGATTTGCAACACAAAACCTGTGTTTCAGGATGGTTGTATTTCAGACTTTTACAAGCATGCTCATTCAAATCAACCGCCCATCTCTGCAATAAACGATTAGAGCATTACTTTTGGTTAAGACAATAGAGCTTTTTCAAAGATAAACAATATCTCTTTTTTTTTTTTTAAGATAAACAATATCTCATTGTTGAAAAAGAATTGGCAATTACACATTTTTATCATAAGTTCCATTAAGCAAATTGAGATAGGTTTAAGGATTCAATCCTTTAACACAAACATAATCAAAGAGAAAAATCAGGCAGCAGCATGATATAAAAGCTTACAGTGACCAGTTTTACACCAGACAAAGAAGCCCCCATACATAGTCCAGTTGACATTCCTCCACAACCTGAATACAGATCAAGAAGGGCCATATCTTCCATCTTTGGGGGTCTTTTAGCAATACCATTCTCCTTCTCAACCTTACGTGCAAAAACCCCACTAGCTTCTTGTTGTACTGTTGATGAATCATTACATAGAGTAGAGTTTGTGTCACTGCTGGTTGATTCATCATCTGAAAGATAACAACAAACACTTCAGGCTGGCATAGAGAGGGAGTCCAATGGATGGAGAGATGGTGGCTACATGCCGTAGATATCCCAAAGGAAGAAGGGGAATCATAGAGCTAGTCATGCAGAAAATAGTACAGAAATTATGGCAAGATCCGGGAACAAAAATGGAATTCTATAAGCAAGAGAAACCCAATAGAGGAGTACGAAATGCAGGAATTGCAATAAACTTTTGGAGCCGATAGGTTGACCCCAAGCACATACTAACCACATGAGCCACTATTATTATGGTAGTGGCTTCTAGTCCCATAGATTTTGTAGGATCACAAGTGGACTTCAATAGGATTCTCTCTCTCTCTCTCTCTCTCTCTCTCTCTCTCTCTCTCTCTCTCTCTTGCCCTGTGTATTACGAGCATAGTTACCGGGGAATGGGAACGTTCTGAAAATTTGGACCCAAAACAGGAACGTCCTCAGAAGGGGGCACAGGAACCAATACACCACATCATACACGACACATCATCATATGACATTAAACTATGCTAGAAAATGAAAGAGACTAACATTTTACAGCTTTAAATTTTCTATATCAGCTCTAAATACCCATTTGAAACTATGAAAGAGCCCATTAAAAATTAAAATTTATTAAAAAAAAGTTTCATGTGACGGTTCCGCCTTGCTTCCCAAAACGGCATTCCAAACGTAAAACGCCATTCCATGGTAACTATGTTAACAAAGAGGTCAGCATCATTGTCTTTTCAAAGACGGTTTCGGATCCGTACCTAGCTTCTTGTCCTACCCAAGCCAAAGATGCTTGACAGCCTTCATCCATGAGGCCATACGACAAAGGGAGCGGGTGGGCCACATAGGAGAGATCATGACACATAGTGAAACTTCACTCAAAGCATGATCATTGAGTTCTTTCAGCTATGACCAACAGGACTAGCTAAGGGAACAGCAGCAAGGACCCAAGCCAGAGTCAAAGACACCAAACTCGCCAACTATTGAGGCACATATCACATTAGGGGACCTTCCTTCCATGCTCATTAAACCAGATGCACGACCCATAGGAGTGACTATGGTACTTATTCGTCATCACAGGGCTACAATCAAGAGACTACAACGAGCTGCATATGTTGACAGTACAAGTGCTCTATCACCAAGTTTATGCCACCACAACCACCTCACACATCGACGCCTCCTCTTAGGGTTGACAGTCTTTTTGGCTTCGACTTCATGAGTTCAGAGAGTTTTTCTCCATTATGACCAAGATCATGGATTTTCTTTTACATTTGTTCTAAGTGCTGATACCCCCTAGAGGCTCCATCCCTCCCTCAACTTATTGTATCAACTTCTTTTAGTCTCATAGACCCTTTTTGGTCTTTTGAAGACTTCTATCTCTCTCTCTCTCTCTCTCTCTCTCTCTCTCTCTCTCTCTCTCTCACAGCAAGGGCTGCCAAAAAGGATGGAAAACGAGTAGTTTATCATGAAGGCGTAGCCCTAATCAGAGAGTTTAAATCAAAACCAAAAGACTCTCAATCTTAAACTGATGAATGGCTGTTTACTCTTTCAGACTATTATGTAGGCACTCTAAAATAATGAGGGTTGCTTTTTGCACTCCTTGGGAGCTGCCATGTGCCCTCCCTAGTAGATGTACTAGAGGGTTTCTTGCTGTCCCCATAGACCTTTTGGTCTCCAGTGAACGTTAATAGACTCTCTCTCTCTCTCTCTCTCTCTGTCTCTCTCTCTCTCTCTCCCCCCACTGACCAAGAGGTCAACCGGCTTTTCAGTACTGCCTCCTTTTCAATACAGCCTCGACGCTCCACCATCTCCTCTCTCCCCCACTAACCAGGAGGTCAACCGGCTCATTCAAGCAAATCTGCTCCAGCTCCACACCTGGCGGACATGGTTTCCTCACTCCGAGCTTCCTGTGAAGCTCGACTTCTACCGCCGACACTGCCTCCAGATCTCACAGGAGGGCTTCATCACACCTCCGGGTTACACACAACTTCATATACCACATGCTTTTCGAATCTCCCTCGGTCAGTTTAGGGTCTCGTCACACCGATTACGGATCGAGAGTGGACGCGCAGAGGGTATCCCACGAGAGGACCGCCTTTGCCCACTTTGCGACTTACAGGAGATCGAGTCGGAGGAGCATTTTGCTTTCAGATGTCCTATCTATTATGCCATTCAAGGCCGATACCACTGCCTCTTCCGCAACGGATTCGGCTCCCTCCCACACATGCTACAATTCCCAGATCAACGGTGCCTTGCCGCTTTCTTACATGAGATGACCCGCCACCGAGATACTTCTCTCCGAGCACGGCGACACGAGCAGCACACACAGCGTGAGGACACCCAGCGGCCTATCACTGACTTCTTTCAGCCACAGGATACCTCTTCTCAATCTAGCCGACGACGCGGACGTGAGCGAGAGCCAGAGTCACAACAACTGCGTCAGCGGACAGACTCACGCATCCAGGTCCATGACATCTCGTCTCTGCTCTCGGCCCACCCCACTGGGGTTACCGTTGCCCTCATCCACAGGGCCACCCGCCGCCCCCGACGACCGAGCTCGACTAGGCCGCGTGACGTCAGAGGCCAATCATCTATCGCAGGGTTTTTTCCGACTTTCCATTTGACGGCCCCTCTATGATTGGTCTCTGACGATCACCACCTGCACATGTATACGGTATCTCCCCCCTCTGCCCCACTTTTTTGTGCCCCCCCCTTCTTCTTTGTATCATCTGGAGGTAGACACGTATTTTTTTGTATCAGGACTAGACACATAGTCCTTCATAACCTCTTTTTTGTAGAAACGGTTGGTTGGCCCGTTTTGAGACCACCACCGTTATGCTCATTGTATCAGTTATCTTTAGTCTCATAGACCTTCACGGTCTCCGGAAGACTTTAATAAACTTTCTTTTTTTCTTTCTTTCTTCAACCTCTTATCTCCATATAACCTCTCCGTACAACTCTATACAGTCCCATATTGTACAATCCCATCAACCTCTCCGTACAGCCCTGTAAGCCTTCCGTACAGCCCTATCAACCTCTCCATACAGCCCCGTAGTATCTAACATACAACCTTGTATAGTTCCGTAAGAGTCCGTCGTACCTACCTCTCCATTAGTCGTCGTCGTACACACACTCTCGTCGTAGTACCTCTCCGTACAGTCCTTTCCCACCCCCTCACCCCAGGCTAAGCTGAGCTCTTTGGGGGTTAGCTTCAACAAAAGGGCACATCTAAGTTTGCACAAGCCACTATGGAACTCCCGAAGATGAAGACTTTCGCCTCTACACCGATTAGAAAGCCCTCCTACTCTAACGTTGCAACTTCCATATCGACACCCAGCCCCTATGCATTGCACTACAAGCGAAGGATTGGATCTGATCCACAAGAGCAAATATACTTTCTATAGCAAGAAGTGAGAGAGCTCAGGCTTATGGTTGCAGCTCTTGGAAGAAAGGTGAAGCAGATGGAGAGCAAAGGCAATCAAGAAATTATTGCAAAGGTTATGGAAAAATACAACACATCTACAATAGCGCCAACACTTGTCTCCACGGTTGAAGAGATGATCACCACTCAAGTAAGCTCAGCCAAGAAAGGGATGGCTATTCTAGCCAACAACAAAATCAACAAAGCGGATCTATATACGGAGGTAAGAGAGCAAGAAGCCATAGCATAAAACAATAAGAGATTGCGCATAGGTGGGCTGCTAGAGGATAGTATGGGCTGTCTAGTATATGATTTTACGGAGGGATACACAATAGAAGAGAAGATCACAAGTCTCAAGAAGGAGATACCACAAATAGAATGGGATGAAACTGACATCAGTTGGATCTCTCAGAAGGGAACACAAGTACAAGTTGAGTTCACAAAGAGGACAAGTAGAGTCAAGATTGTCCGACAGACAAACAAATTGAAAGGCACACGGGTATGGATATCTGAGGAGCTTATCCCGAATCAACTCAAACAAAGGAATGTTGAACTTACTAAAGTGAAGGATGCACGGAAAGATGGAAAATGGGCAGTATATAGGGATAGAAAAGCCTTGATCCGTGATTTCTAATCCTAACCCAAAGACTCTTAGTCTTAAACTGATGTTGCTCAAGCCGTTTTTTTTCCCCTAAGATAAAATTAGTAGCTAGTTACGCATCTAAATAAACTGGGGCTGCGTTGATATACTCCCCCAAAGACTCTCAATCTCTAACTGATGATGTTTTTCGTGTGTGTTTTTTTGTCCCATAGACCCGCGAGGTCTGCTCTGGATGTTAATCTCTCTCTCTCTCTCTTCTCTCTCTCTCTCTCTCTCTCTCTCTCTCTCTCTCTCCATTGTGGAGGGGGTGAGGGATGCCGTAATAAAACTTCATAATGCCCGAGCGAAGGATCATGAGGGGCTATGCTCTAAGTTCATTGCCTATGGGATTAACATCCTAGCCTCGATCCTAGTGAAGCTTTTTAATGAAGCTGTCTATTTAGAGTTTCCACGCACCTGGACTATTAACATTATTTCACCTATCCACAAGGCAAGGGATCCCATGAGCCCGGAGAATTAGAGGACCATTATGATTGGACATGTGATGTCCAAGATCTATGCATCCGTGCTTGATTCTGAGGTCAGCCGATTTGCGGAGTGTCAAGGACTTAGAGCAACAAGACAAGCTGGTTTCCGACCATTATGATTGGACATGTGATGTCCAAGATCTATGCATCCGTGCTTGATTCTGAGGTCAGCCGATTTGCGGAGTGTCAAGGACTTAGAGCAACAAGACAAGCTGGTTTCCGACGTGATCATGGCACTATGGATCATATTCTCACGCTCAGGTGTGTCATCGAGGAGACGAGGGCACGAAAACAAAGGGTCTATTGTTGCTTTGTGGATATCAACAAGCATTTGACACAGTCCCGAGAGCCCGCCTCATACATCGCCTACAAGATTTGGGGTATGAATAGGAGATCATTTGGGCTGTCATGGAACTTTACGAGCGAGTTGCAAGCAGAGTCCGAGCAGAGGAGTCCGAGCAGAGGCTAGGTGGACAAATGAGATCATGAGCACTATTGGGGTCAAACAGGGGTGTCTTTTATCACCCACTCTGTTTGGCCTTTACATAGACGAGCTCGAGACAATGATGCAGGCACAAGGGGGTGGGTTGCTCTCTCATTGGCACGTTGATCTAGATATTGCTTTATGCAAACGATGTGGCTCTTCTGTCTTCCTCTGCAGAGGGACTTCATAGACACCTGGAAGCACTTCAATATTTTTGTGACTCCCATGATTTAAAGGCTAACCTGGGT
Organism: Dipteris shenzhenensis; assembly: GCF_047967505.1. Classification (NCBI taxonomy): domain Eukaryota; kingdom Viridiplantae; phylum Streptophyta; class Polypodiopsida; order Gleicheniales; family Dipteridaceae; genus Dipteris; species Dipteris shenzhenensis. Next base: position 7,214,744 of record NC_141597.1, read on the forward strand.
AAAACCAAGGTTATGATCTTCAATACATCTCGAGCCATCATGCGCCAGAAGCAGTTTACGTTTGTTGGGTCACCTATTGAGATAGTTTCATCATATACATATCTAGGGGTTGTCTTCTCCGGGCCCATCTTCACTATGAGACTTACGATGCAAGCATGCTTGGGCAAAGGATACGCATCATTGGCCAGACTAGAGAGGCAATGCTTCCGCTCACACTTCCACGATCCACAGACCAAGGGGCTACTATTTGACTCCTTGGCCCGCCCAACGGGCATGTATGGCAGCCCTTGTTGGGGGCCATATCTATCCGATACAGAGTGGACACGAATGGAGCAACTAGAGATGCTCATGCTATCACGGATGATTCGCAGTAAGCCATCAATTCTTCACCAGATCATACAGGTTGAGTTTGGTTCATCTCCGCTACAACTAGATACTGCATTTCAGGTTATCACATATCTGTACCAAGTCAGAGAGTATGGGGATTACCCTTCCGAACGCAAGAGGCTGCCATGGTTAGCATTGTGTTCCTCTATGATACTCTCACCAGGAGGTGACTAGAGATGCTGGTATGCACACACAGAGAGATGGTTTGAGAGGTTGGGACTCCACATGGATAGACTCCCTCCCTTCCAATACAATTTGGATGCTCCTTTCTCCGCCCTCATGTCAAACGATGTCAAACAAGTGATCCTCACGATCTCTTACAGCTACACACATTCCGGACCTGGTTGGCACCGAGCGAAATCCCAGTGAAGCTTAGCTTCTACAGAGATCATTGCTTACATATCACAGATGAGGGTTTCATTGATCCACCAAGGTACACCCGGATCCACTTACCCCACTCATTGAGGATCTCTATTGGGCACTTCCAAGTCTCTTCACATAAAGAGTGGCAAGGCAGAGCGTCTACCTAGGGAGAGGCGCGCACATTATGCGATATGCACGAGGTTGAGAAAGAGGAGCACATTATGCGATATGCTGGAGGTGGGTCTAGGCACATGGGATAAGTCGATCTGTGGCTGGTCTGGAATATCATATAAAGTGGAAGTATAGGCAAGCCAAACCTACGGGTCTGTAAGAGGAGTTTGAGATTTCAAGCGAAGGAATTTCTTCCAGAATTCCTTGGAATCACAGCTGAAAAGTAAACTTTTCAGTTCCTCCTCATTCCGGGATAGAAATTGGCGCTTTTTGCATCGCACCAAACGCTTGTAACTCTTCTTGGTCTCAATGAGGAGGGGAGACTTCTCCTGTGTCTCAAGGCGAAGGTTCCTGCGGAGTTCTTTACACTCCTCATCATACCATCCATTACAAGGCACAAGACCGACTGGTGGAGGACCGGATGTGTGGCAAGTGACAAGGAAGGACTTGTGGGCTGCCGAGATGTCCGGTAACTGTACGACGCATGCTGCCGGCCTCAACGTCTAATCTGTGGGAAGATACCCTGAGCTGGCCCAAGGCAATCCTGAGTGAGTGCAACATATGAACGCCGATATATCCTGGGGATATGATGAAGACATCCTCTGAAATCCTGAGAAAATGGTCACGATATGTGACCATCTTCGTAGGAAGCTCCGTGGGATGAACCCAAGTGCGAAACGTGTGTAGCTGCAACAAATCTGCCCTAATAACCTGACTGAGCTCATGTCGAGTGAGAGGGAGGCGAGGGGCATCTATGCTGTATCGAAATGGTGGCAACCTATCCATATCCAAGCCCAACGAGGTGAGCCATGTGGAGAGTGTGTGGTACCAACAAAAAGTATGACCTCTCTCCGCCAACATCTGCGAGGATGTCAGTGCTAGCCACGGTAATCGTGCTCTGCATGCTGCTGAGTCTCCGAGCACCGTGATACTATGCAAGTATGTAACTGACTGAAATGCTGCATCTAGCGCTAGGGGTGTAGCTCCGAACTCTGCGAGCATAATCTGATGCGGTACCGTGGGCTTCGCTCTGATCAATCTGAAGAACATGATGATCTGTAACCTCTCTACTCGTCTCCAATCTGCAACACTGAGATCTCCTGCCCGAAAGGGGCTAGCATACATGACTGCAGGTCTCACCAGCGTATCGAAAAGTAAGGACTTCGTGTCGGGATGCTGAAAATGTGACTGTGCGCACTGCCTTTCGAGAAGAGCCAAGGCGGCATACCCTCTACTGATCCTATCTCGTGCTGCATGCGTCATGGTGAAGACTGGACCTCTGAATGTGGCACCCAAATATGTATACTCCCTGACTAGCTCCACCTCCTGCCCATCAAATGTGAAAGAGAACTCGCCTCTCCTATAAACTTGGTATGACGTGTTGAAGACCATGACTTTGGTCTTCCCAAGGTTTACAGACAACCCTCTGTCCTGACAAAAGCTGTGGAGTGCATGGAGATGTGCCTGTAAACTCTGCTGGGAGGAAGAAATAAGAACCACGTCATCTGCATAGAGGGGAATCGGTATCGTGGATCCTGCCAGTAAAGAACATGTACCACCCATCGTCTGTATGTACATCTCTAACTCATCGATATAGAGACCAAAGAGTGTCGGAGACAAAGGACACCCTTGCTTCACCCCTATCGTACTGCGTACTTCCCCCGACAGCCCCGCCCGTGTCCTAACTCTACCTGTGACTCTCATACAAGGCCATGGTTTACAGGCACATCTCCATGCACTCCACAGCTTTTGTCAAGACAGAGGGTTGTCTGTAAACCTTGGGAAGACCAAAGTCATGGTCTTCAACACGTCATACCAAGTTTATAGGAGAGGCGAGTTCTCTTTCACATTTGATGGGCAGGAGGTGGAGCTAGTCAGGGAGTATACATATTTGGGTGCCACATTCAGAGGTCCAGTCTTCACCATGACGCATGCCGCACGAGATAGGATCAGTAGAGGATATGCCGCCTTGGCTCTTCTCGAAAGACAGTGCACACGGTCACATTTTTAACATCCCGACACGAAGTCCTTACTTTTCGATACGCTGGTGAGACCTGCAGCCATGTATGCTAGCCCCTTTCGGGCAGGAGATCTCAGTGTTGCAGATTGGAGATGAGTAGAGAGGTTACAGATCATCATGTTCTCCAGATTGATCAGAGCGAAGCCCACGGTACCGCATCAGATTATGCTCGCAGAGTTCGGAGCTACACCCCTAGCGCTAGATGCAGCATTTCAGCCAGTTACATACTTGCATAGTATCATGGCGCTCGGAGACTCAGCAGCATGCAGAGCACGATTACCGTGGCTAGCACTGACATCCTCGCAGATGTTAGCGGAGAGAGGTCATACTTTTTGTTGGTACCACACACTCTCCACATGGCTCACCTCGTTGGGCTTGGATATGGATAGGCTGCCACCATTTCGATACAGCATAGATGCCCCTCGCCTCCCTCTCACTCGACATGAGCTCAGTCAGGTTATCAGGGCAGATTTGTTGCAGCTACACACGTTTCGCACTTGGGTTCATCCCACGGAGCTTCCTACGAAGATGGCCACATATCGTGACCATTTTCTCAAGATTTCAGAGGATGGCTTCATCATATCCCCAAGATATATCGGCGTTCATATGTCGCACTCACTCAGGATTGCCTTGGGCCAGCTCAGGGTATCTTCCCACAGATTAGACGTTGAGGCCGGCAGGATGCGTCGTACAGCTACCGGACATAGACCCAGGCGAGAGACTAGGATATGCCCTTGTTGCACTATGGGGGAGGTGGAGACTGAGGAGCACTCTGTTTGCAGATGCCCTTTATATTATGAGATCCGTGGCAAATTTCACTGTTTATTTGGGCACGGATTTGGACCTCTCTCTCGGATTATGGAGTATGAGGATCAATATTGCTTAGCGTTGTTCATCGGGGCGATCACCAGATACAGAGAGAGATTCCTCAGAGAGCACCGTCGCATCCCTGCCAGAGACCTGGTTATTCATGAGGAGCAGGACGAGGCGCAGAACCATGAGCACAGAGATAGCCCATCTTGCCAAAGAGCGCCGATGGTTCCACCCCGAGGATGTACATATGACATGATCCGGCAGCACCGCAAGATGATCTTACACAGAGGCCGTACCCGTCGCTTTATTTCTAGACGACGGAGGATGATGGCAGACTTTCGGAGGAGATTGCTCCATGGAGACTTGGCACCGCCAGCAGCCCACTTGACACTTGCCCAGATCTTCACACTCATGGCAGGAGGCATGGTCGATGGCCGTGACTTCCATCATTTCTTTGGATCACAGAGCCCTTAGGGAAGACAATGTTCCTCATATTTCATATTTTACATTTTGTATCTAGGCATTTTTGGTATTCATTTTGTATCTAGGATTTTTGCAGCCATTTTTGGCATCTTAGCTGTATTACGATGAGGCCACCTAGTTGGCGCATCGTTGATGATGTATTTTCCTTTCGGATGATTTTGTGTCCCATAGGCCATGTATGGCCTTCCGTGGACCTTTAATAAAATTTCGTTCTCTCTCTCTCTCTCTCTCTCTCTCTCTCTCTCTCTCTCTCTCTCTCTCTCTCTCTCTATTCATATCTCTTCTTGAATCTTTAGTATCACCACTCCTTGCCTTGCTAGACCACCTACCATACCACCCACTTACACTACCTATCACGACATACACTTCAATCACAACCTCTCACCAATATATTCTGCACGACTCTACACTCTACTCACCTATATTGATCGCATAGCTCTCCTAGAGGACCCAGCCGCTTTGATTAGCCGATCACTACACGAGACTACCCTTCACGCCTTCCCGTACACCACAAGCTCTAACCGTCCATCGTCTCTCCAGGATCTATGCCATGCAATAGCTAGTACAATGACGAGTGTAAAACTCGTTGCCGACAACTCCGATTCAAATCCAAACATGGCCTACCGAGCAAATCGGACCATTACATGAGTATCGCCGTCTAGTTCACAAAAGAAATAAAACTTTGTTCGCCGAAACTAGAGTTACCGAACATCTTATTAAGCAATAACTCCAAAGACTTTTGGCAATGACTTCTTGAACGAGGGTCCCCCTCACCACTCACAGATACTCCAATTTGGCACAACTACGCTTGCACATTATATGGCATCCCCAAGCAGCCCACTCCTGATCCCTCACACACACCATGGCTGACCTCTTGCACTCTATTCACTAAGGGAGGTTTCAAAGACATGGTCATGAAGCTTCAAAATGGCCGAGCGAAGAATCATGAGGGTTTTAAGCACCGAGTTTGTTGCATACAGGATTGATATCCTAACACTATCCTAGCAAAGCTATTTAACAAATGAATTTGTCTCGGTTTCCCACGCACATGGATCCTCAACACTATCACTATGGCATTAGCAACTCAAGGTGATCAGAGATGCTAGTACATGCACACATACAAATGGTTTGAAAGAATGAGTTTCCGTATAGACAAGTTGCCACCCTTTCAATACAGCATTGATGCTCTGTTTGTCCTATTTCGAGGCAACAAGTTCAACCCGATCATCTGGGAGGATTCTCTTACATTTACACACATTCAACATCTAGTTGGCACAAAGAGAGTTTCCTATGAAGCACACTCACTCAAGATTACCATTGACAGTTCCGTGTTGCATTGTACCGACTACCCATCTAGAGCGAGCGAGCAAATGGGATCCCCAAAGAGAGTCATATTTGCACATTATGTGAGCGGCACGAGGTAGAATCAAAGGAGCAATTCATTTTACGTTGCCCAATCTGTTACGATATCCATGGACGATACCAATGCCTTTTCAGAGACAAATTTGAGGACCATTCCAAACTCCTTTCATACCCAAATTAAAGATGCTTAACCGCTTCCACCACAAGGCGGTCCGACATAGAGAGTGTCTCGTCAAATCATGGAGACATAAGCACGGAGCCTTTCACGAAGACATGAGTGAGGGGCCTTTACTGGTCCATCTGAAAGATCACAGAGTGTTTCCAATCAAAGCATGTTGCCCTCTCGATCACAAAGAACAAGAGAGGTAGAGACCCCGAGATCGAGGTGCAACACACTCGACAGAGAACAAAAGCACAAATCACACTCATCGACATTTCCTCTATTTTCAAAACGGGTATGGCGATCGCGGTTACTGTGGCGCTCGTCAAGCATCGAATAGGTGCCAAGAGGGCACAACGGACTACTCATCCAAACAACAAACACCATTTATCAAGGGTTTCTTACCTACACTGTCTAGTCTATTATCGAGTTTATCCTAACGTTTTCTTTTTTATGCACTGTATCGTATTTTATTGGATCAAACTGCATCTTCCATGGGAATGATGATGCCAAGGATGTAGTGACATGTATGATGATATCATTGACTATGTCTTCAGAATTTTCTCTAGCACCTTTTGTTCATTGTATCAAGTTTTATATCAATCTCATAGACCCATCAGTCTTTAAAAGACTTTAATAATTAAAGACCGATGGATCTATGAGATATATATATATATATAGATATATATATATATATATATATATCAATCAATCAATATATTTATCTATCTTGGAACGAACTACATACAAGCACTCTAATAACTGTGCTGATATTTTTTTCCCAAAAAATGAACCTATTTGTTTTTTAGGGTTTTTTTGTGATACAAGATGTAAGAGGGGGTGAATACGAAAGCTATTATATATAATAAAGGGAGTGAATATGTAAGCTCACAACTGCTGCTCAAGAGATATTTGCTCTCATGACTCGCTACCAACTTAATAACCTGACCTCCCACACATGCTTTCAACACCATCAACATCTTTTCCACATGTAGCTGGAGAAAGAAATGATGATCAACTCGCCACAGTTTCTTTCCATCTTATGTCTCTCAAGCTTGTTTATATACTAACATTGATTATTTATATTTATATAGCTTGAATATTCACCTCTTCAAAACCCACGAAAAAATACACGATCATTTCTTGGGAAAAAAATATGAGCTATGCTAGTACAAATGATTCTCAATAAGCCAGCACAAATGACCTCAATAAGCCTTCGGTCCCAAGGTCGACGACATTCTCTCTCTCTCTCTCTCTCTCTCTCTCTCTCTCTCTCTCTCTCTCCTTCCCTTGGCTTTTATTATATCTAATATTTTTAAGTCTCAGACCCTTTGATCATTGAAGACATTGATAATCTCTCTCTCTCTCTCTCTCACAATCCATCAATCAATCACTCAATATATCTACCAAACCTTGAACGTACTCCTCCGTCTAAGCCATATAATGCACATTCGCAGTCTGCTTACAACAGGCAAGCCGTGCAGCTACAATGGCACCTTGGAGACTTTATGGCCTATGCATGCGTGTATCAAGATCGGGACCCATTGTTCTAGGCTCCCCCATCTAATGTTTTTTCCCCTCCCCCGATAACGTAAACACTTGGACGTTGAATGTGGCACACCAATCGATCACCCCATTTGTAATACTCCCAGCCTGCAGAACGGATCCTCAAGTTGTAAAAGGAGACCCAGGCAACATCATCCTTCATAAATCCAGCCGGTTGTTTAAGAAGCAAGTCTCACGGCCACTCAAAGGCAACAAGAGCAAGACCAAAGGGTGCCTAGGGAACCATTGGGTGCCTTTGATTTGCATATTACAGCCTATAAGAACACAAATAGTCTGAACTCTTATGCTTTGCTGTGAGCTCAGTTCGTCCACCCTTGCCCACTAATTTCTAAGAAACAGTCGCAAATCTGTCATGAGGAACAACTTTAATCTTCTGACCGCATCTTGCAGTACCGTTGGGTGCAAAGTGGATATCTGAGAAGGAAAACCTGTTTGGATTAGACTTGATAGTTCGACCTATATAATTGCATTCATACGGCCTTCGCAATGTGGAAAAAGATCGACCGTAGCCATAATACCAGGGCTTCCATTGCATCCTCTAAGACGCAGCTACAAATTTTCGCACGGAGCATTTGGAGAAAAAACGTAAGAAACGCACCCTTAAAAGTCCTTACACGTATATGCGTTAGAAGACCACAATACGCAAGCAATGCCTTGGCGATCTTAGAGGTTAACAATATTATCACAAGAGAATTTGGAGGAATGATCGATGAGAGCTTGAGAAATAGTCATGAGATAATTGCTACGTACCGCTCCTTGCGAAGTAATTTTCGTCCACTTGGGGAGACTTCTACATGATAATGACAAGTGTTGTTTATTTCTTGTTTATTTAACTTCCTTTTAAAAGAGTTGTCAATAATTGTTTAGTGATAAATTTTATTCTTAGAGTGTCCAATCACATAGTAGAGACATGAATGCTAAAATATCCCATGTTTCTCAAGTGGAGTTAGCTTTGCTTCAAGTAAACTCAAGAAGTTCTAATGCAATTTCATAGTATATAATGACCCATAGGATTCAAACCAAATACTTTGTCATGCATAAGAAGGACTAGCTACTATGGGAATATCATTGACAAACAACAATAGGTAAAAACAAAGGAAGACTAATAGAGCCACAAATCCAATTGTGGAATATAGTGGCAATCACTGTCTAACAAATCTTGCGACTTTGAAATGATTTAGTCTTCGAACACATGTGTATCCCTTCAAATTTTGGTTTTGGGCTTAAGTATGATTCTCTTCGTTCTCTCTCTTTGTTTGACTTGCTCACAAGTTTTAACTTTTCTTTTTTTCAACTTGCACATGCCCTAAAAAACATAAAATATAGTGACTCACATATGTAATAGTATAAAAAATACTCCCACATATGCACATATATCCACACTCATCTAATATTGATCAAAAGTCTTTTGTAATCAGCAAACCTTGAACTTGATTGACAAAGTCACTCGATGAAGATAAAACTTGAGGAGAAGACTAATTTATTCTAATATGCCTAATCCTTCTTCTCTCCTAAGTGACAATAGCAAGGCTTTTGAAGGCATGCTTCGACGAAACAAATATTCTAAGAAAACATACATTGAATAACTTTGCGAAGGGAAACAACCACTAAAATTGAAAGGAGTTAGTTAACCTAACAAGTATGTTGACTACTATTTAAAAATAACCTAAAATTGAAAGGAATTAACCTATCAAAGTAAGTCATGATTTGAATAAACATGACACGAAACTTTGTATATCGATTCATCCATGTGTACTCTAGAAAAAAGCACCCTCTAGTGTATATAATTTGTCTAGCACATTTGTCTAGCGCATGTTAATAGTTTCACTCAAGATGACTCATTATGAATATTTTGTTGACAATGAGTCAACAATCAATGTATTTTAATAATTTTGTTGAAGAAAGCTAAAAAGTCGTGAAACCTACAACAAAGTAGTTTTATAATGGCAAAAAAGACAAACATACACACAAAAAAGGCAAAAGACAACATCAAGAATGGACCTAATAATAAAAAGAAGGTGAATTTGACAACTTAGTTACAAATTTATGAGCTTTTAGGGAAGCTGCAAGACATGTCTTCAAGGACCATACGTTCTTCAAACACAAGGAACCACAGATGCAAGGTTCAAATCGTTGTAAGAAATCACATTAAGAAATAACTCTTCTGAAATAGGTCCCCCAACTTGAAAAAATGTATCTCATCATCATTAATTAGGTAGGCTATATCAAGGTATTATACTCAAGGTCTAGTGTACTATACCTAAGCATGGTGCATTAGATCTGATGTAATTTGATTATGTTGTGGATTCTCTCTCTCTCTCTCTCTCTCTCTCTCTCTCTCTCTCTCTCTCTCTCTCTCTCTCTCTTTGATGTGGTTTGTATGTTGTATTCATTGTTCAGTGTGGGGATGATGCCCAATTAAAGTCTCTACCCTTTCAACTCAATGTACCTTTCAATCTCATAGACTCTTTAATCTTTAGAAGACAAGTCTCTCTCTCTCTCTCTCTCTCTCTCTCTCACTTGTTTTGGGATGCCACATTGTGGCATTTCCATCTTGAGGGAAATATTGAAATTGTTTAGCCTCGAGGCATTTAGTAGTCTTATACATTCCTGGGCATTGGATTATTGTCTCTCGTTGTGACAAGCTATCTAGAGAAACATATTATGCGATGAACTCCCGAGGACGTAGATACCTGTAGGCAGTTTGTAAAATCTCGAGTATGCATAGTCGTACCCCATGTCGTAGTAAAAATCGCACTTGGGAAGTGGCTCTGCATTGCATTTATTAAAGTGATGCTGCAATGGACGCTTTTATTCAGTGAAAATGTCTATGTTTACATCCAAACTAATTTGATTGAGAAGAATCCATTCAGGCGTCCATCGAAGCAAACAAACTATAGTGTAGATAGTTTCCAGGCAACTTACCAAAGGAGACAGCCTGACGATCTTCAGTTTGGATTCCAGGCATTCCAACGGGTTGCTGTCCTTCACTTCTGAATAGAAGACTCTTTTTGGATCGTGTTTTTTGCTCTCTGACTCCTTGATTGCCTGTTAGACCAGAATTTTTTTCATCCAACTGTTCTGCCGCATTCAAAGAAAGCCTGATCAGCTAGAACATAGATGTTAGGGCTGAGTCTAACCGTATCTTGCGCCCGGAAAAACCATTGGGACGTAAACCACAAAGACCCATCCTCGGTCTTGAAAAACTCGACAATTCTACCTATGTAATCAGGTCCTTCTCCGGCCTACAGCAGAGCAGGCGTTGTTAGCATCTCTGTGTCAAATGACCTTGCGATTGCAATTCGTAAAACACGCCTTTGACAAAGCCCAATTTTCAAAGCAATGGTCGTGTGGTCTCACGTTAACGTAGCTACAATCACCCAGCTCGTAGGTGAACCCAGCCACTTCTGCTTTTGAATAATGGCAGACACATTTGACGGGTTCGTTGACTTGCTCCCTGTGGCACCAAGGATACATATTGATCTGGTATATTCCAGCTAACAGAAGTCTAACAGAACAAGTGGGCGTTATGTGATATGGATCAAGTTTGGAAACTTACACATCATCATCATTGGCCTTTCGCTTTTTCTCGCTGGCAAGTGCATCGTCTGCAGCTGCTTTCTGAAAATCGAATATAAATTAGCCTTTTTCACAAGCTAAATGCTAAGCAGGCACGGAGAAACCTAAACAACCGAAGAATTCAAAGACTGCGGGCACGTTCAGCGAATATCCAGCTTACCACCGTGACCTTCTTGGACGGGTATCGCTCAGGCCACCGACGGCTAGCTTCCGCTTTGCTCGCTGGATTTCCGAGAAACCGACACACTATGGAACGCTTGCCGTCTTTGCTGGCTGTCCGGCGAGAGGGAGCACTGGTCTTCTGCTTCTTTTTCCAGTCAGAGAGGAGTATTTCATCATCGCTCTCGTCGATAATCTCGGGCGCTTTCCGAACTGGCATGTTTTTGAAATGCAACAAGCGTACAGCTGATCGGTGCGCGCTGGTGGAGGCAGGATTCTGTAAGAAGTGCAAGAAGGGGAAGAGAGGAGAGGAATTGGGCAGTGAGCGAGTGGTTTCAGAAAGGGAAAGCGGCAAAGAGAGAGAAATAGCTATGGCGGATAAGAGCTCACAGAAAGCACGAAGCGCGAGCAGGAGGAGAACGAAGAAAGATTGAAAGAAAAGAGAGAGAGACAATTTGAATTTGAATTTGTCATCACATGGCGGGAAATCTCTCCAAAAATTTTTCGAAAAGTTTAGTAGCTCTCATGGCGGTTGCCCTCGTTCAGAGGGCATGTGCGTGGGTGTGGGTGCATGAGTGAAAAATCAAATCGAAAAACAATTACTAGCGTTCTCGTTTTCAGACGAAGATCAGAGAGTAACTCAGATGCCATTTCTATGCTAGCAACCAAGGAAGTTCGGTAACGCACTCGCATGCACTACCATGGGGTAGGAGCCAATTGCAAGGCCCAGGTAACATTGGCAATCACTAAAAGGTATTGGCTGCTTTTTGCCAATGGAAAATACACTAAAGAATTTTTTTGGCTATGGTAGGATGTGTTGATATTTTCATCATTATAGCTATCAGAAAAAATTCGTCGATATTTGCATTGAAATATTCGACAGGTTCCAACATTGGTATAGCCATCAGCACTCAACGGATATACCGACGCTGTGGTTTTTCTTTTTTAATTACTGGGGCAGAATGGGGCTTGTTATAGCCCACACTATATATATTTTATTACGAAGTTGCCTAAGACTCTCTCATACGTATACAACAGTTACCTTCCAAATAGGGTAGTACAAAAATAAATGACAAATATAAAATGGCAAAATGCCCTAAGGGTGGCTAAATCAAGCTAAAAAGACTCCTAGTCCTCGTCATCATCTCCTCCTTCATTGTCTGCCTCGCCTCCTTTGCCTCTTTTTTTTTTTGGGCAAAGAAATAGTTGATTATATTATAATCATATGATTTGTATAAGGATGTCAAACGTGGACAGAATATTCTCCTCTAAAGAGGAATTTCTATCTTGCATCCAAGAAAACCACTGCATAGAAGTGAGAAACAAAAGATCTAGTAGCCAAAGAGGAGAGGAGCTTAAGCTCAAATTCACTGTTCTGATCAAAAAAGCTTTATCAAGTGTTGCTCTGTTTCTTGAAGGATGATTGTATCTTATATCCTGAGACCAAGATGCCTCCTTATTCAACAAAAAAAAGCAAGATCTGTTGCAGTTGACTTGATGCCCAAAAAACATACAGTTGATCTAAAAGCAAATTTGTTATTGTTCACCTGGTAACCACCAAGGCTGCAGCATTCCTGGTAGCAAAACTTGCTGCTGCAGTGGACCTGTGAGCAGAGGAACAGTATAATAGAAAATGTATGTGCCAGAGAAGGCTCTCTAGACACTGGGTTCTGCTTTAACAGGGAACAAAAATGGAAGGAGATGTGCTTGCATGTCAACCCCTGAATTGGAACACCTCCCTGCATCCTGGATGTGGTCTTCAAGCTCTGCTTGCAGTTGTGAGATCTGATCATTATAATTATGAAATTCTTGGTCCAACAAGAACTTGGCCTGGACCACAACAAATAGTGATCAGTTAGTAGGAGAATAGCTTTCATACCAATTAAAAAAGATCTGATCAGCATGCATGACCTCTTCATTGAATAGAAAAACATTTCTAGAAATCCAAATAAACCATAATGCATGTGCCCTTATGTGTACCCATGTAGCATAAGGAAGTTTGAGTGCATCTCCCAAAAGAATAGACCTCTAGTTTATTGGTTCCCCTATTCTTAACTGCAGCACAAATTTCTAGACCTTTCTCGCTCTGGGGCAAGCTATAAATAGATGGAAGATGTCCTCCTTGATACCCACACCGTGCTTCCATGTACCATCTCCCTTAGCAATTCTGAGGCTCCTGCAGCTAGTCCAGATGGCCTTGTGAAGAATTAACCATAACAAAGTGGACATTTTCTTTGGGATTCTTCTATCCCAGATCAGCTCAAATCTATTACCTCATTTCCTTTCATTATCAAAACTGTTCCATCTAGTTTTAAGTTTAGTCACAATCTCTTCTATGACTTCAGAGGGAGTGGGAATAGGTAAGAGCGATGGGCTGCCTACCCAGCTAAACTATCTAGGGAAGTTGAGGATTCTGCCCCCTTTCCAAAAGATGTCTCCCTCCCATAGTTGTATTCTGCTCATAATCAACTCTTGATCTGCATTGTTAAGTCTGAATTATCTTCTTATCTCCAGCCATGTCTTTCACCTGAAGTTGGTCTTGTCCCATATGTCTCCCCGATAAGATAACCCTTTCTTTACCAAGTACCATGCCCTCGGGAAGTCATCATCACTCAATTGTTGTTTGGTGAAGAAGGTAGAAACCCAAATTAAATCTAAAGCCATAAAGCTCCCTTTTCTAAAGAGGATAATGTGGCTTTTTATCTAATCAAAGGCCCACCATAGAGATTTCCAAAGCTAGCTCCCTTTGGTTGTGCAAGGTTCTGGATTCCCTATGGCTGAGAGAAGGGGATAGTCCTTCCATCTAGGGGCTCTGTAGGGTCTAACATACTTGAAGTTTCTGAGGAGGAGTTAAGCCCAATCACTTTCAGGAGCAGTGATGGCTTTTATTATCCAAGTGGCAAGTAATTTTTAATCTGCTCGCTATATATTTATAACACCCAAGCCTCCTTCATTTCTGGGTTTGGTGCAGAAAGCCAGCTACTCAAGGACAAGCGCATAGAGCTTCTCAAGGTTCATACAGATGATAACCCTGCAAATATGCTGACGAAGAGTCTATCTCAAAAAGCTCTTGACCGAGTGGTTTGGTAAAGATGTTTGCAACATTCTCTTTGCTATCACAATGTTGCAGTGTGATGTCACCTAGTAACACTCTTTCTCTGATGAAGTGCTCTCTGACATCAATGTGCTTTGTCCTGAAGTGGTGTACTGGATGTTTCTGACAATAGTCTTATGAGCCATATAGCCTCATATGCACCTGTAGTGAGTGCTCTATATTCTACTTTAGTCGAAGACAAAGAAACAGTTGGCTATTTGTTTGACAACCACGATATAGCACCTTGACCAAGGAAAAATGCATATCCTTGTGTGGATCTCCTGGTCTCATGATCTCTGGCATAGTCACTGTCATAGTATCCATGCAACCTTGGATGACTTCCTCTATACTCTATTTCAAAGTGTCTTGTACCTCTGATGTATCTCAAGACTCTTTTGGCTGCATTCCAGTGAGGCTGTTTTGGATTTTCCATAAACTGTGCAAGTGAACTTACTGCATAACAAATATATGGTTGTGTGATAATCAGATATATAAGAGATTCGATGAGCTGCCTATAGTACATGTCACTAACTGTAGGCTTTTCTGAATCTTTTGTAAGTTTCAAACTTTGTTCCATGGAAGTGGCTACAATCTTGCAATCCGCCATATGAAACTTCTTCAAGAGACTGTCAACATATTTGAGCCGACTCATGAAGGTGCTATCTGAATCTCTCCATAACTTAATACAAAGACAATAGTGCATAAGTCCAAGATCTTTCATGTCGAACTCTGCAGATAAGTCTTGTTTTAGCTTTTTGATGAAGCTATCCTTGCTTCCGGTCACAATCAGATCATCTACGTACAAAAGTGCAATAGTAATGTCTTCCCCTTGAACTTTGTAGTAGAGAGTATGATCTGTATTGGACTTCATGTATTTCAGATCAGCAAAATACTTGTCGATTCTGCTGTACCAACTTCTGGGTGCTTGCTTTAAGCCATAGAGACTCTTCTTGAGATGGTAAACATTATTCTCCTTTCCTGGTTCCACATAACCTATTGGTTGTTGCATGTAGACTTCCTCGTCTAGATAACCATTGAGAAATGCATTCTTGACATCAAGCTGATACACATTCCATCTGCTAAGTGTCCCTAGTGATATCAAGAACTAGTCTGGCTTTGTATCTTTGAATACTTCCATCTGGATTGTACTTCACTTTGTATACCCATTTGTTTGCTATGGCCTTCTTTCCTAGTGGAAGGTCACATAATTCCCAAGTATTATTCTTGTATAAAGCTTCCATTTCTTCATTCATAGCACTTTGCCATTCTGGCTTATCTACTGCATCTTCGAAGTACATTGGCTCTTCTATAGCCATGATGGTAGTCATAAGAGCATAGTTGGTGGTTTCAACCTAAATTGCTTTGCCTTTCTGAGCATATGTCAATCTGGCTTGAGGTCTGCTTTCCCTAGTAGACTGTCTGAGCTATTGTGGCTTTGCTCGGGGTGTTTCAGGCAATTCTAGCTCTTCTTCATCAACCATTTTTTTAGATGACTGTGAAATCGGTGCGTCTATCTCGTGTATTTGAGGTTTTCCATTTTGATTCCTCATCAAAGATTACGTCTCTCGAGATAATGGCCTTGCGGTTGATGGGATCATACAACTTGTATGCTTTACTTTCTTCACTGTAGCCAACCATGATGCATTTGCGTGGTTTCGCATCCAATTTCCTACGGCGGTGATCATCATGTATGTGGGCACATGCTATACAACCAAATATGCAAAGATGCCCAATGTGTGGCTTGTGTCCAGTGAATGCTTCATAAGGTGTCATACCCTGAATCGGTTCGGCGGTAGGAAGCCGATTAAGCAAATAGTTTGCAGTGGCCATTGCTTCCGCCCAATACTTTCGGAAGATGCTTCTCACTAAGCATTTCTCTAACACTATCTGCTAAAGTACCAAATGTTCTTCCTTTCAGCTCTTGCATTCTGCTAAGGAGTATCTACATAAGTGAATTGTCTTCGAATGCCGTGACTTCTGCAAAAGTTCATGAATGCTGAAGACATATATCCACCTCCTCTATCTGATCTCATGACTTTGATCTTTCTACCGGTCTAGTTTTCTACCATGGCTTTGAATTCTTGAAATCTGGAAAAGACTTCAGATTTCTCTTTCAAAAAGTAGACCCAACAATATTTGCTGTAGTCATCAATGAAAGTCAAGTAGTAAAGTGAACCATTGATGTTGCGGGTCTGGGCATAACCCCATACATCTGTATGAATCAAATCAAGAATACCTCTTGCTTGAGAGGTGCTTCTGCCAAAGTTGGTTCGCTTTTGTTTGCCGAAGCAGCATGCTTCGCAAACTTTTCCAAGAAACTGTAGCTTTGGAATCTCGATTGCCATATTCTAATTCCTGAGATCTAGCAAGCTCTTCAAATTGACATGACCATATCTCTTGTGCCATTTTGCAGATAGTGGCATTTGTTGCAGTTGAGCTAACATGGCATGCAAATCTGGTACTATAGCTATCATTCTGTACAAGCTCCTTCCTTGACTCCTTTTCCTACTAGTAGCTGAAATCTTCTAGATTTGTCTTTGATAGTGTATTCATCTCCGTTGAAGATGACTCAATAGTTGTGTTCCGTCATTTGACCTACTGACAAGAGATTCTTGCTGAGCTTCAGAACATAGAGTACATCTTTCACCAATCCTTTCGTACCAATGAAATTGTTCATAAGGATAATGCATGTCCCTTGAACTGGATTTGGTGTATTATCTACTGTGTTAATGACATTCTTTTGACCTTCTAATGGTTTCATCTCTATGAACCATTCCTGATGATTTGTCATGTGAGATGATGCACCTCTGTCGATGTACCAAGGATCTTGATCTACTTGCTCAACTTGATAGTTGAAATCCTCTTTTGGATTGCACTCAGTATCTAGGTACACTGTATCATTCTCATGCATTTCCTTGTTTGCAAGAAACATATTTACATGTTCATTTGCATAATGATTGTGACTATAATGTCCACCACAATGATTTCCTCTTTGAGGAAATTCCCTCAATTACTGCTGGATTGACTGCCTTGGTCGTATTGCTTATTGCAGCAATCTCTTTCCTAGTATCCAAACTTATGACAGTAGTGTCACTGGATGTTTGACAAGTTGGTGGACACATTCGCATCTTTCTCAATTGGAATGATTTCCTCTTGCTGATTTTGATGTTGCTGATGTTGATGCTAATTTTGCTGATCACTTTGTTGCTAATGATGACCACTTCTCAGGAATGATCTACCTTTGCTTCTGTCTGAAGTTGTGAATGCCTGATCATTAGAATGACCTTTGCGTGCATGAATGGCTTGAGTCCTGAGTTCTTCACCAAGTAATACTAACTGAAGTTCTTCTAGTGTCGGAATTTGCCGTTGAATGAAAATACTATGGACTAGATTCTCATATCCCTCTCCTAGTCCATTCAGGATGACTTGAACCATTTCTGCTAGATTCATGGTCTCTCCTACTGCTGCTGCTACGAGTTGATTGTTGTAGTCTTTGATCCTAAGTACGTAAGCATGATCGGATTTGCTACTATTTGCAGAAACTCTAGTTGATTTGGTTTCTTAGTGTGAGAATCCTGGAAGTATTCATGGACTCGTAGTAGAGAGCTGCAAACATATCCCATGCTTCTTTCGATGTCTTGACGGTGTTGAGCTGTCCTAGCATGACATCTTGCACATTCTGTTTGATCAGATGATATGCATACTTATCTTTCTCATCCCATTCTTCCTATGCTTGATCTACTTCTAATGCAGAAACTGTTTGTGTAGCTGGAGATCCTACTGCTGGTGATGTGACAATAGGTGGAGTAGAGCTACTACTGGCTGGACCGTCAAATGGTCTAGGTGTAGATCCATCGACATACTCCCATCTTTCCTGAAGTACAAGAGTGGTCTCCATTTGGTATTTCCACGTGCCATAATTGGAGTTTTCTAGCTTAGCAGATGCCTCTAGATTGAGGTTGCTAGTAGTAGACATCGTGCAAGAAATGTACTCAAAGTGTCGTGAAAATCACTGTTTGAATCAACTGCAAAACACTATCTGTGGCAAGTGAAATCAAAATTGTTGGTGAAGATAGAACTGCAATATATAATCCGATCTGAATTACAAGGCTTGTGGGAAATGATGCCAGGAATAGCCAAGAGGTTTTACAAGGCTAAAATAAGCCATGAAATAGCCGAATAGGCTTTACAATGATGGCATGTGTGTGTGAAATCAAATCATGTGCTATCTACCCCACTAATCAATTGGCAATGCCTTTGAACACTCTGAAGTTTGCTCACTGAATTGATGAACGTCAGGTTTCAGGTAATGGTCTCCTCTATGGCGATCTATTCTACTCTGATCTAGATCTATACCAATCGTCGATCATTGAAAGAATAGCAAATAATTTCTTTTCTTTGGTTCCTTTTATGTGCTGGGTCAGATGTGCTGATGTAGAGGCTGATGTGCATGTAGGAAGTGGATTTGTCAGCAAGGCTCAAAAGTGGGTGATACTTGCACCAAAATATATGTGTGATGTGAAGAGCACGTAGAGCACAAAAAATTGATCGTTTTAACTTTTTATAGCACCCTCAAATTCCTCCTCGATCAAGAGATATGACTTGATCTAGGTGGAGGGGTAAAAAAGAGTGAAAATGCATTCAGTGATGTGGCAAGGTGAGTCACATGCCAAAAAGGAAAAACTGTGCCTAGCAAGGGATAGTGCCTGTGGAGCACTGTGTGAGGTGGCACCTGTGTGCAAATGCAAGGTGCTGTGGGTGCCTTGCAAGGGGTAAGTGTGCCTAGTAGGGGGGCCAGAGTGCCACGTGGCACATATGAGGTGGTAGCTTGCTGACATCATGGTGTTGCTAAAGCTTGGAAGAGTGGCCTAGCTATCTGTAGAGATTGCTAGGATATCATAGACTCTCTCACAATGGAACATAAAATAGTCTCTCCCTATCTCTCTCAGAGAACAAAAAATAGACGGAATTCTCTCTCTCACTCTCTCAGATTAAGAACACTCAAACTTGAAGAAGGACTCTCACTCACACAGCCTCTCAATGGAATGAAGTGAAGAATGAATCTAAATCTCTCACCAATGGATGGAAATTCTCTATCACTCAATGGAATTGAAAGAACACTCAATCGCTCTCATTCTCTCGATCTCTCAATCTCAATCTCTCTCACAAGGATGGCACCTTAGCAAAAGGTAGAACCATGCTCTGGTAAAATATGAAGAGGGGAGAGGAGAAGAGTGGAGATGAGGAGAGAGGGCACAGATAGAGAGCACACCACAAATGACTAACTATACACTAGATTTAGTTCAAAATGTAGAATATATACAAACCCATTTAGGGTTAGGGTTAGGGCATCTAACCCTTTCCTTTATAGCACTCTATAAGTGTTAGTGCTATGCACATATGATCACATGGTGTTGAGTGTGATCTCTCAACAAGGTTTACACACTAATATAGCTAACATACCCCATAAACCAAGTGGGGGTGACTATCACTACTATCAAACCAAAACCAAAACCAAAACCAAAATTGCAAATTAAAACTAAACCATAACGCTATGTGCTAAAAAAGTAGTCATTGTCGGGATAGCTTCCATCCTCTAGGTCTATGACACCGTTTTCATTCACAAACGTGACCAGGTCCTATCTTCAATCATGCACGCCTTGGAACTACTCTCAATTTTTTCATCACAGGCTTTCTTGTAGCAACGCTTATCTTCATGTCCTTGTTTGCCACAATAGTTGTAGACAACCATTGGCTTTTTACCATTTGACTTCTTCCTCTCCTTTGCAGCAACTCTTGCTTAGTGTTGCTTACCTGTTGAATCTTTGTTTGTCTCTCCTCACTCAACAAGATTGACACCACTTCTTGAAATGAATGATCATCGAAATTAAGACGTAGCATAGCCACCAACTCTGTATACCTAGAAGGAAGACTAGTAAGCAATAAGGCTTTGGTGTCATCATCTTCCACCCGTACTAAGAGTGCTTGCAAAACTACTTGATGATCGAGGACATCTGATTGA
The DNA here is from genome assembly GCF_047967505.1 of Dipteris shenzhenensis. Classification (NCBI taxonomy): domain Eukaryota; kingdom Viridiplantae; phylum Streptophyta; class Polypodiopsida; order Gleicheniales; family Dipteridaceae; genus Dipteris; species Dipteris shenzhenensis. Next base: position 7,234,923 of record NC_141597.1, read on the forward strand.
GGTGTGTTGCTAATGACTCTCCATCACCATCTGCAAAGACTGAACAATTCCCGCTTGAGCATGATTTTAGAGTTCTTGCCTCTGGAACCAAAGAGTGTCTCAAGCAGTGTCCAATTTTGACGAGCTATTTTTGTGATATCTACATGATGAAAATATTCCAATCCAAGGGCTCTCCCTATCAGACCAAGAGCCTTCTCATTTTTTGCATCCCATGTTTGCATCTTCTCGTGACCCCACTTGCTCGTGGCTTCTTCTCAAAGCCAGATACTACACCCCATATGCCTTTGTCCATGAACAAGAGACGTACAAATAATTGCTAGGAGGCTAAGTTCCGACCTTGAATGTCACTATTAAAGTGTCGAGAAGTCCTTTGGTAGAGTCATACGAGATGTGTCCATTGTCTACTGCAACAATAGTTGCCCACACAATCCTGCACAAGTACGTCAAGTGCAAAAGTTATCCTTTCTACTTATGCTTCGGGGTTTTGCCTGAGAGCACTAGAAACTCTAATGATTTTGAAATGTGGCGATCTCATTTGTATCTTTCTTGGCAAGCTAAACTCTCAAGCTCTCAAGCACATGAGCACTTCACTCTCGACCAAAACTTACAGACTCTTAGGAAGCTTTGCTGTGAAACCAATTGTTGGAATAATCATATTTAATTGCATGCAACATTTTCACATGAATAGAAAAAAGATGATAATCAGAGAACTTATATGAGAGATAATGAAGACTTTCAAACACACAAGACTACAAAACTTGACTCAAAGACCTCAACATGCATCCCTACTGGGCTTGTTGTGGAGGTTCATAAAGAGTAAGACTCCAATCTCAAAGCCGCAAAGGCTTTACTACAAACTGAGAAAGATTGACACACATTCGATTACAATAGAACTGACACACAACCAGACTATATTGGAACATATGCGGTGAATGGACAAGAGAACCCACAAGCTCACTGAACAAATCAACACTAGTTGAGACAATCCTTTATATCATATGAATCAGCCATGAACCACCACCATACCCAGCTCAAAATGGTCGCCAACAACCCTCGCCAATTTTTCGGTACAACCAACTTGTTGGTGGCCATGACTAGCTGATGAATCCTCCAAGAGTTGTCTCCTAGAAACTGCCAAGAGCTATGACCTCCTAACTCTATGGAGACATTCCTAAAAGTTTGGAATGGAGGAGCCGAGATGCCGCCCTAGAAGAACCATGTCAAGTCTTTGCATGCAACAGTGCTAAGTGGCACAATACACATGATGACTGACCTTAGGAGGGTGATTCTCCCCCCCATAAGGTTTATACACTAATATAGCTAACATTAATAACCTAAGCATGGCCAGTAGATTCTATGTTATGCCTACAGGTGCTATGGACAAACAGGTTGGAAGAACTTGGTGTTGGGCGATTAACTACCAAATTGATTGGCAGGAATGCACTGCGATGATAATAGCTCTTCCCATCCCTCCAATGGCTCATAATCAAATGGGTGGGGGCCCTACTAGCTTCCAAAATGTGCACCTCCAGCATCAACTTCTCAGTCTATGGAAGGTTAGAGTCATCACATAGCTTCACTTCTATACTCACGTCCTACATCAATGGGAGTACTAGCTGATCAACTGAATAAATCTTGATCAAGAAAATGCAAGACCAAAAAGGGGAAAAGAAGTATCATTCCAGGTGATATCTAAATGGTTGCTACATTCTCAAGGCTTCTACGATGGCGATGACTACATGTGGGTGCCTAAAGCTTTGTCTACAACAACTATGTCCCCTTAAAGCCTTCCACTGAGACCAAGTAGCCTTCAACATCATTCATGGTGGGTAAGACAACACAAGAACTTGCCTCTTAAAGGGGGCAGTCCCACGAGAACCTACTACTAGGACCTTAGGGCAAAATGTGGATAAGATGAAACCATAAGGAACTCCTTTCTACCCCCGAGTGATTGTGTTACAAGGAACAGCTTCATAAGTGGCCACAATAGTGACACAATAACCTACTAGAAATAGGGTAGTAACACAAGAACCTATTGGATCCTCATATTAGTGATCAAGTGATTGCAGTTCGGTTGAGTGGGGCGGCTGACTGGGGTGGCATCGGGCTCTGTTCATACCTCATTCATACTCACTTTGGGGCAACCTTTGTCTCCTCTTGGTCGGTTGGTATTGGTCCGATGGTGGTCTTTTCAGCCAACCCGTAGCCAATTGGCGGTTCCTATTGCAGCATGTGATATAGAATGGGCATATACAGCATGGGGTTGCCGAGATGACCTCACCATGTGTCTTGAGGTCTTCCAACATCCAATTACAAAAATAATCTGCCCACTTAGTGACTTGGGGGCTGCCAGTCTTGCCAAGATGTTGGGCATGATCGATTGGTGGTGATCCGTGTGTTCGCCATCGGTCAACCACCACTATAGGGTGCATGTTGACTTTTCCAACTCTAGCTTAATTATTTATAAAAAATGAATGCACCCCTTTCTCTTCTTTTGATCGTACCGGTAGATGTCACTGAGGGCCTTGGGCATCTTCTTCTTTTGAGAGTATTTGTCGACAATGACCAGTAGGCCGAAGGCAGCTTACGCCACATCCACGTTGAGGTGGTAGAAGTGGGGAGTGCCTATCGTGTGGTGCGGAATGTTGACGTTCGTATTGGAGTTATAGACTTGGAGAAATTCTCCCTGGAGCCTCATATATAGGTGATAGAGAAGGCGGTCTACCACCATGGATCCTAGACCTATCACTGCTGGCGAGTGATTCTTGAACGGATGGCTCCTTGAGCGCTTGATATGCCACTACATTGTGGTAATGGAGGGTGTAGCGAAAGTGGATGGCACATCTGTCGAGCTATTGGAGCCATGCCTCTCCAAGCAGCGAGTGTGTTTGCGATCACACAATTTTGTATCCCCCTTGTGTGGGCGTTGGGGTGCACTTCCTTGATGTTCTTGAGGGAGGAGTGCTTGTTGTTGTAGGTGCCTCTTGGGTCGAAATTTGTTCCTCCATCTGCAAGTCTGAAGTTGGAGGACATACGGATTGTTGCAGAGGGCGTGCTTTGTGATTCGGAGGGGCCAATGGCTTGTAGAATGGGAGAGTGGAGACCAAGCTTTGATTTCAAAAAACTCATTTTCAAGATCCATGGAGAAAGAGGATGGCAACTGAGTAACGAGTGAATCGATAGAAGAGGAGGAGTTTGAGGACATGAACTGAGGGCTGAACTACTCTCTAGAAGAGGGGAGGGGGTTGGGGGATTCTTGGTAGACTTTGATTGTATTTGCTATGGCGACGACCCAGGGGAATAGGGGGCCTTTTTATAGATTTCACTATCCCTACAGTTGGGTCGACGACATAAGGCGATGGGGCATGGGGATAGAAGATATGGTGATAGTTGGCGGGTTGTTGGTAAGGCAACGGTCGGCAAGATGGGAGCTATAGCAATGGTCGACAGAACAAATACCAGGGCAATGAGCCGTGGGGTTGAGTGGAGGGCTACATGCGGTAGGATAATAGTATGGCAATGGTCAGTGGGATAGCAGTATGGCCATGGTCGGCATGATAGCAGTATGGCAACGGCCAATGGGATAGCAGTTAGTTGACTAAGAGAGAGAAGAAAAGGGAAGAACAACCACCTCTTGAGGATCCCAAATGATGAAGCTCTGATGGGAGTCAAAGATGACCTTCCCGATGCTTCCCTATTCCTCATCAACATCATCCCTGAGTGTCAAGGACGTAGCACCATATCAGCTAATTCCAAGCCAACTATACTGCATGGGCAAGGATGACATCATGCATAGATGCATGTGTGAGCACAAATACATCGATGTGCTCAAAGAAGCCCACTTTGGGATTGCAGGAGGGCATTTTGCCCCACTGATGTTATGACACGTAAGGTGCTCTAGGCTGGCTTTTGGTGGCCGACTCTCTTTGGAGATGCAGCTAACTTTGTCAAGCGGTGTGACCCCTGCTAGCATGTGCAAATCCCATATAAGGTGGACATGATGCCCTTAACATGAATATTAACTGACCAACCCTTTGAGAAATGGGGCATAGATTTTATCGAGACCAATAAGTCCAATAGTTAAAGGAACAGGGGCCAAATATATTATTTTGGCCACAGGTTACTTCACCAAGTGGGTAGAAGGGAGAGCCACCGTGAAGGACGATGCAAGATCCACCACTAAGTTCTTATATGAGCAAGTTATCATGCAGTTTGGATGTCCATTAGAGCTAGTCAATGACCAGGGAACTCATTTCCTCAATGAAACTATAGCGAATGTGAATTCATGATTATACATAGGAAATCAATGCCCTACTCTCCCAGGGCAAATGGCCTAGCTGGGAGCTCGAATAAAACTTACTGCAAGATTATAACTTGCATGATGGAGGTTAGTCGTACCAACTGGGAGCATAAGCTCATCGCAGCCTTGTAGGCTTACCGAACATCTTATAAAGTGGCCACGAACTGCACCCCCTTAGCCTAGATTTTGGAGTTATGCCAATGGATTATGTAGTACCTAGCCTTTGCCTTATAGTCAAGGAGAGGCTCACAGAGAATGCCTTGGCAGAACGCTTGATTGACCTTGAAAAGCTAGATGAGATGAGGTTGTGTGTAGTCTACTGGCTCTGGGTGGAGAAGGCATGGCACAAAAAATGGTTTGACCACAATCTCAAGAACAAGGACCTCATGGAGGACGATCTCATGCTCCTTTATAGCGTTCGCAACACCAAACGTAAGCTCAAGTACCAAGGCATGGGTCCCTACTGCATGGTGGAGATCACTCCACAAGGAGTGTGTCAAATAGCCACCCTAGATGGAGTAGAAATGGATGGCTAGCTCAACGAGAGCAAATTGAAAAGATATAATGGCCCGCTCACCCTGCCTACCCTTCAAGCCATCCATATAGAAAAAGAGCTAAAGGTCGAGGTAGCACATATGAAACGCTAGGCCATCGAGGAAGCTAGGGCATGTAATTCCAAAATCATATAACGTAAGCAAATTGTCTTACTTAAGGCAACTCTCAAACACCCAGGACTAACTAATGAGCTAACGGTAGAACCAGCCTAGTTGAATGTCCAATTGTAGGGTCCGAGTTTATGCATCCAAGCACTCATGGATTCAGGATCAAGCCACAACTTCATCTCCCACGATGTATGGGAGAAGTTACAGGTACCCCCAAACCTCACTATCGCTTCAGTATGTGCTATCAATGATCAACTCTTAAGTACATTAGGATATCTGGACTTGAGTCTCTAACGGTTGTTTGCCAGACAATAGAAATCCGCTTTTATGTTCTCCCCACAGAAGCGACTAATGAATAGATAATATTGGGAAGGACTTGGTGTTACATCATGAATTGCCAAATCAACTGGAGGGCCAGAACAGCATCCCTCATGAATGGGGGGAGAACTACGGTAATTTCACTTTGTGAACCATGTCCCGACGATCCCCCTACTGCACCATCACCAGCCTTGGGCAAGGAAGTTCTAAGTGAAAGTGGGCCTAAAGCCCTAGCAACCTCTAACACTCAAGATCTCGATCCTCCAAAGAAAGCTCGACCCTGGAAGGAACAGAAAACGAACTACAGTGGGTGGCTGGGTACGATCGCAAATTACTATGCCACTATTGTCACCCACCTAGGAATGCTATGAACAACAGGTACAAGAAACTAGTCTCTATGCTCAATGCTACTTCAATAGCAATCGGTGGCATGAAAAGATCCAAGCAGAGTATGGATCCCTGATCACTCCTAGGATGACTCCAACGGGGGCAACCCCACCTAAGAGGAGGACATGATGCCATCCATCACTTCGACTCCCAGGCCCTAATCCACCTCTCCAATCGTAGCATCCCCACAAGCGCTAGGTTGCCACCAAGCTCTTGAAAACCAATATAGTTACAAATGCAAGCAAGTTATCTAGGTACCGAAGTTCAAATCCCAACCTGCAGTGGTTCCAAAGGTAGTAACACAAGAACCTGTGTCAACCATGGATGCAGTGCCACAAGAACCTACCATCGACGAACCTGCCACAACAAACAAACCCCCAAGTCCCAAATGTGCCCTAGTACCATGAATTGTACAACTCAACGTGAGGATCGCCTAGGACAACAAGGAAGCAACACAAGAACTAACCCCTAGAATGGGGGGAGCTACACAAGAACCTTCCTCCAAGCCCAAGGGCGAGCCATCAAAGGACATTCCACTCATATCATCACCAACGGTGCTGCCTGAATATAGGTACAAAGCCACAAGAGCAAGTTTTCGCACCGGTTGTGGTTACACAAGAACCTGCTTATCTCACGACAAAAGATCTCCCCACAAAGGATTGTCACCGCGCCAATGCACCTCTGGCAACCAGAATGAGACACAAATTAGACATGTGCTCTACATGGCTAATAACGTGCTATGCGACATCGTGACATTCATCTCCACCGCATTCCACATGATCAAGTCCAGGTCTAGGTGAGTCTATACGATAGGCATATCACCATGATGCACCTGTAGCTCACAAGTCACCTCCATGCCCATGCACCCACACGCATTCACAGTCAGGACTAGGTGATTACGGTTAGTACGTCCATTATGCATTTTTTTTATTCTGACACCTTGACCTCACAGTCCACCCCACACCTAATCCATACACCTCATGTTCACAACCACCCCTTTATGGTCTTTTTTCCTTCCTTTTTTAATCCTCCGTTCTTTCTCCCCTCCCCCCCCCTCTCTCTCTCTCTCTCTCTCTCTCTCTCTCTCTCTCTCTCTCTGTCTCTCTCTCTCTCTCTCTCTCTCTCTCTCTCTCTCTCTCTCTCTCTCTCTCTCTCTCTCTCTCTCTCTCTCTCTCTCTCTCTCTCTCTCTCTCTCCATGGGTCTTTCCTTTATGCACAACAACCCTGAAGTCAAACTCCAAGAGGATTAGCATCCACCTAGTAATGAGTCCCGGCTTGTTGACCAAGTACATTATTGCTTGGTGGTCCACAAAGATGACGAACTTGTTGGCCAACAAGTAATGCAAACTTCTTAACAGCATAGACCATGGTGAGGCCCTCTCTCTCTATTGTTGTGTAGTTGACCTCGGCATTATTCAATTGCCGGCTCGCAAAGTACATCGGGTAGTCTAGATTATACTCCCTTGGTTGGGCTAATACACACCCGATAGCAAAATTGGAGGCATCCATGTGAACATGGAATATTATATTCCAATCTTGGGCTCATAATATTGCTGCGGTGGCCAGGGCTAGTTTGAGGGTTTCGAAGCATTTTTGACATCCCTCGGTCTACTCAAAGACTACTGATGGTTTGTATAGTGGCTAGGCTATGCCTGCGTTGAATAGAATGCACCTTTGATAATAGCCCATGTGGCCGGTAAATCACTGCACTCCCTTGGCATTTGTGGGGGGTGGTAATTCCAAAATGAGCTTGATTTTGTTGTAGTCCATGGAGATACCATTCCGAGACACTATATGGTTGATAATTATGCCATGTGTTACCCAAAATTGGCACTTAAGGGGATTCAAGGATATACAGTACAACTGGCATATTTTGAAGACTAGTCTTAGGTATTTCATGTGATCATCCCATGTCGAGCTCATGCATATGTCATCCAAGAAGACTTCCACAAAGCCCCTTAGGTACTCCTTGAAGACAGTGATCATCAACCGTTGGAAGGTGGTGGGCGCATTGGTCAGCCCAAATATCATTACTCTAGCCGTGTGTACACACCCCACTCGATTGCAAAGGCCGGTTTGTGTACACACCCCACTCGATTGCAAAGGCCGGTTTGTGTTGATCGTGTGGAGTGATGGACACTTGGTTGTACCTAGAGAATCCATCTAGGAAGCTATAGGCTTCCTTTTCGGCTACCCTTTCCAAGACATGTTCCATGAATGGCAAGGTGTAGTGGTTGCGCTTGGTGGTGGCATTAACTTTTTTTAGGTCTAGGCATACCCAAATCTTTCCATTCTTCTTCAAGACTATCACGAAGGGTGACACCCAATCGATTTGCTCGATCTCATAAATGAATCCTGCATCTATGAGTTTTTGGATTTCCTCGCTCACTATGAGTGCATCTTTGGGATTCATAGAGTAGGGACGTTGATGCATTGGTCTAGTGTCATGAAGCATGAATATCATGTGCTACATGACTTCAGTGAGCACCCCTTTCATATCTGTGTATTTCTAGGCCATACAGTCCTTGTACTCTCAAAGGAGGGTATTAAAGCATTCTCCTCGTTGGAGGTGAGATCATTGACAATGAATACTAGTTGGGGGTCCTGACCTTCTGGCACCAGGTTTACCTCCTTGTGACTCGGGTTGGGCCATCATTTCCTTGGAAGCACCCATCTTTCCGAGATCTCTTGGCCTATTGGTATAAGATCTTGCGATCCTCGATTCGATCCCTCGATTCGATCGTGTAGGCCTTGTAGTGGGCTGGTACCTGTCGTAGATCCTCCTTCTCTTCACCTTCATCTTCCACTACTTCGTGGGGGGTAGTCCTCTTGGCCCTAGTCGGGGCTTTTGGATATTGGGAGTTTTGGACCTGAAGGGGGCTCTTTCATGGCACTTATAGAGCCAACTGGGGAGGTTACCTTGCTTACCCTTGCTCCCCAATTAGAGAAGAATTCCTGATGGGCGGTAGTGGCACCAGCATATGCTAGCCACCAGTAGAGGTCTGATTTGACCCATACTGTCCCCTTGCTTACCTTGCGGGGTTTGAGCATGTTGAACATCCTAAGGGGAACCACCGAGGTCAGCCTCTTGAGTTTGGGTGTTGTCACTTGGAACCCTATTCTCTCTGGGACATCAATGTTGGCCAGAATGTGCATCCAGTTTTGAGAGAATTCTAGCTCAGGGAGAGAGGCATACCAAAATTCATCAGACTTCTCATCATCTTCCTTCCCATAAGGTTGGAATAGCTTCAAGGATGCTGTTTGGATGGTTGTGTCAAATTCTATGGCGGTGAATAGTTGTCCTGGGACAAAGGGTGGGTCTTGTACATGTGCAAGTCCACTTGCATGACTTGCTCCTCATGTTGCAAATAGATGTTGTCAGTGTATAGTGTTGGTAGGTTATGGGAATAGCCGCGTTAGTGTCATCACCTTCGAAGTATAGGCCTAACTTACTGATGGGAACCTTATGTAAGTTCTGTCCCTCCTCTAGCAATTGATCGGCCTTGGGGCTAGTAGGTCCTATGGGTAGGAATGGTCAATTCATCCAGTAGGATAGGTCTCGCCAGAGGGTGGGATTCTCTCTTAATAAGGAGGCGATTGGCATTTTTACCTCGATAGCGAGGAAGGCTGCAACTTGGCGCTATCACAGGGTTCCTGAGAGGTCTCTCTACCCACTGATAAAGCAAATCCTCAAAATCATAAAGGTCTCCTTCTTCATGTAGGTTCCACAATACTGGGTCCTCTTGGAACATCCGTTGCATCAAATCTGGAGCCTCTGACTTACTGAAGCTAGAACGTTTCTCTTCTTCTACCCTTTCAGGCACCCTAAGCACCTTTTCCTCTCCGTGAGTGGTGAGGTGAGTTGGGTGGATGGTATCCAACCCTCTACTAGCCTTGAATCTATGCTCAAACTTTTAATGGCATTCTCGTACCAAGCCTTGAGCCTCTATTACATATTGCTTTTCCAGGGCTGGGTCTGGATAGGTTTTGTCTGCAATGGCTTGTTTACATTCGAGTATGGAGGTACACTCGGGTCACCCTAGGAGGAAGTTTGTCTGGAGGTAGAGGAGGTGGTGAGGGTGGCTGTCTCCTCATCGGAGCCATCTTAAATGAGCACATGGTCGACCCCCTTGCCTACCCATATGGCCCTCTATTTGCGGTGGTTGAGACACCTCAAGATTTTGTGGTAGGGGCTCTTTATCCTTCCTTGCTTGTTTCTTCATTGCCCTACATATGCCTTTGGCCTACATCCTTGTGATGACCTTCAAGGGTACCACTACCACCTGTCCCTATTCAATACTTAGCAAGTTAAGGCTGGTGCTCTTAGGCGGGGTGATCGGAGTTGCTAGACTTCTCAAGGGACAATCCTTGAATAAATGTTCTATTTTGCACCCCACACACAAGGGTGTAGGGCCTGTCGTGTGTGGAATAGTTGGGGTAAGATCCCCCCTCGAGCTCAATCCCAATTCCTGCACACCAAGTAGGTCTCTGAACTTGTGCAGCTTCTCTGCACCCAATGCCTTCGTGAATATGTCAGCTACCTGATCCTTTGTGGTGACATAAACTAGATCAATAAAACCTACTAGAACCTTCTCCTGCACATAGTGATAATGCACCTCAATATGCTTTGTTCTAGCATGATAGCCTAGGTTATTTGCCAAGTGTATACTGCTCATGTTGTCACAATAAATGACAACTGGCCCATCTATAGACTGATGCATATCATAAAGTAGCTTATGCAACCAAGATGCCTCACATGCAGCCATTGTTGCACCCCTGTAGTCAGCCTCTGTGCTCGAGAAAGAAACTATAGGCTATTTCTTGCTGCTCCAAAAGACTGCAACACTCCCAAAAGAGAACACATATCCACTAGTAGATCGTCTATCAAAAATACTACTAGCCCAATCAGCATCAGTGTATCCATGCAACTGTATCTAAACCCCAGTCTCATAAAATAGTCCATACTGCAATGTGGACTTCACATACCTCAGTATGCGTCTAGCTGCATCCAAATGCAGTTTCCTTGGAGCTTGCATAAAGTGACTTACCAATTCAACAACATAGCTCAAATCTGGCCTGGCAATAGTCATATAAATCAAACTTCCTACTATGCGTCTGTACATAGTAGGGTCTTCTAAAAGCTCACCTACATCTACGCTCAACTTCACATTCTACTCCAAAGGAAGAAATAGGCTTACAGCCTGTCATCCCATATTTGGACAGCATGTCCAATCCATACTACCTCTGCAAGAGCCATATCCCACTTGCAGATCTAATCACCGCAATGCCCAAGAAGTAACGCAGCTCTCCCAAATCCTTCATCTCAAACTTCTACTTAAATAGCATTTTCACATGAAGGATATCTTCATCACTATCACCTGTGATGATCAAATCATCAACATAAATGACAAGCAGCATAATGCCTTTCTCTGTTTTTCTCACATAAAGTGAGAAATTTGCCTTGGAAATCTGAAAGCCAATAGTGACAAGATACTGTCCTATCTTGTCAGACCATGCTCTAGGTGCTTGCTTCAAGCCATACAAGGCTTTCTTCAACCTGCAAACAAACTCAAGATGAAAAGCATGCACATAACCTAGTGGTTGCTCCATATAGACCTCTTCTTGCAAATCACCATGCAAGAAAGCATTCTTTACATCCATCTGATGTAAAGACCATCCCTTTGATGCAGCCATAGCAATGACTGCTCTTACGGTTGCCATCCTTGCAACCGGATTTAATGTTACTTCATAATCAATGCCATATGTCTGTGCATACCCCTTGACAACTAATCTTGCCTTGTATCTATTCACAAAACCATTTGCATTGTGCTTCACCTTATAAACCCACTTGCAGCCAATTGCATTCTTGTCTTTAGGCAAAGGCACCAATTCCCATGTAGCATTTGCTTCCAAGGCATCCATTTCTTCATCCATGGCTTTCTCCCATTTTTCTTTTCTCATGGCTTGCTCAAAAGAAGTGGGTTCTGGTTCATGTATCACTTTGACCATATAGGCATAGTGAATGGCTGTAAATCGCTTTGGTAGACCTGTGCAAAATAGGCTCACTACTAGGTTCTCTCAAAACATCCCTTGTCTTCCTTACTCTAGGTGTAACAATAGAAGGAATACCCAACTCATCATCAAGGCTCTATTCTGAGCCACTGGATTCACCATCCACATAAGACTGACCTGCATTCACATCAACCATGGGCTGATCTACTTTCTCTTTTCCCTTTTGTGATACTTGCATACCACTATCTGCTTTGCTTTTAGGAGATTCTCTTGATCTCAATCTGCCTGTCCATGGCAAAGTATGTGAACCACTGCTAGACAACACTACAGGTCCACTAATATTTTGTGATTGCTGCTGTGAATTCTATGCAGCATTACCATTTTTTGCATCTACATCATCAATCACATTAACTGGTTTATACCAGCTGCTCATCTCATCAAAAACAACATCTCTGCTCACTCAAAACTTACGAGTAGAAGGGTTATAGCATCTATACCCTTTCTGCTGCAGAGAATAACCAATAAAGATGCACTCTTAGCTTTTGGATCCAACTTGGATCTCAACTCATCTCGCACATGAACATAGGCAATGCAGCCAAAAACTTTCAAATGAGAAATATCTAGTTTTGTACCAGTATACCATTCCTTTGGCATCATGCCATGTATTGCTGCAGTGGGAGTCCTGTGCATTATGTAGATTGTTGTAGTAATTGCTTTAGCCCAATAATAATCTAGCAGGTCTTTTTCATTGAGCATGGCACGAGATACCTCTCCAATATGCCTCTTTTTCCTTTCTACAAGTCCATTTTGCTATGGGGTATGATAGCATGATATTGCTGCTTTATGCCATGCTCTTGCAGGAACTTGTAAAACCATTTGAGATGTACTCTCCCCCTCCATCTGACCTTAGGCATTTTATTTGCAGGCCTATTTCTTTTTCAACCATAGCTTTAAAAGCTTTGAAATGCCCAAACGCTTCACTTTTCTTTTTCATAAAATACACCCAAACTTTTCTGCTGTAGTCATCAATAAAAGTAACAAAATAATGACAGCCTCTAATAGATGCAGCTTTAGTAGTCCATACATCAGAGTGGATTAATTCCAATGGCCTCTTACTCTCTTGAACATGTATAGGAAATGGTTTCCTTGCCTGTTTTCCAAATTGACAGGCTTCACATACCTTATGCATTTCTACAACCTTGAACTTAGGCAATCCTGCAACAATATTTTGGGCCTGCATTAATTTAAGTTACTGTACATTAGCATGACCAATGCGTTTATGCTAGATATCAATATTTGCAACTACATCGGTCCCATGTGCAAACATTGCTGCACTCAATTCAGGCATCTCCGCATCCAACATAAACATCCTGCCCTTCTTCTTCCCTTTTGCTATCAAGCAACCTTTATTTTCATGTCCTTAACAAAGCATCCATGAGGATTAAAACTGACCTGCAAGCCCTACTCAACCATTTGACTAACAGAAACCAGGTTCTTGGTGATATTCGGGACATGAAATACATCAGAGAAGTATTTCTTTTTTCCATCCTGCATAGACAAAAGAATTTTACCAATCTACACAATAGGATGTGCAATATCATCACCAGTCTCCACAAATCCTGGTCTTTCCATTTTCCTTGCATCCTGCATCCATTCTGCATGACCTGTCATGTGGTTTGATGCACCTGAGTCAACATACCACACATCATTGCTTTCTTCTGCACTTGTCACAGAATTGGTCATGTGCTGCACCATAAACAGATGCTCATTTCTGTCATCACCCTGTCTACTAGAGGATGCATAATTGCCTTGTTGCAATTTTCCAGTCATGATGTCATTCTGCTTTTTATAGCAGTCTTTAACCATATGACCCATTTTACCATAGTAGTAGCATTCAACATTGTTGTTTGCATTTTGGCCTCTCTGCCATCCACCACGACCTCTTTGGCTCCCCCTGCCTCTAAAGTTACCACGTCCTCCTCCATAGGACTGGTTTTCTTGAATTTGCTGCATATTTTGATTTTTGCCACGGCCTCCAGATCGGCTTGCTCTACCTCTGCCTCTACCTCTTCCAGCATTTGAGTAGAATATTTGAGTAGAAGATAGTTTCTTTTGAAGTTCCTCCTGAAGAAGATGCACCACCATTTCTCTGCTCTTCAGAAATTAGAAGAGCAATCAAATCTCCAAAATGAGGAAAATTCTCACAGACGGCAATGGATGTCCAGAACTGTGCATGATCCTTTCCTAGACCATTCAAGGTCATAGAAACTAAATCATCATCTTCCACTGGCGACCCAATAGAAGCAAGTGCATCTGCAATCTTCTTCACCTTCATGTGGTAGTCATTGATGCTCATATTCTCTCTCTATACATTATGCAACTCCTACTTGAGCTACATTTTCCTGGCTTGCATATTTGTGCTATACATTTTTGTCAAAGTATCCCACGCCTCCTTCGACGTGCTTGCATCCTGAATATGCACAATCATAGAATCTAAAATACTGATAGATAGCTAGTACATAACTTTTCTGGCTCTCTCATGCCAGCCTTTAAATGCCTGCAACTCCTGTTGATTGGGAACATTAGGAATAACTGGTTCTTGTTCAGCTCCAGTAATGAACTCCCAATAGCCTTTTCCCTTAAGGAAATTCGTCATTTTAAACTTCCATTCTTGGAAGTTGTTCTTGTCAAGCTTCTCAGTGACTATCTGTGAAAGAACATCAGATGCCATTATAGAACCCTACAAAAAATATTCTATCACTACAAAAAACACAACTTCTGCCTCACAAGGGCAAATCTGCAAAACTAACGAAAGTGGTATTTGACCACACAATCACTGCCTAGTGACGATTTTGCATCAACAGGCAATAAGAATGATTCTGTCACTCCCCATATCTCTATGCACAGGCATACAATGCAATTTCTACGGTAACTTTTCACCGACCTGCAGAATAGTGGTCGCATAGCAAAAACAGGGCACTTTTCTTAGTGCCTGCGGAAAACTTCCGCCACCAAAACGACGGGCCTCGAATCAAAAAAATAATGTCACCAAGGGCTTCGCTTTCTCCCACAGCATATACTGCCCTCTCGCCGCACCGCGAAGGGCATCCCAATCTGAGACAGTGCACTCTTGCACTTTCTGGCTATGCTACCTGTAGAGATTTTCTCCCAAACTCGAAAAAGGAAAGCAACACTGATCCTCTTACCTAGACACCGCAAACTTGGTTTGCTTTCTTGAGCTCCTTACCACGAACCGAGCTCTAATATCATGTGAAGAGAGTGGGAGAGAAGTAAGGAGTCTCACTTGCAGCTTTCTCACATACACAATGGGGGAATACACACAAAGGTGGAGGCTAAAAATAGTTTTCCTCTTCTTAGTTGTGAAAGCCAAAAGAACTCTCTTGGTACAAAAGAATAGGTGAACCCCTATATGTGGGTCTCAAACCAAACTCAGCTAACTAAGGTGGCATACTAACTGAGCCACTAACTAGAGTACATAAAGATAGCTATCATCTAGCTATTATTCATGGGCGGTGTACCAACCGCATCTGCAGCTAACAAATCGGTGACATAAATGCACAACAGTCACCCTGGCATATCATGAGTGGAGCTTGATATCTCAACAAGTGGTACAAGGAATAGGGTTGGCCCTCCCTTCAAAAGGTGACATGTATAAAAGGCCAAGTGGTTGACTTTGGTCTTCATTGTTGTATGCAACCTTTGAGAAATACAAGCTCTCTTCTTGCTCATGTGTTGAGATTGAGGTTTTTTTCTCTCATTGTTTGCCTTTGGTGTTTTCCATGACCCCCCTTCACCTTCTTCTCCTTCTCTATCCCCTTCCCTTCTTCCCCTCCCCTCCCCTCTCTCTTTCTCACCTCCTTCTTCTCGATGGAAACCCCATTGCAACGACCCCGTAGGCAATCGAGTGACACAAGTAAAGGATCTACTATGCAATGCTCCCACAAGGAGCAAGAGTCAGGAGCTTCGTTGGCACATTTCTAGCACCCCTATGACATGTGTGTCTCCACCTAGCAATAGATCTTTGGCACCGCTGTCAGGGAGATACGAGGTATGATTTTGCATTTGTTTAGCTTCCTCCCATAAACAACCCAATGCACATGTCCATAGACCTTATTAGTGGAGATTAGGAGTGAATGGAAAGTGGAAAAGAGTGAAGAAAGACTGATTTTAGAGTAGAAAAGCTTATTTTTAGGGTAGAAAAGCTTACTTTTAAACTTTTTGTCCATAAAGCCATTTCCATGAATTTGAGCTTGTTTTTTATTGTCTTTTGATGTTTGTTTATACAAGAAGGTAACTAGAATGATTGCTATGCTGTTTGTAGTGTCAAATCAAACTAAACACTCTTGAAAATGAAGATTGGAGTGGAATTTCAAAAGTGGTTTTGGGTGCTTGATAGTCCAACTTGTAGAAACCACTCACTTGTGTGCCAAAAATTAAGTTTTTGTGATGTTCTTTGTTTGTGGTAGGTAGTTTAGGTCCTTAACAACCCCCTATGCACACATACCTGGAACAAAACTTAAAGAACCACCAGGAATCATCAGAAGAGGGTCAGTGACACTGCATGTTCCCAGACATTCCCTAATCCAATGACCCATCGCCTTAGCGCACTATCCCACTAACCCGTCGCCTTAGTCTCTATCCTGCCGACATAACACATGTCACTCACCTAACCCACCGTTTTAATTATGATGTGTCAATCCTATCGGCCTAACAAGCATTGAGCTGGTGCCTTAACCATGATCCCTCTGACCGGTGCCATTCCGGTATCCTTGTGAAGCAAGCTATCCCACCAGTGGTTAACCCTATGACTATTGCGACATTTCCATCACGCGGACTTGAGTTATCTTAGTCACCCATTGCTTTTATGCTCACCCAATGGCATACCAACCCCAACACAACCCACCAACGCATGTCATGTGCTATCTCACCGACCATTGCCTTAATGCTATCCCTTTGACCCGACGGCATACAGCGAACCCTTTGACCGGAGGGATAGCTATGGGAACAAATTCTCTGACAACAAATACAGAACAAACTCTCTGACAAATTATGGTAGGGTGTAGTTTCGCAAGGATCTCGTGTAAAGAAAGAGGGAGAGAGATAGGAGACTCAAGTTCAGCTTTCTTCACAACACACAAAAGAGAGAGAGGACACAAGGTTGGAGGGTGAAGCCTTTCTTCACTTTTGCACACAACAACAATACAATAGAAGAGGGAAATACCCTATATGTCAAAACCTAGAATACGTGGTTCATATGTGAACCCAAACCAAAAACATACGTGGTAGTCTAACTACACCACGAGTACAACTAACATAGGCGGTGACATAAATGATAGTCATCCAGGAGATATATCGGGGGTAGAGCTTGATATCTCAACACTCCCCCTCAAGCTCAAATCCATCTCACGTACACCAAGCAAGCTCCTAAATTTGCGAAGCTTCTCGGTACCCAATGCCTTTGTAAAAATATCAGCCACCTGCTCCTCAGTGCTGACATAGACAAGATCAATCTCACCAGCTAGAACCTTCTCTCTCACAAAGTGATAATGCACCTCAATGTGCTTCGTTCTAGCATGATAAACTGGGTTATTAGCAAGCATGATGCTGCTAATGTTGTCACAATGAATGACAACTGCTGCATGAACTGACTGTCCCATATCTCCAAGTAGCTTCCGTAACCAAGCTACCTCACATGCAGCCATTGCTGCACCCCTGTACTCTGCCTCTGTGCTCGACAAGGCAACTGTTGGCTGCTTCTTGCTGCTCCAACTGATGGCACCACTCCCAAGGGAAAACATAAAACCACTAGTAGATCTCCTGTCTGAGACACTACCAGCCCAGTCAGCATCTGTGTATCCATGTACCTGTAATGCACACCCAGCTTCATAAAACAGTCCATAATGCAATGTGGACTTCACATACCGTAGTATGCGCCTAGCTGCATCCAAATGTGGCTTCCTCGGTGCCTGCATACACTGACTCACCAGCCCCACAGCATAGCTCAAATCTGGTCTGGTTATAGTCATGTAAATCAAGCTACCTACTATGCGCCTGTACATAGTAATATCTTCAAGAAGCTCACCTATCTCTGCATTGAGCTTCACATTCTGCTCCAATGGAACAGAAATAGGCTTACAGCCTGTCATCCCATATTTGGACAGCATGTCCAAACCGTATTGCCTTTGCAACAGCCATATCCCACTCGGGGATCTAATAACCTCAATGCCCAAGAAGTAACGCAGCTCTCCCAAATCCTTCATCTCAAATTTCTGCTTCAACAGCAGCTTCACTTCATTAATGTCTGCATCACTATCACCTGTAATAATCAAGTCATCAACATAGATGACTATAAGCACAATCCCTCTGTTTGTCCTTTTCACATAAAGTGAAAAATCTGAATTGGAAATCTGAAATCCAATAGTGACAAGATATTGTCCTATCTTGTCTGACCATGCCCTCGGCGCCTGTTTTAAGCCATACAAGGCTTTGCGCAACCTGCATACAAAATCGGGGTGTGACTTATCCTCATAACCTTCTGGCTGCATCATATAAACCTCTTCCTGCAAATCACCATGCAAGAAGGCATTTTTCACATCCATCTGATGCAAAGACCATCCCTTTGCAACAGCCATAGCAATTACTGCTCTCACGGTTGCCATCCTTGCAACTGGGCTGAAAGTTTCCTCATAGTCAATTCCATATGTCTGTGCAAAACCTTTGGCAACCAATCTTGCCTTGTACCTGCTAACAGACCCATCAGCATTGTGCTTTACTTTGTAAACCCACTTGCAGCCAATAGCCTTCTTATCATGAGGCAAAGGCATCAAATCCCAAGTGTGGTTTGCATCCAAGGCAGCCATCTCTTCATCCATAGCTGCTTCCCAATTTTTATGCCCTGCTGCATCCTCAAAACATGTGGGCTCTGGCTCCTCTAGAACCTTGACCATATAAGCATAGTGATGTGCTGTATACCCATCATATCTCAGCCTGTCAACTGGATACTTAATACGAGTGGACCTCCGTACAACTGGATCAGTTGCAGGCGTCTTTAAATCATGCCTGCTTTTCCTTGCACCAGGTGTAACAACAGAAGGAATCCCAAGTTCCTCATCAAGGCTCATTTCAGAGCCGCTTGACTCTCCATCAACATGAGAGCTACCAGCAGACACATCAAATACTGGAGCATGGTCCACTTTTTCTTTTCCCTTATGTGATACCTGCACAACACTATCAGGACTACCATGTGACGATTCACTAGATCTCAATCTCCCTGTCCATGCATTAGATCCACTAGTAGAGGACTCTCTGGGTCCACTCAAGGCTTGAGATTACTGCTCTGCATTTATTGCAGCATTCCCATTTCCTGCATCTGCATCTCCTACCATAACAGTTGGTGCATACCAGCTGCTCATTTCATCAAAAACAACATCTCTACTCACTTGCATTTTGCGGGTGGAAGGGTTATAACAGCGATACCCTTTCTGGTGCTGAGCATATCCAATAAAGATGCATTTTTCTGCCTTTGGATCCAGCTTTGTTCTCTTCTCATCAGGAACATGAACATAAGCTATGCAACCAAATACCTTCAAGTGAGAAATATCTGGTTTTTGGCCTGTATACATTTCTTCAGGCGTCATGCCATGGACAGCTGCAGTGGGGGTTCTGTTCATAATATAAACAGCAGTTGCTACTGCTTCAGCCCAAAAATAATCAGGCATGTTTTTCTCATTTAGGATCGCCCGTCCTACTTCTGCAATATGCCTGTTCTTCCTTTCTGCAACCCCATTCTGCTGAGGGGTAGACCTGCATGAGTACTTCCTTTGAATTCCCTGTTCTTTCAGATATTCACAAAATTCTTCTGAAAAGTACTCTCCCCCTCCATCAGATCTTAGCACTTTAATATGCACACCTTTCTCTTTTTCAACCATGGCCTTAAAAGCCTTGAAATGACTGAACACTTCACTTTTGTGCTTCATAAAATAAATCCACACCTTCCTTGTGTAGTCATCAATAAACGTCACATAATAATGGCATCCACCAATAGAAGCAGCTTTGGTTGTCCAAACATCTGAATGGATCACTTCCAAAGGTCTTCTGCTCACCTTAGCATTTTTAGGAAATGCATGTCTGGCCTGCTTACCCATTTGGCATGCTTCACATACCTTTTGCATTCCCTCAACTCTGAATTTAGGCAAACCTGCAACAATATTTTTCGTTTGCATAGATTTCAGCCTTTGTATATTCACGTGCCCAATGCGCTTGTGCCATATCTCAATATCTGCAATGACACCTCTCCCATGCGCAAACATAGCAGCTTTCACCTCAGGCATATCAACATCCAAGGTGAACATTCTGCCATTTTTGTTGCCTTTCGCAACCAAGCGGCACTTATTTTTCAAGTCCTCAACGAAGCATCCATCAGGGTTAAATCTAACCTGCAGACCTTGCTCAACCATCTGGCCAACTGAAACCAGGTTCTTAGTGATTTTTGGAACATGAAGTACATCTGCCAAGTACTTTGTTTTGCCATCCTGCATAGCCAATGGCACTTTACCAACCTGCGTAATTGGGTGCGCAGTATCATCACCTGTTTCAACATAACCTGGCTTATCCAAATTTCTGACATCATGAAACCACTCACCATGACTGGTCATGTGGTTACAGGCACCTGAATCAACATACCAAACATCATTGCAAGCTGCAGCATCTCCTGACATGGAGTTAACCATATGCTGCATCACAAAAAGGTGCTCATTTCTGTCGTCACCATGCCCACTTGATGATGCATAGTTGCTTTGCTGCAACTTCCCACTTTTGATGTCATTCTGCTTTTTATAGCATGTATTCTCCTTGTGTCCAGGCTTTCCACAATAATAGCATTCTGTGCTGCTATTTACTTGCTGGTTCCTTTGCCATGAACCACGGCCTCTTTGGCTCCCCCTGCCTCTAGAACTACCACGTCCTCCTCCATAGGACTGGTTTTCCTATTGTTGCTGTTGGTTCTGATTTCCTGCACGGCCACCAAAACGGCCTCTTCCTCTACCTCTGCCTCTACCTGTATTCGAGTAGAAAGCAGTCTCTTGAGAAGTTGAGGTGGCTGAACCACCATTCCTTTACTCTTCACTCAGCAAGAGAGCAATAAGTTCCTGAAAATCAGGAAATGTTTCACGGACTCCAATGGATGTCCGAAACTGTGCATAATCTTTCCCAAGACCATTCAAGGTCACGGACACTAAGTCCTCATCATCAACAAGTGCTCCAATGGAGGCAAGAGAATCTGCAAGACCTTTCACCTTCAAGGAATACTCATTTATATTCAGATTTTTCCTTTGCACATTGTGCAACTCCTGCTTTAGCTGCATCTTTCGTGCTTTGGTATTTGTGCTATACAGCTTCACCAATGTATCCCATGCTTCCTTAGGCATCTCTACATCCTGTATATGCACAATCATAGAATCTGAAATGCTAACAGACAGCCAATACAGGCATTTTCTGGCTTTTTCATGCCATTCTTTAAAGGCCTTCAATTCAGCAGGAGTGGGAGCAGTACCCAAAACTGGTTCTGCAGTTTCACCACTGATGTAATCCCAAACTCCCTTTCCCATAAGGAAGTTTGTCATCCTGAACTTCCATGCTTGGAAGTTGTTCTTGTCAAGCTTCTCACTGACAATGGTAGACAGATTCTCAGACATTTTACAAATCACGAATTGCAACAGCAACCTGTAAACACAGCAAATGCCTCACAAGGGCAAATAGCAAAACTTCTGCGAAAAGCCTCACAGGGGCAGATCTGCAACACTGACGAAAGTGGTATTTCACCACACAGTCACTTCCTCGTGACGATTTTGCATCAACAGGCAACAGGCATGAATCTGCAACTCCCAATATCTCTGCACGTAGGCATACGATGCAATTTCTGTGGCACCTTTCCACCGACTAGCCGCGCGGTGGTCGCACAGCAAAAACAGGGCCTTTTTCTGAGTGCCTGCGAAGAACTTCCGCCTTCAAAAAGGGCCCCGAAACGGCCTCAAATCAGAAAAATAAAGTCACCAGGGGCTTCGCCCTTGTCCGCAGCATATACTGCGCTCTCGCCGCACCACGAAGGGCCTCTCAATCTGAAGCAGTGCACTCCTGCACTTCTGGCTGTGCTACCTGCAGAGATTTGCTCCCAAACTCGAAATAGGAAAGCTACACTGGTCCTCTTACCAGGACACCACAAACTTGGCTAGCTTTCTTGAGCTCCTTACCACGAACAAGGCTCTGATACCATGTAAAGAAAGAGGGAGAGAGATAGGAGACTCAAGTTCAGCTTTCTTCACAACACACAAAAGAGAGAGAGGACACAAGGTTGGAGGGTGAAGCCTTTCTTCACTTTTGCACACAACAACAATACAATAGAAGAGGGAAATACCCTATATGTCAAAACCTAGAATACGTGGTTCATATGTGAACCCAAACCAAAAACATACGTGGTAGTCTAACTACACCACGAGTACAACTAACATAGGCGGTGACATAAATGATAGTCATCCAGGAGATATATCGGGGGTAGAGCTTGATATCTCAACATCTCGTACATGCACTTGAGATCCATGAGAATTTTGTCCAAGGAGCTTGAGCCCGAGGAAAGCATTTTGGACTCACACAGACCACCCTTTGCCCCAGTTTTTGATCAGCTCCAAAAGGGAATTCAATTCTGAGCTCCCATTCAGTGTTAAGGTCCTGACATAGTGATCCCTCCAATTCACACAAGACTGAGAGCTTGAACAAGGATATGCAAGAACCCACTGGCCCATTGGCCTCCGAAGACCCTTACACTAGCATCGTTCCACCTCATTCTCCTACTCCTTTCGTAGCCTCCAGATAAGGGGGACTATATCCAACATGTTTGGACAGTGAGGCCAAATAGATTCAGTATAAATGGAGAACCCTTTCCACAATATGCCCATGGAAAGGGGAGGCCAATGATGACCAGTCCTTGAGCCAAAGGTAGGGACTAAGACCATTTTTGTGGACTCAGGACCCACAATCTTCATTGGGCACCCTGAACCAAAGCGCATGGAAGACAAAGACCCGTGGATGAAAAACTTTGCAAGACAAAGCCTTGGCCTTGGAACCTCACGAGACTTCCAAGGGGGAAACCCTTATGAACCTCCAATGGCTTGTGGCCTAACGAGACGAATGTTGGGGGCACTTAGAAGGTTGGAGGTTCATAAGGGTTTCCCCCTTATGAACCTCCAACCTTCTAAGTGCCCCCAACATTCGTCTCGTTAGGCCACAAGCCATTGGCTATGTGCCCTCACAAATCCCACCCTATAGACCAATGCAAGGAGCATCCATACAAATGCCTGGTAACCAGCTCCCTCAGGGAGTCCGACAATTTACTCCCACAATTACAACCCCATTGTTGGGGGGAGTAGGCCTTACAGCCCCAACATCAACACCAGTGAACCAATGGACCCTGCTACCAAAGTAAGGCCTAAGGCCACCTCTATGTCTTATTAGGCCCACAATAGTGCCACCTCCTCAAGCTTCCCAAACAATGCTATAGGATGAGGCGATGCGCATCTTGGTGGATGCACTAGGAAGGGGGGCCGCTCGACTGTACCCATATTTCTAGCAAGGAACATCAACCCCTCTAGGAGTCATCGGCCCATAGCCATCTCCATGTTGATAATTAAATTTCTTGGGGAAGGAGATCCAATCTCCCACATGGAGCTATTTGAGCAAATATGTGAAGCATTTGGTGTTCTTGAAGATCTAGAAATTATTAATGCATTCGGCCTCAACTTGGATGGCAAGGTAGGCCAATGGTATAGGGCCCTCATCCTTGAGGAGAAAGTCAACTAGGAGGCATTGTAGAAAGCCTTCATTGTAGTGTTCACCCCCAGTGGTCACAAGTGGAGCCTGGTTAATCAGCCTGGTTAATCAGTTGTATGAGGTGAAACAAAATGAGAATGAGTCCCTTCGAGACTACATTGCTAGGATCAAACACCTCAATTCCCGCTCTACAAACCACATGAGAGGATGAGCAACTAGTGATTGTTGCCTATCTTCCTCACTAGATTGGTGGACCCGAAGCTGCATGACCATTTAATGGTCATGAACTCCACTTCTTTCGAACTCTGCAGCAGCAAGGTAGCCATCCATATAAGTGATAATATGATGGATAAGGATGTCAAGGACAAAACTACAACTCCATCCAAGGTATCACAATCAATAAGGTCTTCCAGTACAAAGCCTACCAAGAAGGAGGATAAAGAGTCTAAGGGTTTAAATATGGGGTAGTTGGCCTCTAGTCTACTAAATCAGCTACCTAGCAATGGAAGGCAGGAACCTCCAAGGAAACACCCAATAACCCCCACTTGTTCTTGGGAAGAGACAATGTTTGGTGTGGGGTATGCAATGGCAATCACCCCTCCAATGAGTGCCCCTCCCTCAGAGCAAATCAAGCCCTCTATTGTGCACACTACTATAGATGGGGGTACCACGGCACCTCTCACTGTCAATTTTTGAAGGTCCTTCCCCAACCATCTACCAACCAGCCCCAACTGGCCCTGAGGGCCCCACCCAACCTGATGAATGCACAAGGAGCCCCTCTAGCCAAAATCCAAGGCAATACAGGGTACAACATGCTCCATTATTGCCACCCATTCTAGGTTTGCACCTGCCCCCACCTCATATAACTCCAATCAAAGAATTTGTGGAAGAACTACCTAATGATTGGGAAGAGCCTGAGCATGATCACAGACATCCCGACTATCATCCTTATGAGGAAGGAAGTGGCATCATAAGTCACTACCTTTTACATGAGGATCAACATGTCTTGGTATATCAAACAACGCCTGTGGCCTCGAGGGCAAGAGATATGAATTGATTGGCCCAAAGGCCCCCAATCCATAGGCAAGTGAATGCTCGTATAAGGGTGTAGTGGACCTTCTTGTATCATGCTTTAAATGCCAAGGGCTACACTTTTTAAAGGATTGTCCATACAGGGATTGAGAGTGCTCTCAACGGAAGCAAGAATGGAAGAAGGAGAGAGAGAGACAGAGAGCCACACAAGTTTTTGGTGGGTGCAGAACCACCCTAATCTTCTTTTTCATTCATTTATATATGTGTTTGAGTATTGTACATAACTGGGGTTAAGGCACAGTGACCTTTAACCCCCACAACCTCCCACTTAAAGGACAATGTGCCTTTAAGGGAGAACAACCAGTGAGCATACTATCCAATGCCCATCAATACACGACAATACTCAAACCGCTGACTAGGTAGACTCTTCGTCAGCATATCTGCAGGGTTATCATCTGTATGAACCTTGACAAGCTCTATGCGCTTGTCCTCAAGTACCTCCCTGATGAAATGGTACTTGACCTCAATGTGTTTGGTCTTTGCATGAAAGACTGGATTCCGTGCTAGCTGAATAGCACTCATGGAATCACTATGCAATGTCGATACACCTGTATGAATCCCCAAATCTCCCACTAGCCGATCAAGCCATATAGCCTCCTTGCAACCCTCTGTGGCTGCAACATACTCAGCCTCTGTGGTAGATAAAGCCACGCACTTCTGTGCACGAGACATCCACGACACTGCACCACCTGCAAAGGTGAACACATAACCAGAAGTGGATCTCCTACTATCCACATGCCCTGCATAGTCTGAATCTGTGTACCCAAGTACACGCATGTCTCCTTTACCAAAGCAAATGCACATCTCCTTAGTACCCTTCATGTACCTCATGATGCACTTAACCGCCTCCCAATGCCTCTTTCCTGGATTAGCCATATACCGGCTAACAACTCCCATTGCAAATGCAATGTCTGGTCTAGTAGCTATCATAGCATACATAAGACTCCCAACTGCTGATGCATAAGGAACCTTGGCCATCATGGCCCTCTCCTCATCTGATTTGGGACTATCTGTATGACTCAGTTTCACATATGGAGGCAATGGAGTACTCACTGCCTTCCCCCCCTCCATATTGAAACGCTGTAATACTTTTGTAACATACTCTTTTTGTGAAAGCCAAAGGAGTTTCCTACTCCGATCACGCGTGATGCGCATACCAAGAATATGACCTGCAAATCCCAAATCCTTCATATCAAAGGCCTCATGCAACTTGGCCTTTAATGCATCTAGCTCATAAGTATTCTTGCTAGCCAATAGCATATCATCCACATATAGTGCCAGGATTATCAGGCTACTATCCTTAGCCCTTTTAGTGTAGAGGCAGTGATCAATTTCACTCCTTCTAAAACCCAGGGACCGAATGAAAGCATCAAACTTCTGATACCATTCTCTAGGTGCTTGCTTAAGACCATAGAGACTCTTCTTTAGCTTGCAAACTAAATGCTCTTTGCCCTTTTCTTCAAAGCCTTCCGGCTGCACCATGTAGATGTCCTCATGCAAATCCCCATGCAAGAAAGCTGTCTTGACATCCATTTGCATAAGCTCCATATCCTCTACTGCCACTAGTCCAAGCATGCATCTAAGTGTGGTCATCTTCACAACCGGAGAGAATATCTCATCAAAGTCCACACCCTTCTCTTGCTTGAACCCTTTAGCAACCAAACGGGCCTTGTACCTAGGCACATCATCACCTGTGACCTTCATTTTGTAGACCCATTTACATGGCAATGCTTTCTTTCCATGTGGCAAAGAAACCAAGTCCCAAGTCTTATTCTTCATAAGTGAACTCATCTCTGATTGCATAGCATACTCCCACTTGCGTTGATCCTCACGCATCATAGCCTCTCTGTAGCAAGAAGGCTCCCCGCAATCAGTAAGCATCACATAGTCTACCCCTGGAACAAACCTATCAGGCGGTCTAGACACTCTAGATGATCTTCTCAAGGGCATTTCAGCTTGCTGTCCCACTTGCATATCAGCCACATTTGGCTCATCATTTCCACCAATAGATGATCCATCATCTACCCTTGATTGTATACCTATGGGAGTACTTGGTTGTACCATTTCTTGCACATTTGGTGCATGGACAGCTTGCTGTCTATCAACATATGCAGGTGGATTCACATCCTGGAAAGTGATTCTCCTCATTTCCACATCCCTCATGGGTGCCTTATGCATCTTCTTCTCATTGAAGACCACATCATGGCTGCGTATGATCTTCTTTGCTTCTGGATCTTAGAGACGATAGCCCATCTCTCCACTTTCACCATAACCCAGAAAGATGCATTTCCTAGACTTAGGATCTAGCTTCTTTCGAAGCTCTTTTGGCACATGTGCATATGCCTCGCACCCAAATATACGCAAATGAGAGTAAGAGGGCTTCTTGCCACTCCATGCCTCTTCAGGAATACCACCATCCAAACTCTTACTAGGTGATCTATTGATCACATGCACTGCAGTCTTCATTGCCTCAGCCCAAAAACCACCAGAAAGACTTGCATTGGAAAGCATGCATTGCAACCTTTCTTGAATGGTATGATTCATCTTTTCTGCAACTGGATTTTGCTCTGGAGTACGAGGGGATGTGAGCTCCCTCTTAATCCCACGTGTATCACAAAAATGCTGAAAGTCATGAGAGAGATACTCTCCACCATTGTCAGTCCGTAGGCATTTAAGCATTCTAGCTGACTGATTCTCATCCAAGGCCAGCCATTTCTGAAATACCTGGAACACATCACTCTTCCGAGCTATAGCATAAGCCCACACTTTCCTAGTTGCATCATCAATGAATGTCACATAGTATTCAGCCCCGCCTAATGACCGTGTAGGCATGGGACCACATACGTCTGAATGCACCAAATCAAGCATTTCAAACTCTTTCTTTCCCCTTCTTTTATGGGCTGATTTAGTCTGCTTCCCATAGAGACAGTGCTCACAAAATTCAAAATCAGAGAAACTCAAATGCGGTACATAACCCAAACGGCATAAGAGTTTCATTCCATTCTGGCTCATGTGCCCCAACCTGCAATGCCACAAAGAAGTGCTTGGCTGCTCGGTTATTGCAACAACATGATCAAATACCCCTGATACATGTAAGGGATACAAAGTCCCACACTTGGCACCCCTGGCCAAAAGCATAGAGCCCTTTTGAATTTTCCAACTCTGAAAGCCAAAAGTGGTTTGAAAACCAGCATCATCTAGCTGACCCACTGAAATAAGACTCTTGGTCAGCTTAGGCACATGTCTCACATGTTTCAAAACAAATGCAGACCCATTTGCAAAAGAAAACTTTATGTCACCTGCTCCCACTATGTCACATGCATAGTCATTTCCAAGATGCACACAACCTGTCTTTCCACTATCATAAGTGGAGAACCATTCCCTATGGGGAGTAACATGGAATGAAGCACCAGAATCCAAAATCCAATCCTGGGAATATGCATCATCTGAAGTGGTAAGCAACTCTGCAAATAAAGTAGACATGAAGAGAACATCATTGTCACTATCATGTGTGACTGCATTGATCTCCTCGATCTTCACTTTTCCTTTGTCCTCCCTTGGACTCTCTTCCTTTTGATTTGCACCCCAATTTGCATTCTTTTTCTTATCCTTTTGCTCTCTTTTCAGCTTGTAGCAATCCTCTTTCATATGGCCCTTCTTGCCACAGTGGTAACACTCAATGTTTCGTGCCTTGGATTTGCTACGAGACTTCCCTCTTTCTTGGGACTTCCCCCTGAACTGTGATCTGCCCCTTTGCACATTTAAGGCTGCATCCTGCTTTTTGCCATCCATAGACTTCCGTCTAATCTCCTCGGCCAACAAGCTACCCACAACATCATCAAATTTCAGTACTCCACCAGGTGCAGAGTTACTGACAGCTGTACGGAAGGTATCCCATGAGGATGGCAATGAACATAAGAGAAATATTGCCTTAGTCTCCGCATCAAAATTCATCCTTTGAGCCTGAAGCTGGCTGAAAATAATATTGAATTCATTCAAGTGAGAAGCAATGGAGACCCCTTCCTTCATTTGCAGCTCAAACAACCTCTTCATGAGGTAAACTTTATTAGAGGCAGTTTCCTTCTCATAAGTGGCACACAGTTTCTTCCACAAATCTTCCATAGTCTGCTCATTTACTACTGTGAAATAAACTAACTCTGCAAGATGGAGTCTAATAGTAGACTTTGCTAATGCATCCAACTCATTCCAATCATCCTCAGACATATTTGCAGGCTTAGCTTCAATCCCTGCCAAGGGTTTAATCTGCTTCTTTTGAATAAGCACATCCCTTATCTGTTCTTTCCATAAAGAAAAGTTTGTCCCATCAAACTTTTTAATGCTGAAAAACTCCTTTTCAGGCATGGAAGAGGATGCCATGATGCAAATAAAGCAAAATCCCAAATGCTAGTGCCTGCAAGAGAGAATCACACCAAATACTAGGTGCATCCAAATGTGTATGCCACAATAGAGTGAAATATCACCAAAATTCAAAGCTCAAAGCATCAAAAGATGCATCTGACTCATGTGCATATACTATGCATCCATATGAGCAAATCTGGCCCAAAAGAAAATGCCAATAAGTGCCAAATGACTCAAGCATAAACACTGTCCACTGGCATATGCATCAATAATGTCTCATCCAAGAGAGCATAGCACTATCAGTGCATCACCTACAATGTGTCAAAGCTGTCCCTCAGCATAAAATAGCATCCATGTGCAAAGCGTCCATAAAAAATAGCATCCCACAAGGCAATTTGGGCCTATTAGCGCATCCAACAAGGACCGCAATGCATCCAAATGGCCTATAAATCATCCACTGCAACCCAATGCATACCACGAACGAGCGCACACTGCTCAAACTACAACCAGAGTGATCTGCATAAGGTATGCTCAAGAAATCATAGTCCCACGGTAATGAGCGCTACTGAAAATAGAACCTGAGATGCTTCAAAACATGGGCGCCATTGCATAATCGGACTCAGCAAGAAAATCTGCAAATATCTCTCTTCTGCCAGAACTCCAAAATCCCAACCGATGAGTGAGAAATGGGAGTCAACACTTATCCACTGCCATGTGGCATAAATCTAAGGTTTCAAAACCTTAGTATGAAAAATGCATAACAGAGAGACGAAATCGAATACACAGAGATTTATAACTCTGAAAATCCTCCACTGAATCACGCAAGAACTGATAGGTAGGGGTTTTTGGGCATCCGGAATGCAATGGGACAGACGGTTTTGGAAACCGTGGCCTCAATCACTGGGTCCAACACACGGACTGAAAAACGTTTTTCGGAAACAGAGCTATCTGTAAACTCCACCGGAGTGCGAACGATGAGCAACATAGAAGTTTTAGGACCTCCTGAGTCCACCGGAACTGACAGATCTGCAAATGGTTGCTCCAAACTTGAGTTCCAACACCCGGGCAAAAAACGCAGGAATTGACACAGTGAGTCAGAAATCCACTGAAATGATCTCAGATTCAAGAATGAAGGTGTTTCCAAGCTCCTGAAGTAATGTGGACACCAAAAGCAAGCAATAGTTGCCTCCACAAGTCAATACGGAGTCTCTGTCATCGAACGGAACAGGGAAAAGCTCAAAAAACGACTTTTTCTTTGAAAGCTCTTAACAGGCTCTCAAAACCACTTCGTAAAGCCAAAGTGACTTTTCCAAAGGTTCCTCCAAGGTCTCTGCACACTTGGATGCAAGTAAAGTCACCCACAAAGTTTCCCACAAAGCTTCTCCTTCCTCCCACAGAGCTGCTGAGCTTCCAAGCATTCACGCACGCTCAACTAGATCACCCGGGCTCTGATACCAGTTGAGAGTGCTCTCAACGGAAGCAAGAATGGAAGAAGGAGAGAGAGAGACAGAGAGCCACACAAGTTTTTGGTGGGTGCAGAACCACCCTAATCTTCTTTTTCATTCATTTATATATGTGTTTGAGTATTGTACATAACTGGGGTTAAGGCACAGTGACCTTTAACCCCCACAGGGATCTCACCCCTGTGGTCTCGCCCACAAGAGGTCCCACACCCTTATGTGCTATTTCAGGCAATAGAAGCTATTGTTTTCAAAAGAGTTCCATCTAAGTGGATTTATTTTTAGATATCATTTTAGAGGTCATACTCATTCAGGCACTTTATGCATCAATGTGTTCACAATGTTGGCAAAACATGATTTGCTTTGGAACTCATGACTAATGAGGTAGGCCCCAAATAAATCACTACAAAAATCTTTTTCTTTGTGGGACATTATAGGACAAAAGAATCTCGCTCGTCCCACATACAACTAGTATCAAATAGACAAAATGATGCACACTAAGAAATAATGCCAAATTCATTAGCTAAAAATTCACACCACTTGTTTGAATCCTTTGGCTATTAAGAAGTTTCAATCCTTTGACCCTATCAGAGTATATAAGACTTTTTTACAACTATGAAGGGATGGTGTAGATTCTACATGCCTTCTTAGAGGGCTTTAGTGGAATCTTGTGCTTGGTCAACTTCACAAGTCCCTATGTTGTTCCAACTCACCTTCCCAAGGGATCTCATTGTTTGACTTCTAGCATGCTACTCTAGCATCCATCCTCTTACTCTAGTTGTGCGGCTTTTTATCCTATTGTTCCATCTTTTTGTATTAATCATGGCTTAGCACCTTGGTTGTGGGCCTTGGCTTGCACCTACATTTTATATAAAAACTTTGTCTCTATTAGGGATGGACTTGTGACTAGTTGCGCATTGCTAATGCTCCTCTCCCACTAGTAACCCTACAACCTTTGGCTCTCTAGCTACTTGCTATGGATTTGGCTAGCCATTCCATTATGCGGCTTTGCCTCTAAGAACATGTGGTAGGAGCAACTAGCACTAACCTTTAGTCCATGCTTCCTTTATTGAGTCGACCTCCCTTTGTGTCCACCATCATACAAATGTCTTTGGTGTCAGCTGACACCACAAATAAATTCAGGTAATCATAGAGAGACCAGCTCATGAATCAGCCCTCAAATCAATGCTATGATTCATTATCCAAGTTTTCAGTAGGGTTACCTATCATTTGGCTCTAATTTGGGACTCCTAGACTTTGGAACCTGGTTTGAAATGCCTACAATTTTACTTGTCATTCATATTCAATTCAACAGCATTTTCCTCCATCATGTAGTAGTAGACCAATTCTACCCACTCATCCTCAATTATCTCTCTTATGCAGTGGTAATTATCTTTGATGTTCTTTGTCTTGTTATGGAACACCAAGTTCTGCACAATCATTATAAAACTCTAGTAGCTGCAATAGATCTCCATAGATTCCTCACTTTGGAAGACCACCATGCATTCCAAGATGCAAGCGATTCATAAAGGCTCACTTGATACCATACATGTTGATCAATACCCTCCTTTCATCAAAGATAGAGCCAAAGTGTGTTACATCTTGCTACGCATGAGATGGCTCTATCACTTAGCACAAAGCAACATCTAGAACTGGATCACCACATGTCCACATCTCACAGGATTGGTGGGTTGTTGAGGGGGGTGGGCGAGATTGGGATTGGGATATCTACAGGTGTGGGGTGTGTGGGATTGGGATTAGGGATATCTACAGGTGAGGTGGTAGCATTAAAGATGGAGATGGCTTCTTGACCATCCTCCTTGATGACAACTTCGGGATACACTACATGAATCATTTCAAAATTGCTTACCAAGGACTTGTGTGAGTCTTGGAGATCTTGTAGCACCCTATTGAACAAAATGATGATGCCAAGGGGGTGGTAGGTTGTGGAGTGATGGGCAACTAAATGTCATTGAGTTTAAAATTTCTGAACCCAACCATAGGTCTATGTCCAATTGATGTCGGCTTCTATGCTTTTGGGAGTACAAACCCATGGGCTCAGTTTGTTAGGCTTGGCTAGCTACATTATGTCATTGTCAAGAGGATAATTGTTGGACTTAGTCAATTAATGAACACCATGCTTGGAAGTTTAAGAGATGGGGTGTGTGGCTAAGTTTTGAAGATTGGAGGGACGGAGAGATAGGATGGTGGGCTGAAGATCTAGTGAGAAGTAGGACATCGCATCGCTCTAGACATTTGCCTTACGTACATTTCCTTGGCTTGTGTCCATCGCACTTTTGGAATTCAAAGGCTTGATTTTGCCTTGTCCAGTTGGTCCATCATGGTCTAAACCAAGGATTCACCTGGTAGAGATCTCATCCTTGAGCTTTGTAATAGTGACCTCTAGGTCCGCGACCTTGGCCCTATCTCCTCTGCTCTGTCTAGGGTGGTTTGCATAGTAGCTTATGCGACGGCCATGAGGGTGTGGCTTTTGTTTGCCCTGCTGACTTGAGCTTGCAATAGAGAGGAGGACAGTTGGAGGTGTGCTCTTGCCTCCACTGCAAAATTGTGCACAATACTTGAGGGAATTGGGCCATGGCATCCAATAATTGGAGCTCCATATTGTATGCCTTTGATCAGACATCTCACTATAACCTCCACACGACTGATACTCAAGTGCACTACAAAATGGTAGGGCTTTTGTAAGCTCTACCCATGGAGAAGAGGAAGAGCCATGGTGGCAAAAGAAGATGGCTCTTGGGCCTGTGCGATGGTGGTGGCTGTAGTCTGGGAATAGGAGGAGGTGGGGGGAATGTATTCTGCCCAGAGGTGGAGGCCAATATTTACTGTGTCTTCCCCTTGAAACATTTCCACATCATTGGGGGCCTGGATTGTCATCTTGACTTTGGATTGACAGTTTGAGTCCTTGAGGTGTCTCTGTCTCTCCAAGAATTCCCATAATTGATGATATTCATATTGCTCCTTGAGTTGACTGTTGAGTTGTTGTTGAGCAAGGTGGCTTGATGGGGTCGCACCCAGATGAATCCTGAGACTTTTGGCATTGGTCGCCACTGTCTCTTCTTGTGTTGGAATGCCTCATGTCGCTTCTTTGTTGGCTAGCCCATATCCAATTGGCGGTTGCTGTTCCAACATGTGGTAGATGACAAGCATGTAAAGCATTGAGTTCCCCTGGACATTGTCATGTGTTTTGAGGTCCTCTTTTTTATGAGTGTAGAAATAATCTGCCCAATTTGTGACTTGAGGTTCTACCAGCCTGACAAAGATGTTCTTAACACTATAGACTGATGGTGGTTCGTATGTTTAACTTTTGTCAACAGTCGGAGCACTCTCGAAGATTTATCCAGTTCTAGCATTATGAGCTCTGAGAAGTGGATGTGGCCCTTACTTTTCTTTCTATCATAGTTGTAGATTTTGCTAAGGGGCTCATGTAGATTCTTCTTGTATGTATACTTTCCCACAACAACTACTGGTAGGCCAAAGGCAGCACACACTACATCCACATTGAGGTGGTGGAAGTGGGGTGTCCCTGTTGCATCTTGGAGTATGCAGGCCTATGAATTTGAATTGTAGGTTCCAATTCATGTTAAGGTGGCATGGCAGTCAATCTATGACTAGCTGGTGACCTATCATCACGAAGGATGCTTGCACCCATGGATCCTTTGGTGCTTGGCATACGACCGTGTTGTTGTAATAGAGGGTATAATCTTGACCCTCATACACGTCTTTGGAGTGGATTGCATAGCCATTAATTTGCTAGAGCTAGGCTTTGCTAAGCGGAGAGTGTGCCAGTGTGCTTACAGCTTTGCATTCTCCCTATATTGGAGCTGACAATGCGCTTCTTGGATGATCGAGAAGGCAAGGTGGCAGCCATTGTTGATGGCTCTTGAGAAGTATATTGAGTGTTGATCTCCTCCTCGGTTTGTAGTTTGGTCAGGAATGTCAGACGACATCCTAATTGATCTTGAGGGCATGCTTTGCGACAGATGGGCCAATGCGCAATGGATTGGCAAGTGCTAGATTTGGGGGAGGAGACCGAGTTCCCTTTCAAATTTGAAGAATTTGTTTTTGAGATCCATTGGGAAGAAGGAGGATAGGCACATAACGAACAAGTCTATGGAGGAGGAAGAGGCAGAGGACATTCAAATGGAGGCTGATGGGCAGTGTGGAAGGAGGTAGAAAACATTGGAATTTTGGCAAAAAATGACAGAGTTTGGCTGTTTTTGCTAAGGCAATGATCCGGGGGGATAAGGGGTCCTTTTATAGTTTATAATATCCGGCCAACCTGGGGGATAGCATTATGGCGATGATCCAGTGGGATGGTAGTAAGGGACGATCCTATGGGATGGCTAAGATGACGAGTTAGGGGCTTGGAGGTATGGCACCAGCTGGTTGGGATAGCATAGTGAAGCGACAATCTGGTAGGATGACAGTGTGAGGCAATGATCCGGCAGGATGGAAGGATGGCGATGATCTAGTAGGATGACAGTATGGCACCAGTTGATGGGCTAGCAATAAGGCATTGATCCAACAAGATGGAAGGATGGCAATGATCTGGCAGGATGATTGTATGGCACCAATCAACGGGTTAGCGATGGTAAGGTGATGATCCAACAGGATGACTGAAAGGTGATAGGGTACTGATTGGGCTTGAAAAGGGAATTTTTGATAGTTATTAGAGTTTTTGAGGGGGATGTTGTATGCTGAATGTGTTGCCCAGAAGAGAAAATGGGACAGATAGACTTGGGGATGCATAGACTCTGGAGGTCAACATGCAAGGATGCAAAAATACAAAAATGTATTGGTTGTATTCACCTAATGCTGACCATGAATTTGGGTGCATGCATTGTGGATACCAAGGACTTATGTGGGTGATATGCCTATTGTATTGACTCACCTAGACCTGGACTTGATGATTGCACACTTAATGGAGGGTCGATTATGTGGAATGTAGTGGAGTTGGATGCCAAACAGCAGCATACCTCATCATCATTTAGGTAGAGCACGTGCTGAGTTTGTGCATCATCCTAGTTGTCAAGTGTGTATTGACACTGTAACATTCACGTTGATGGACCTCCCTTGGAACAAGGCACGTGGGTTCTTGAGTGGTTGTACCTGAGGCGAGGGTAGGTTCTTGTGGTACCGCAGCCTTTGATTTGATAGGAGTAGGGCCGAGTGACACTACAAGTGCTACCCTGAGTATGGTGACTTTTGATGGTGTTCACATGGGCTTAGAGGAAGGTTCTTGTGTAGCTACCCTGCTTTTAGGGGTCGTTGCTCCCTTGATGACCTTGGAACTTTCTCCTTGAGTTGCACTATATGTGGGATCATGATATTCCTTAGGCTCGTAGAATGGTTCATTGTGCTGGGCTTGAGGGTAGGTTCTTGTGGGACTACCTCAGGAGTTGGCACTTCTTGTGTTGCTATCTTATGAATCCCAATGAGTTAAGGTTGTGTATTCTGTGTCATTGGAAGCTTTGGGACCCAAACATATTGCTCACCTTGATAGTAGCCTTTGGATTTTAGCAGCTTTGTTGTGCAACCCAACGCTTGTGAATCTTTTGCTCATGGAGTGTGTTGGAATTTGTCCTTGCTCTGGCAAGGTGATCGACATTGTCAGGCCCTGCTTTTTGGTGGAACCACCCGTGTTGGCATGGGGTGATTCCATGACTCCTTTTCTTTGTGTATGGCCTCGAGAGTCTTTAGAGTGAGTCGACCATAATATCTTTTCAATTTGCTACAATTAAGGTAGCTGTCCCTCTTGACTCCATCTAGGGTGGCTATTTGTCATGCGCCTTGTAGAGTAATCTCCACTACATGGCAGGGACCCATGCCCCTACATTTAAGTATGCACTTGGTGTTGTAGACACTATAGAGGAGTGCCAGATTCCCCTCCTTGAGGTCCTTGTTCTTGAGGTTGTGGTCGAATCATTTTTTATGCCTTGCCTTCTCCATCAAAGGCAATACACTATGCACCATCTTGTCTCATCTAGCCATTCAAGATTGATTAAGCGCCTAGCTAAAGCATTTTTTGTGAGCCTTTCCTTGACTATGATGCAAAAGTTAGGCACTATATACTCCATTTGCATAACCGCCTCCACCCTGAAGGAGGTACAGTTCGTTGCCACTTTGTAAGACATTCAATATGCCCATAGTGTTGCGATGAGCTTGTGCTCCTAGTTAGTACAACTGGCTCCAACTATACAAGTAGCATGTTTTGTTCAAGCTTTCAGCTAGGCTGTTTGCTCTAGGATAATACGGTGTAGATTTCCTATGTATGATCATGAATTTGCTAGTCAGGATTGATATTGTTTCATTGAGGAAATGAGTTCCTCAATCGATGACTAGTTCCAAGGGACACCCAAATTGTGTGGTTACTTGTTCATATAGAAACTTAGCTGTGGACCGTGCATCAAATTTGCTTGTGGCTCAACCCTCAACCCATTTGGTGAAATAATTTGAAGCCAAGATGATGCATCTAGCCCCCATTCCTTTAGCTATTGGTCTTATAGGACCAATAAAATCTCAGCCCCATTTTACAAAAGGTTGGTCAGTTGATTCCTGTTAGGGGCATCATATCCACTTTATGTTGAATTTTTACTCTTTGTTAGGGATTGCATCGCTTGATAAACTCGGCTGTATCACCAAAGAGGGTTGGCCACCAGAGGCCTACCTGTAACACCTTACATGTCATAATGTTAGCGATGGCGAAGTGACTACCTACTATTCCAAAATGTGGTTCCTCAAGCATGTCCACATACTCGTGTTTGTTGCAAAACACCTATACATAATGCCATCTTTGCCCAAGTGGTAGAGTTGGCCTGCAATTAGTCGATACGGTGTTGTCTTTAATGAGATTGTGGGCTTTGTCCTTCTTGAGGACTTTATCCATAGGTAACCCGTTTGCTGAGTAGTGGCCTACTATTTCAGTTGCCCATTCCAAAATCATATCAATGAGAAATAAGGGAGCATCTGGGAGGTCATCCTCAACTCCTGTTGGAGATTCTCCATTGGGAATCCTTAAGAGGTGGTCGGCTAGGACGTGGGTCTTTCCTTTATGCACCATGATTGTGAAGTCGAACTCCATCCACCTTGTTATGTATCCCGTCATGTAGGGCTTGTTAACCAGATATAGTAGTGCATGATAATCAACAAAAAAGGCAAACTTGTTGGCCAACAAGTAATGCCTAAACTTCTTAACTGCATAAACC
This sequence comes from Dipteris shenzhenensis, assembly GCF_047967505.1. Lineage (NCBI taxonomy): Eukaryota > Viridiplantae > Streptophyta > Polypodiopsida > Gleicheniales > Dipteridaceae > Dipteris > Dipteris shenzhenensis. The sequence continues at coordinate 7,272,583 of NC_141597.1, forward strand.
ATGGCTAGACCTTCCTTCATGTTGTAGTGTAATTAATCTCGGCATCGTTTAATTGTTAGCTAGCAAAGTTCACGGGATAGTCCAAGTTGTACTCCCCTGGTTGGGCTAACACACATCCAATGGCAAAGTTTGAGGCATCTAGGTGGACGTGGAATATTAGATTCTAGTCTAGGGTCCGCCGCAATACCGTGATGTAGCTAGAGCTAGCTTGAGGGCTTCGAAGGATCTTTGACACTCCACTCAAAGACTACTAACAACTTGTACAGGCTATTTCTGCATAGAACAAGATGAATCTTCGATAGTAGCCCATATAGCTTGTAAATTGCTGCACTCCCTTGGTGTTCATGGCTGGGGGTAGCTCTAGAATGAGTTTGATCTTATTGTAAACCATGGAGATATCATTCTTGGACAATATGTGACGAAGAATCACTCCATGTTTGACCCAAAATTAACACTTGAGAGGATTTAGGGATATCGGATACACCTTGCACCTCTCAAGGACTAGCTTTAGGTACTTCAGATGATCATCCCATCACAAGTTGTCCAAGAATACTCCTACAAAGTCCCTTAAGTACTCTTTGAAGGCGATGATCATCATCCGCAATGAATTGTGGCAAGTGCTTTGATGAGTCCAAATATCATCACCTTGGCTGCATACACCCATTTACTTGCAAAGGCCATTTTATGTTGATCTTTCAGGACAATGGATACCTGATTGTACCCAAAAAACCCATCCAAGAAGTTGTAAGCTTCCTTCCCTACTACTCTTTCTAGAACATGTTCCGTGAAAGGCAATGGGTAGTGGTCGCACCTTGTGGTAGCATTGACCTTTTTCAAGTCTACACATACTCAATTTTTTCCATTGTTCTTTATGACTATCACAATGGGCAACACCCAATCTGTATGCTCTATCTCATAGATGAATCCTACATCCATGAGCTTCTAGATCTCCTTCCTCACTATGAGCACATATTTGGGATTCATAGGATAGGGATGATGTCACATTGGCCTGATGTCATCTATCATGGATACAATGTGCTATATGACTTTAGCAGGCATACCCTTCATGTTTGTATACTTCCAAGCCATGCAGTCCTTGTATTCTCAAAAAAGGGCAATTAAGGCCTACTCCTCATTGGGGGGTGAGATCATCTACTATGTGTATCGGTTGTGACTCCACCCCTTTTGGTGCCAGGTTCACTTCCTTAACTTTGGTCAAGCCATTGTATCCTTGCCTTCTTCCTATTCTCCTAGCCTGCTAGTATAAGATTTTGTGGTCTTCTATCACATAAGCCTTATAATGAGAAGGAACTTGTTGCAAGTCCTCCTTTTCTTCATCCTCCTCGTCCTCTTTTTAGGTGGCTTCTCCCTTGCCCATGGTGGAAGCCTTTGGGATTTTGGAACTTCGAAGCTTTGAACCTAAAGGGGGCTCTTCCATGGCACTCATGGAATTGATTGGAGAGGTAACTCTATTCAACCAAGATCCCCCATTGGAGGAAAACTCATGGTGAGTAGTAATGGCCCCCACATATGTCAACCACCACCGATTTGGCCCTCACTTCCCCCTTGCTCAACTCATGGGGTTTGAGCATGTTAAACATTCGGAGGGGCACCATTGTATTCAACTCTTCATGCTCAAGGGTTGTTATTTAGAACCCTATTCTTTCTGGGATGTTAATATTTACTAGAATGTGCATCCGATTTTGAGAGAACCCTGGCTTGGGGAGAGGGGCATGCCAAAACTCATCTGCCTCCTTCCCATCGCATTCTCTCTCACAACTTTGGAATAGTTTTACGGATGCTGTCATGTCTATTGTGTCAGATTCTGCGGCGACATATAGGTGTCTTGATAGTGGGTGGATCTTGTATGTGCACAGGTCCACTTGCATGATTTGCTCCTCGTGGGGTAAATAGATGTTGTCTATTCGCCAATCATGTACAATTCCAGACATTCGGAGGAAGGGTCTACCTAGGATGGCTTCATATTCGGGTTGTTGGGTGAAGTCCATAACCACAAATAAAATGGGGTACGTGAAGCCAAACACCTTAATGTTAATACCCCTGAGAACTCCCAGGGGTTCAGCAGTTCCACTGTTGGCTAGCTTCACTACCAAATGGATTCGCTTGAGGGAAAGTTTCCCCCATGTTTCCCAGCATTCTTTGGTGCAAACACTCCCACCTGCTCCCCCATTTCGGATGGCATCCACCTTTTGGTTCTGGTAGGTTATGGGGATAGCTGCAATAGTGTCATCACCTCCTAAGTATTGGCCTAATTTATTGATGGGAACCTTAGGTCGGTGCCAACCCTCCTCCTATGATTGATTGTCTTCAGTGTTGGTAGGTCCTTGGTTGCCTATTCATCTAGCTTAAGAGGTCTCATGAGAGGGTAGGATTCCCCCTTAACGAGGATGCAATTGGCATCTTGACCTCTGTGGAGAGGAAGGCCACTGACCCAGAAATATCATGTGGTTCCTGGGAGGTCTCCCTTCCCACTGATAGTGGCTCCTCAAAGCCATAGAGGTCATCCTCCTCTCTTAGGTTCTGCAGCATTGGGCCCTCTTGAAACATCAAGTTCAGAACCTCTGAGTTATCAAAGCTGGATGGTTCCTCTTCTTTCACTCTCTCTAGCTCCTTAAGGGCCTTTGCTCCCCTATGAGTGGTCAGGTGGTCAGGGTGGATGGTATCCAACCCTCTATTGACCTTGACTCTATCCTCAAATTTCTATTGGCATTCCCGTACCAAGTTTTGAGCATCTATTGAGTGTTGTTTCTCTAAGACTAGGTCTGGATACGCTCCCTCATGAGAAGGTGGAGATGTGAGGCCTTAAGCCCACACTGGCTTGTTTACATCCAAATATGTGGGAATACTAGGATCATCCATGAAGGGGCTTGTCCTGATGTAGAGGAGGTGGCAAGGGTGGATTTCTGCTCATCTGAACCATCTTGGATAAGCATTTGATTTGTTCCTTCACCCACCCTGGTGACCTTCTTGGGATTGGTCTCGGGGCTTGGGTGCCTCAAGAAATTTAGACGTGGGAGTCTTGTCCTTGCTTTTTGCTTCTTCATTTCTTTGCTTAGGTCCTTTGCCTACATCCTTGTGATGACCTTCAAGGGCATCGCTATTGTTACTTGACCTTGTTCAATGCTTAGTAAATTGATGCTAGTACTCTTGAGCAAGGTGGTCAAAGTCACTAGTCTCCTCAGGGGATAATCCTTGAATAAATGCTCCATTCTGCATGACTTGATCTAGTTAAATAAAAATTAGCCATGATTAAAAACAACTTTAAAAAACATTTAAGCACATGTGAAAATGAGGTGGCATGGGTGCTTATTGTCAAAAATCAATGCTAGACTCTCATGTAGCTATGTAAGTATTGAATAGCTCTACTTTGTAAGGCCCCCTTTACAAGAGTAATAGAAGTACTATACAGAACCTTAGTAGGGGTAGTTAGAAAGCAATCGCTTCTAGAGCGTGTATGCTAGGAGTTACAATTGATATATGGATGAGGAAGTAGTTTGCTAATCTATCTTGATCCAGAAGTTCAAAAGTTATGAAGTTTCGAACGAGGAAACATTATCTATTTTGTAGATCCTTATTTTAGTTTGATTATGTTTCCTATCTGATGTATTGAGTTTGCAATAGTAACGAAATGGATATCAAGCATTATTACTTATTTTGATCTTTATTTGATCCGAATTCAGAATTGAAATATCTGTTGTCAGAAGTTCTTACTATGTTTTCAATGGTACCCTGTTTATTCTAATAGGTAGTTTTTCCAAATATGTCTACCTATTATACTGGCAATCGTGCAAATCAATTGGGCACTTGGATTGTGAGAGATGCATGAAGAACGCATAATATGGCTTCTCTGTGCAAGCACTGCCGTGATAATGTGCATGTTGTGAAGCGTAGTGAGGCACTGCTAAAATCAAAGAGGGAGTGAGTCCAATGTTTACAGTAGCAAATCCAAGTCTTGCGAGGCGATGTTCAAGTGCTCAAGTCCGTGCAACAAACGTCAGATGTCAAGAGTGCACACAATAGAATTCAGTTGACTATTGCAAATTTGCGACAACCGATTCATAATTTGTAGTAGATTATATGCGAAATTGTCAAAGGTGGCAAAATCAGGATTAAGTTGCACCCAATGCATGGCGAAAGACGGCAAATTATGGGAACGATGAATTCTTATAGTATGTTTATGGAGGCATTGGTAGTGGATGTCTGCCACGAAGGAACCTAATAGATCTCCTTGATGAATTGGCCACGTCGATACTTAACCAGAGCTTGGGCTAGAGGTCAAATAAGTGCCTCTGAAGAGGTTCCTAGGGAGGAGGCACAAGGTTATGAAGAGCTCTGAGAAGCATCTGAATGCCAACAAGGTGTGATTGATATCACCGTCAGTTCAGAGGATGAAGATTGGGTTCCTGGCTACACAGTGTCAGGGGAAGAACCTTCCACCGGGTGCAGTTATGAGTGCCACGATGCAGATAATCTTGAAGCTCTTCGGAATTCATGGTCTCCTTCAAAAGCTTTCATTCATGCAACTTATGGATATCATGCAGCATTTCAACTGTATGTAGGAGCTTGAAGGTAGTTGTATGATCCACTCCCACCCCGATCTCGTCCAAGGATAATACCACCAATTGTTCCGAACTTCCCTATAGTCAACATGAAAAAACCCCACAGTCCACTCTGCTAAATTAAGTGGCAAATCAAAACAAGAACCTGATAGTCACATTGGGCAATTTGAGACCCGATGGGTAGCAAGTGGTTTCGAAGGACAGCTTGATGATGCTGTGAAGAAGGAACAGTTGGAAACCACTTTGGTGGTGGGTAAGGCAATGAGTTGGTTTGTTCAGTATGGCATGGGACATTTTGCAGACTATGAGACTTGAAGCATGCTTTTCTTGCATGGTTTTGGTAAGAGAAAACACTAGAAGCAATTCTCAAAAAGCTCTAGCAGTTGAAACAAAAGGATCTATTGGTAGAAGACTATGTCCAAAAGTTTTACAATTTGAACCAGAGGCTAGCTGCTCCTCAGAGACTGACTCAAGAGCAATTGGGAGATTACTTTTGTAAGGTGCTAAATACTGAATTTAGAAGTGTTGTTGTTGGGAGGGACACCCTGGCAGGAGCTAATGATTTTGATAATATGGTAGAAGCTGCACAACAAGCTAATGAAGAGTTGGTATGACCAAAAAAAAATCCAAAGGAAATAGAAGGAAGGAAACAGAGAATTCCGATTTGGAATGGAGACTCTGACACAAACGGTGAAAATGAAGATACGGATTTTGAGTCCAATGATGATGATTTAGATGATTCCTATAATGAAGACAAGAAGACCAAACGTAAACGAAAGAAGCAATCAAAGAAAGCAAAGTTTAAGGAGAGTTCAAAGTCCAAGAAAAAAGTCAAATCCTCTTTCGGAGATGAGAAGTTGGAGAAAAAGACCAAACATCATTTGAAAAGCATGGTATTGTCAGAAGTCACTTCCTCTGAGAAGCCTAAATGTAAGTTCTTTGGTAAAAGGAATCATGAGAGCACTAATTGTGGGTACAATCCAAATTATAGGGGGAGATTGCCTCCTCATCTGCAAGACATTGGGGCAGTGTCATAACCATCTACAGTCAATCAAGTACGGGTGAATGATCTTATTTACCAAGGAAGAAGACATGCATATCAAAATTGGGGAAATAATCCTCAACAATCAAATCAAAATAATGATTCTCCAAATTGCACATATTGTGGTCCGAGCCGTGGACATCGGCAAGGTCTAGATTGTGAGTTATGGTACAAACACACCGTAATGAGAGGGATATCCCCATTCTGCAGTACCAAACTCGATCACAAGCAGCACATCCACCTCGTCAACCACCAACTCAAGCCAATGATGTGCTTATTTAGCTGGAACAAAATTGTTCGAATGATACACCCATGGAGGTGAAGCAACCAGGTGGGCATGGAGGGAAAGACTTGGAGTCAATGTTGGTAGTGTCCTATGATGATATGGGTTTCAAACCAAAAGGGGAGATGCCAGAGAAACAAAGTTATCCACCAGAAGCATTGCCATCACATGATCTAAGGGGCCTATACTAGTTGAAAAGAAATTGCCCGTGGTAGCCAAAGGTAAACATCCAATTGATTGGAATGAGCAAAATAGAGTTCGTCAAGATGTTCTTAAAGCTCTTTATCAGGTGAATGTTGGAAAGGAAGTTAGAGTGGGGAGTAAAAGATACCTCACATTCTCAACCTTTGGAAATAAAGATCAATACATAAATAAATATGATAGAGGAGAAGATTCTACCCCCACATGTTAAGCTAGCTAAGAATAAGGAGGCACTAGTAAAAGAAGGTGACCAGCATGAAGGATGTACAAAAGATGTTGATGCATGCAAGGAGCAGCATGAAGGCCCAAAGCTTGACGATATGAAGGGACTGACTCTTTTTAGAGAATGTTATCCGATTGGTGGCATATGCAACAAACCCAAATTTGGAGATGCAGTGAAACATGGGAATTGTTTCACAGTTTGCTGAAGGCTCAAATAAATATCACATTGGACCAACTTCTTTAATCTGCCAATACTCAAAGCACAATTGTTGATGAATTTGACGGATGGTGGTGTGAGCCTAATGGATAAGGCAAAATCGGAGATTTAGGAAGTTAACCCCAAAGTTAATGCAGCATAAATTGAAGATGTAGATTATACTGTTCCCCTAATCCAGGTGGAATCTAAATCACATATCATATCGAAGGTCCTTTTGGATGGCGAGTCTAATGTGAACATTTTGTCAAAGGATCTTTACAAAAAAATTTGTCTCGATGAGTTAAAAGCAACACCTTTTCAGGTCAAAATGGCCAATCAACTGAGGGTCCAACCTCTTGGGATACTAAGAAATTAGCAGATCAGAGTTTGTGGTCTAACTTTCATGGTCAATTTTGTTGTTCTTTGAATGGAGGGAGATGATAGATATTATTCCATGTTCCTTGGTAGGCCATGGTTTGAGGCAACCAAGATTAAGTAGGATTGGGGAGCTGATAGGGGAACTGTACGTAAGGGAAATAATAAATTTAAAATGGCGATGGTTCCAACAAGGAGTGTTCCAAAAAGTGTTCAACCCTTGGCAACTAGCTAAAGGCATTAACATGGTGGTCGAAGTTGAAGATGATGAAGAAGAGTATTTTCTCAAAAGGAATCCCTCTTTAATTCCAATTTTTGAAGTGGATGTGCAGGTCATAGTGGACCATGTTAAATTACACGGTGAAGTGGAACAGAAACTAAACAAAGAACAGAGAGTACACAGCAAACTGGAGAGGAACAAAATCTTCCTTCAATACTAATGTAGTACAGATGATGGCTCTGTCCACCCATGCACTCCCACAGTGGAGCTTAGATGGCGATCTACAAATACTAGGTGAAGAGCTACTAGTTGGAAGATTTGAACTGATCTGATACAATGGATTGGGGAGGTCACCTCTTTATAGCTATGAGTGTAGTAGTACGTAGTCGGTGGAACCGACTAGTCATCCATGGAATATTCAGGGAATATTTCCTATACCATTGCCTCAGGGGCTCCTACCCCGAACCCCCACTAGGGGAGCCACTAGCCCCCATGGGACCCCCTAGCTAGGGGCCAACTGGCCCCCAGGCCCCAGCAAGAATAAGGGGCTCCCACACAATCACCTTTCTACCATCAATGGTCTCATTGATAGACCTCATCTGACATGCAATTTAGGATCCATCCAGTGTCCCCAGCTTACACATGGCTTCTCCATATATGGGGGCCTTAGAACTTGAGCACCTTGGACCAGTGCTGGTTACCAGGAGGGTGGGGCATCGAGCATATCTAACATACCAATACAAGAAAAATGAAGAGAGTAGTTCTTCATCAAATAAGGTTAATGCAGTTTCGAATTCAGTGGGAGATAGTCTGAAAGCAGAATAGAGGAAATTCAAAGAATAGAAGTAAGATGAAGTAACCTCTAAATAGTGGGATGCTAATGAAGAAAAAGTCAAATTTTATATCAAAACAAATATTCAGGCAATCATTGAAGCAAAAATAGCATTTGAATATCACTTGAGAAGGTGTGCACGAGTTCAAGAGGATGACCTCAAAGAAATGAATCTCAGAATAGAACAAGATCCGAAGATGGTGCATGTTAGTGCTTTTGTTGGATGGAACTTTTCATGAAAATTTGAGACATTTGTTGCTGGAATTCAAGTATATATTTTCTTGGCATTATATAGACATGAAGGGGGTTGATCCATCTTTTTGTCAACATAGGATCAAGTTAAAGAAGGATGTTGTCCCCATGATCCAGCGAAGATACAAAATGAACCCAAATTATGCTTAAAAAGTGAAGGAAGAAATTGACAAATTGCTCAAGGTAGGGTTTATCTACCTAGTGGATAAGGTAACATGGCTTTCACCCCATAGTTATAGTACCTAAAAAGAATGGTAAACTCAGGGTGCATATTGATTACAAAAAGCTCAATGTAGCAACAATAATAGATCCTTTTCCATCACCTTTCTGTGACACAATGCTTGATGCCATGGCTAGTCATGAGATGTATAGCTTTCTTGATGGTTTCAGTGGGTACAATCAAATAAGGATGGCTCCAGAAGATAGAGACAAAACTACTTTCATTACAAAGTGGGGAGCTTTTGCTAGCATGTCATGACTTTTGGTCTAAAGAATGCACCTCCCACATTTCAGAGGTGGATTCAAGAAGCCTTTGCTCCATACTTGACAACTTTTATCAAAGTGTTTTTTATGTCATGATACCCATATTTGGTGGCTTAAAACAACCAAGCACATGAAGGCAAGCCTTCTAGTGTGTCCAATTTGGTGTGCACATGCATGCAAACTAATTGAGCAATCCAACAAAGAATATGATGTCTAGTTGGGTATTTGCTAAATGTGACCTCCATTGGAGTGATTTTCCCCTTACAGTTCTCCGTTTAGTATCTTTAAGTAGTATTTCTCATGTAATGTAACTATGCTATCCTGCTCTTGCCAAATTTTGATGTCAAGAAAGTAATGAAGCAGACTGAGATTGGTCAAACCAAACTCCGTCTTCACATATTCATCCTTCTCTTCATAATTCCCCATTATGATAATCAACTACGAATTCACCATCAACTTGCTATGCCCCACTAAATGGGGCAATAGGTTTGAATTAATGCATTTTGGATCAAATTGGTTCAACCATCAACATCCAAAACCACAATCAATTCCCTATCCCCCTTTGAATGGGAATATAAGTTTGAATCTAATGCATTTTGGATCAGATTGATTCTTCCAATGCAATTATCATCCTCTAGTACCATGCTTCTAGGTTTTTCTTAGTTATTATAATGCCTCTTCGAGTTTGCATGCCATCATAGAAATAGATTCCTCCTTCAAAACCCCATTCAAAAATGTTGAATTCACATCCATCTAGAAGATGGACCACTACAAATAAGTTGCCAATGTGATCACTACTTGGATCATCTCCATTCAAGCTATGAGAGCAACTATCTTATTGTTTGAATCTAATGCATTTTGGATTAGATTGATTCTTCCAATGTAGTTATCATCCTCTAGTACCATGCTTCTAGGTTTTTCTTAGCTCTTATAATGCCTTTTGGAGTTTGCACACTGTCACAAAAATCAAGTGGCTCCTCCACATAGAAATATAAGTTTGAATCTAATGCATTTTGGATTAGACTGATTCTTCCAATGCAATTATCATCCTCTAGTACCATGCTTCTAGGTTTTTCTTAGCTCTTATAATGCCTTTTTGAGTTGCACACTGCCACAAAAATCAAGTGGCTCCTCCACATAGATTCCTCCTCCAAAACCCCATCCAAAATATTGAATTCACATCCATCTGGAGGATGGACCACCACAAATAAGTTGCCAATGTGATCACTACTTGGATCATCTCCATTCAAGCTATGAGAGCAACTATCTTATTGTAATTGATTGACAACCCCTTGTGGGGGTTAAAGGCCACTGTACCTTAACCCCGACTTGGTATTTTGTTTCATTTGCATCATGCCATTCTCTTCCATGTCTGAAATGGAGTTTTTCAGCATTAAAACGTTTTATGGGATAAACTTTTCTATGTGGAAAGAATAGATAAGGGATGTCCTTATTCAAAAGAAGGAGATTAAACCCTTGGCAAGGATTTAAGCTAAGCCTATAGATATGTTTGAGGATGATTGGAATGAGTTGAATGCATTACCAAAGTCTACTATTACACTTCATCTTGCAGAGTCAGTTGATTTCACAGAAGTAAATGAGCACACTATGGAAGATTTGTGGAAGAAATTATGTGCCACTTATAAGAAGGAAACTAGTTGCCTCTAATAAAGTTTACCTCATGAAGAGGTTGTTTGAGCTACAAATGAAGGAAGGGGTTTCCACTACTTCTCACTTAAATGAATTCAATATTATTTTCAGGCAGCTTCGGGCTCAAAAGATGAATGTTGATGTGGAGATTAAGGCAATATTCCTCTTGTGTTCATTGCCATCCTAATGGGATACCTTCTGTACAGCTATCAGTAACTCTACATCTACTAGAGTACTAAAGTTTAATGATGTTGTGGGTAGCTTGTTGGTCGAGGAGATTAAACAAAAGTCTATGGAGGAGATTAAACGAAAGTCTATGGATGGCAACAAGCAGGATGTAGCCTTAAATGCACAAAGGGGTAGATCACAGTTCAGGGGGACGTCCCAAGAAAGAGAAAAGTCTCGTAGAAAGTCCAGGGCATGGAACATTGAGTGTTCCATTGTGGTGGCAAGAAGGACCACATGAAAAAGGATTGCTACAAGCTGAAAAGAGAGCAAAAGGATAAGAAAAAGAGTGCAAATTGGGGTGCAAATAAGAAGGAAGAGAGTCCAAGGGAGAACAAAGTCAAAATGAAGATCAAGGAGATCAATGCAGTCACTAATAATAGTGACAATGACATTCTCTTCATGTCTAGTCTACCTGCAAACTTGCTTACCACTTCAGATGATGCATATTCCTAGGGTTGGATTTTGTATTATGGTGCTTCATTGCATGTTACTCCCCATAAGTGGTTCTCCACTTATGACAGTGGAAAGATAGGTTGTGTGCATCTTGGAAATAACTATTCATGTGACATAGTGGGAGCAGGGGACATAAAGTTTTCTTTTGCAAATGGGTCTCCATTTGTTTTGAAAAATGTGAGACATGCGCCTAAGCTGACTAAGAGTCTTATTTCAGCGAGGGTCAACTAGACCACCTTTGGTTTTCAGAGTTGGAAAATTCAGAAGGGCTCTATGGTTTTGGCAAGAGGTGCTAAGTGTGGGACATTGTATCCCTTACATGTATCAAGGGTGAATGATCATGTTGTTGCAATAATCGAGCAACCAAGTAATTATTTGTAGCATTGCCGGTTGGGGCACATGAGCCAAAATGGAATGAAACTTTTATGCCATTAGGGTTATGTACTGCATTTGAGTTTTTCTGGCTTTGAATTTTTTGAGCATTGTCTCTATGGAAAGCATACTAAATCAGCCCATAAAAGAAGGGGAAAGAAAGAGCTTGAAATGCTTGATTTGGTGAATTCAGATATATGTGGTCCCATGCCTACACGGTCATTAGGCTAGGCTGAATACTATGTGATATTCATTGATGATGCAACTAGGAAAGTATGTGCTTATGCTATAGCTCAAAAAAGCGGTGTTCCAGGTATTTCAGAAATGGCTGGCTTTGGATGAAAATTAGTCAAGTAGAACACTTAAATGCCTATGGCTGACAATGGTGGAGAGTATATCTCTCATGACTCAGCATTTTTGTGATACACGTGGGATCAAGAGGAAGCTCACATCCCCTTGTACTCTAGAGCAAAATTCAGTTGCAGAACAGATGAATCAAACCATTCAGGAAAGGTTGCAATGTATGCTTTCCAATGCAAGTCTTTCTGGTTGTTTTTGGGCTGAGGCAATGAAGACTTCAGTGCATGTGATCAATCGGTCACCTAGTAAGAGTTTGGATGGTGGTATTCCTGAAGAGGCATGGAGTGGCAAGAAGCCCTCTTATTCTCATTTGTGTATATTTGGGTGTGAGGCATATACACATGTCCCAAAAGAGCTTCCAAAGAAGCTACATCCTAACTCTAGAAAATGCATCTTTTTGGGTTATGGTGAAAGTGGAGAGATGGGCTTTCATCTATGGGATCCAAAAGCAGAGAAGATCATTGAAGCCATGATGTGGTGTTTAATGAGAAGAAGATGCATGACACCCGTGAGGGATGTGGAACTGAGGAGAATTACTTTCCAGGATGTGAATCCACTTGCATATGTTGATAGCAGCAAGCTGTCCATGCACCGAATGTGTAGGAAATGGTTCCACCAGGTACTTCTACATGTGCACAATCAAGGGCAACAATCAAGGGCAAATGATGGATCATCTATTGGTGGAAATGATGAGCCAAATGTGGCTGATATGCAGGTGGGACAGCAAGCTGAAATGCCCTTGAGAAGATCATCTAGAGTATCTAGACCGCCTGAGAGATTTGTTCCAGGGGCAAACTATGTGATGCTTTTACTGATTGCAAGGAGCCTTCTTGCTATAGAGAGGCTATGATGCACAAGGATAAACACAAGTGGGAGTATGGTATGCAATCAGAGATGAATTCACTCATGAAGAATAAGACTTGGGACTTGGTTTCTTTGCCACATGGAAAGAAAGCATTGCCATGTAAATGGGTCTACAAGATGAAGGTCACAAGTGATGATGTGCCAAAGTACAAGGTGAAGGTCACAAGTGATGATGTGCCAAAGTACAAGGCCCCTGTTTAGTTTTTGCTAAAGCGTTCAAGCAAGAGAAGGGTGTGGACTTTGATGAGATCTTCTCTCCGGTTGTGAAGATGGCCACACTTAGATGCGTACTTGGACTTGTGGTAGCAATAGAGGATATGGAGCTTATGCAGATGGATGTCAAGACAACTTTCTTACATGGGGATCTGCATGAGGAAATTTGCATGGTACAGCCGAAAGGATTTGAAGAAAAGAACAAAGAACATTTGGTTTGCAAGTTGAAAAAGAGTCTTTGTGGCCTTAAGCAAGCTCCTAGAGAATGGTATCAGAAGTTTGATGCTTTCCTTCAGTCCTCGGGTTTCACAAGAAGTGAGATTAATCACTGCATGTACACTAAAAGGGCTAAGGATAATAGCCTGATACTTCTGGCACTTTATGTGGATGATATGCTATTGGCTAGCAAGAACACTTATGAGCTAGATGCATTGTAGTCCAAGTTGCATGAGGCCTTTGACATGACGGATTTGGGACATGCAAGTCATATTCTTGGTATGCACATCACGTGTGACTAGAGTAGGAAACTCCTTTAGCTTTCATAGAAGGAGTATGTTACAAAAGTGTTGCAGCATTTCAATATGGAGGGGGGGAAGGCAATAAGTACTCCATTGCCTCCATATGTGAAGCTAAGTGGCCAAGGTTCCTTATTCATAAGCGGTTGGGAGTCTTATGTATGCTATGATAGCTACTAGACCGGACATTGCATTTGCTGTGGGAGTTGTTAGCCGATATATGGCTAATCCAGGAAAGTGGCATTGGGAGGCAGTTAAGTGCATCATGAGGTACATGAATGGTACCAAGGAGATGTGCATCTGCTTTGACAGAGGAGAAATGTGTGTCCTTGGATACACAAATTCAGACTATGCAGGGCATGTGGATAGCAAGAGATCCACTTCTGGTTATGTGTTCACCTTTGTAGGTAGTGCAGTGTCGTGGATGTCTCGCACATAGAAGTGCGTTGCTTTGTCTACCACAAAGGCCGAGTATGTTGCAGCCACAGAGGATTGCAAGGAGGCTATATGGCTTGGACGGCTAGTGGGAGACTTGGGGATTCCTACAAGGATATCGACATTGCATAGTAATTCCATGAGTGCTATTTAGCTAGCACGGAATCCGGTCTTTCATGCAATAACCAAACACATTGAGGTCAGGTACCATTTCATCGGTACCTAGTCAGCGGTTTGAGTATTCTCATGTATTGATGGGCATTGGATAGTATGTCCATTGGTTGTTCTCCCTTAAAGGCACATTGGCCTTTAAGTGGGAGGTTGTGGGGGTTAAAGGCCACTGTACCTTAACCTTGGGGGTTAAAGGCCATTGTACCTTAACCCCGATTATGTACAATACTCAAACAAATATATATATGGATGACATCGAAGATTAGGGTATTCAGCACCCACCAAAACTTGTGTGGCTCTCTCTTCTAGCTCTCCCTCTCTCTCACCTTCTTCTATTCTACTTTCGTTGTTAAGATCTCTCACCCCTTGATCACTAGCCCTTCCTTATACTTATCAAGGACCCCATTAGGTTTGTACTTGAACTTGTATATCCACTTGGTCCTATGACCTTGTACCTAGTTGGTCCCAAAATGAGATTCCATGTTTGATTCTTTTCAATTGGTTCCATCTTGGTTTCCATTATGATTGCCAGTCTAGGTTGTCCGTTGCCTCTTTCAAAGACCTCATCTCTTTGATAATCTTGACCTAATCCATTAGACCATAGTGTGCCATGGGCATGTTTGGAATCACCTCGATCTTGCCGTCTAAAGTTTCCTTGACCTCTGAACTCCATCCAAAGTCACCTTGAGCTCTCTAGCCCATTTGAACGAGTCTTTGAGATATTGGCATTTTCAAAATCTTTGAGTGCCTTCAAACATCACAGTAATCTGTACTTCTCCTTCTTTGGTACTTCCCTTCTCAAGATCTTAATCTATATTCGACTTGTCACTCAATCCTAGATTCAAGTCTATTGTTGGTAATAGACATATAATTGATTGTACACTTGAGTGTGATCCCAATGATACTCTAGTATGTAGGGAGTTAGTTGCTTGAAAGACTACATCCTAGCTGATCACCAACTTTATTGTCATTGGATAATACAAACTATAGGCATTGGATTATTCATTATAATTGTGAAGATGCACTTCCAACTCTTAGAATCTATTGTGGTCCATGTGTCGATATGGACATAAAAGCAAGTGTCAGAACCAAATATCCAAATACCCAATTGTCAGGACCAAATACCCAAAGATGCTTGATGGTCTTCTTTCTAGAACACTCCTCTAGAGGTGTCTTCAGTTCAATTGCCTTCTTTGTAGTTTAGTTCAAAACACGAATTGCTAGTTGTGTTGACCACCTCTGCTGCCTATAACAAATGTGGAAGATTATTTCCTCTTGGCATACTCAACCCCACCTCAACAATCACCTAGCTCTTTCATTTTTCCACCTCATTTTGTGGAGATCTCCTTGCCATCATTACTTCTGCTTGATCTTAGTCTACTTGCAGTAAATACCCAATCCCATCAACGTAAACTCACTCCCCTTATTTGTACAAAGCATCTTTATCTCATTCTTATTTTTTGTTTTTGTGGCCCAATTAGGCTTGTTGCAAGCACACATATTCCTTACTTGTTCAATGATATCGACTTCACGTCTCCTCCCATGCTTTGATGTGAGAATGTGTATTTTCATCATTCATCTTGGCAAGAGTCTTGTCTGCACAGTTGTTCAAAACCTTGTAAGAGACAACTCAGGGCAACCCCTCCCACAGAGGAGGTACACTTATGTCACCTTTCAAAACCTTGTCTATACATCACTTTTCAAAACCTTGCAAGAGACAACTGAGGGCAACCTTCATGGAGGAGGTGCACATATGTCTGTGCACCTTCCCTAGTGCTGAGCATGAGCAAGGGAGCTCTCCTCCATTGAATGTTGACTTTCCTCATTTTTATGACTAGTTCAGTGATGTGTCCAAGGGAGCTTATCATGGGAGCTAGTTGAATTCCAAGTCTTGATATATTATGTGGAGTATGTCTTGAGTCTTACACTTGCGAGTAGTGCACTACCATACAATGAGGAGATTGGAGCATCCTTTGTTAATGTTTGATTGGTTTTGTGAGCTCGCACCTCACATATTCACTTATTTGGTTCACGTTTGATCTCTAAGTCATCTGTTGTTCTCTGTTCACTTGTAAATCGTCTCTATGCATTCTTGGTGTTCGATTGTGAATAAATTATTGTTTTTCTTATGTTGATTTTTGGTCTTTGTGAATCTAAAGCTGGGTTGATATATATATATATATATATATATATACATATGTATGTATGTATATGTATGTATGTATGTATGTATGTATATATACATATATATACATATATGTATATGTATGTATGTATGTATGTATGTATGTATGAATGTATATATATATATATATATATATATATATATATATATATATATATATATATATATATATATATATATACATATACATATATATACATATGCATATATATACATATACATATGTATATACATACATATGTATATGTATATATATGTATACATATGAATATATATATACATATGTATGTATATACATACATATGTATGTATATACATACATATGTATGAATATACATATACATATGTATGTATATACATACATATGTATATGTCTATATATATATACATATGAATATATATACATATATACATATACATATATATACATATACATATGTATATATACATATGTATATGTATATATATGTATATGTATATATGTATATATATTCATATGTATATATATATATATATATATACATATATATATCTCTATATATATATATATATGTATATATATGCATATATATATCTATATATATATCTATATATATGCATATATATATGTATATATATTCATATGTATATATATCTATATATATATGCATATGTGTCTATATATATATATATATATATATATATATATATATATATATATATATATGTATACATATGTATATATGTATATATATATATATATGTATATATGTATATATGTATGTATCCAGCATCTTGTGGAGTTCGCTGAACATCTCGATCCACATGTAAGTCTCCATCTGCGGACAGAGACCATCTAGGTCGACGGGGCAACTTCGTTTGTCGATACTAGGGGATCTGGAGGTCCTTACGACCGCGTTTGCATTCATGCCATGGGTTAGTATCGCAATTCGACGAGTGAGACAATCAATGCCCACATGAAGCATCCAAACTTGACAAACCAATTCACTCGCGAAATGGCGATCATCGAAACGAGCATGCTAGGGCCGTGTATTCACTGCAACAAGATCCTAGAGCATAGTGCTGAGTTGTTGTCGTCTCCGACGACGAGCGCTTGCAAGTCAACCAAATGAACCCTCCGATCATGGGCACGTTACATGACACGAATGGTGCGCCATAAGGCTTGAGGCACCCCCCACATGTATAAAAATTTATGAGTTAATCGTGATCGCTAATGTGTAACGCCTTGAGCCGTAGGTGCCACAGAAAGTAGATAACGCGCATATTCACACACACGCGACACAAAGTATGTAGAAAAGAATGAAGACACAATGTATCCGAATCCGTGGAATGCATAATGATCAAGAGACACTTGGTCCCGAGGATATACAATGTATGCAGTTGCAACCGCTGACTAAAGGGTTGCGGCTACTTGTGCCCTTGGGGATCTGTGCTAACCCCGCAGGCTATTAATGCCTTAACACACCATTAGTTGCTCCTTGATCTTAATCTACTTGTAGTAAGTAGCCCATCCCATCAACGTAAACTCACTCCCCTTGTTTGTACAAAGCATCTTTATCTCATTCCTATTTTTTGTTTTTGTGCCCCAAATAGGCTTGTTGCAAGCACACATATTCCTTATTTGTTCAGTGGTTCAATGATATTGACTTCACGTCTCCTCCCATACTTTGATGTGAGAATGTGTATTGTCATTGTTCATCTTGGCAAGAGTCTTTTTTGTAGAGCTGTTCAAAACCTTGTAAGAGACAACTGAGGGCAAACCCCACGGAGGAGGTGCACTTATGTCACCTTTCAAAACCTTGTAAGAGACAACTAAGGGCAACCCCCATAGAGGAGTTGCACTTATGTCAGTGCACCTTCCCCAGTGCTGAGCATTGGGAAGGGAACTCTCCTCCATGGAATGCCGACTTTCCTCATTTTTATGACTGGTTGAGTGATGTGTGCAAGGGAGCTTATCATGGGAGCTAGTTGATATGTAAGACTTACAAGTCCCTAAATATTACATGGAGGATGTCCTGAATCTTACACTTGCGAGCAGTGCACTATCATATATTGAGGAGAGAGGATAGTCCTTTGTTAATGTTCGATTGGTTGCACCTCACATAATCACTTATTTGGTTCACGCATGATCTCTAAGTCACCTTGTTTACTCATAAATCTTCTCTATGCATGGATCACTCACAATCTTGGTGTTCCAGTGTGAATAAATTATTGTTTTGCTTATTTTGCTACCACATAAGATTTTTAACGTTTCAGGCTAATCCTTTCTTTGGTACACTGTCTTGGGTGGACTAAGGAACTCAAGCAACATTTTGTGGGGACGACAGAAAACTAAGTATTGTCATTTCCCCTTGGTAGGGCTAATGAATATCATTCATCTTGTTGTGGCAAGTAGCCGAGGGGGTCTTCTTGAGCCCTTGTTGAGCCACTTGTATAATTTTGGCCCTTGATTTTAGATTGATCTAAAGGCCTAAAAGAGGCCTTGCAAAAGCACAATTGTAAATTATAACCCTTGATCTTGGATTCATCCAAAGGGTTAGAAGATTTCCTATGCTTTTTCCTTTGAGCTTTTCATCATTCCTCATCATCTTCATTTCATTGAGCATACATGCAGCTAGCCCTTTCCCTGATGTCTCGGGTGTAAAATTCAGGTGGTGAGCATGAAAATGTAGGTCATGAGCGTCCTCAATGGCTTGTCTCTCAATTGCTTCCGTGGTGATAGGAGTTTTGTGAGCAACAACAAGCCATGGAGGGAATGTGTGCACCTATGGAGGGACTTTGAGAATTGATGCTGCCTTCCCTTTGCCCATCACCATCGTCATGGTCCTTCTAAGTGTTTCGATTACCATTGGTCCTGCAAACTATATTCTCGACCGAGGTACGAATTTTGGTTTTTGTGGATCTAAAACTAGCTTGATCGAACTTCGTACTCTCTCTCTCTCTCTCTCTCTCTCTCTCTCTCTCTCTCCCTCCCTCCCTCCCTCCCTCCCTCCCTCCCCCCATATGTTTTGTATGGTAGGATCGAACAAGAAAAGGCGCAGCTTCCTATGGGCTACCCTGGAATATTCATTGTTTTTGTTGTAGATCTACGCAACACCAAAGGTTACTGGTCTAGCATCACCTTCGACAAGCCATCGCTCATAAGTTGGATTCAGCGTCCCTGATTGTTGGGTTGCATTAACGTTCAACGGCTTCGCTTTGAGATAGGATGTCGGACACGACTAGCACATGGAGGTACCTCGATGCCATGGTAGTTGCGTCGGGTGTGCGTAGGGATCCATATGAGATCCTTGGAGTGGCCAGAGATGCGTTGGATGAATCGGCTTTCTGAAAGTTGGCTCTGAAGTAATTCGCCTAGCGTGCTGCTCGTAGTGATTTTATTGACGTTTGACTACGATTATGACTATTGACATTCAGGTAATATATTAATATCTTATCCATTCGCGAGACTTATCTCGACGCTAATATTCTTGGTGTTTATATTCTTTGTGTTAATATTCTCGATGTTATCTCGGCACCTAGGGAAGGGCCCGTTCCTTCGGATTATAACTCTTTTGGGAAGGAAGCGCGTTGCCTCCCCGCCCACACTATGGGTGGTTATAATAATTATATATTATCATATAAATATTTTCAATATGCTTGTTTTCAATTTGAATTCTTACAACATTGCTCTCTTTTAATGCATGTTATCGATGCGACGTAGCAAGGAAATCCAAGATGGATGCAAGATTGAAGAATGATGACACTTTTGTTCCTATGGTTGTAGTCCATGTGACAATATTGTATAGACTTTAGTTATTGTATCGCCTTATTTATGTATTTGTTAGACTTCAGCTTCCAAAATATGGACATCAATAATAAATCACCACCCTTGACATTTGCAGGGAGGATCGACCCTATGTCGCGTCATGTCCACCATTTTACTCATTCGCCATTTTCCTTAAAAAAATTGATAAAATACTAGGATTCAAAGTTCAATTTCGAGTTGGTAGTTGTTAGGTGCTCTACAATGGAAAGGCTCCCTGCCGCGCAAAATAAATTGGTTGGGTGTGTTGACAAAAAGATGGTTGATGGGGTGTTCAAGGATAGGATGAATAAAAAAGATTAAAACGGAATTAAGGGGTTTGAATTCGAAACGGGCGGCAAGGAGGGGGAAACGGGCAAAAGAATGGGGGGACACGTGGAGGGATCGGAAGGTCGCGTTGAAGCAAAGCTAAAGAGATGGACGGAGATCCGAAAAAGGCGGGAGGCGGTTAAAAAGGAACCACGGTAGGGGTGAACCGTGGGTAGGGAGGAAGGGTGAGGGTTAAGGAATGGTGAAAGGGAGGGTAAGGTTAAGGGGATCTCTTTTGGGAGCATTTTTGTGCTCTTTTTCTTCTTCGTCTTCATTTTCTGCTTCGCCATCTCCATTTTTGTTCCTCCTCTCCATCCTCTGCTTCCATGGTACTTTTCCCCTCCTTCTCCTCTCTCTGTTCATCCTTTTTTTCGTTTTTCCCTCTCACCATTTTCTCCCTCCTTTTCAGGCCCTCCCCGGTCAGCAGCAAGCCGATTGCCCCAGCTTTAAGCTCGTCATCGTTGGCGATGGTGGCACAGGTCTAGATCCTCTCCCCTCGTACATTTTTTTATTCGTTCTTTCCAGCTTATGCAGATTTAGATCGCCATCGCTGCGTCTTCAACTCCTTGGATTGGATCCTGCTCAGATCGTGCCTTCCTTTTGTGCCTTTCACAGGGAAAACCACATTCGTCAAGCGTCATTTGACGGGGGAGTTTGAAAAGAAATATGAACGTGAGTATCATCTTAGTAGGACTGTGACTCTCGCCGGGTTTTGAAACACAATTGATGCCTGATTTTTTGCTACGTATCACGCAGCAACGATTGGCGTTGAAGTGCATCCGCTTGACTTCTTTACCAACTGCGGCAAAATACGTTTTTACTGCTGGGACACTGCTGGACAAGAAAAATTTGGAGGACTACGAGATGGCTACTAGTAAGTTATTGGAAGAAGATGAGTGCTGTCCAATTCCGTGGCTCAAGCTTTGTGGCTGATCTGTTTGAAATGCGTTTGCAGTATTCACGGACAGTGTGCCATTATCATGTTCGACGTTACTGCGCGGCTGACTTACAAAAACGTGCCGACGTGGCACCGGGATTTGTGCAGGTCAAGAGAGATCCTTTGCTTGTTCGCATTGTGATCGTGATGGTCTACTAGGCATTTGCTGATGCACTTTACGATTTTGCAGGGTTTGTGAAAATATCCCTATCGTTCTGTGTGGTAACAAGGTTGATGTGAAGAATAGGCAAGTCAAAGCCAAGCAGGTCACGTTCCACAGAAAGAAAAATCTCCAGTACTACGAAATATCGGCTAAGAGCAACTACAACTTTGAGAAGCCATATCTGTACCTTGCTAGGAAATTGGCGGGGTAGGCAGTTTCCTATCCAAGTTTCATGGTTGGGCGTCTGATTACATTTTCAATTTGCGCTTCCCCTCTTCTCCTACTAATCAAATTTTATATTTTAGGGATCCTAATTTGCATTTCGTGGAGTCACCTGCACTAGCGCCCCCAGAAGTTCAGATCGACCTTGCAGCTCAGCAAATGTAAGATCTGGAATGTCCGTTTTCTCGTATTCAATCATTGCCCTCTCAATCGCTAGGAGTTTTCGGATAGTAACTTCACGACACAGTTAAAATGTGAAGCCATTTGGGCGTTTCCAATTGTAAAAATCATATTGTTCAAACTTTGTGGTATGTGTAGTTTTGGACGGGCTTTCCTGAAAGCTTATCTTGTTCTTCTTTTTTCCGGATTGTCTTATTTGGAAAAGGGATCGGAGGGTTCTGTTTCCAATGCTTGCCTGTGGCTGTCCACCTACTACGCAACTTGCCTGCGTCTGCTTGTGGATTTCTGCTCACATCAGCTGCTGAGTGCTAGCAGTACATGATACTATGGGTTTTCGTGGCTGGTAGAGCTTGTTCTGCAATAGATTTTATCTGGTCAATCTTCGCATGGGATGCCATTGTCGTAGTTTATGTGATGCCATTGTCGTTATTTATGTCATGCCATTGTCTTTTGTTTATATGAAGCTGAAATTTGGGGATAAGCCGGGGTTTTTCTAGATGTAGTTCTGCTTTTCTGAGCTGTTCAATTCTGAACTTAGGCAGACAAGGGCGTTTTCTTTGGCCTCAGGTATGAAGCGGAATTGGCTGCAGCTGCAGCACAGCCTTTGCCAGATGATGAAGATGATGCATTTGATTAGCTTGCCAGCTGCTCTTTTCCAAGTTGCATTTCATGTTACCTCTTGTAGAGAAAGGTCGATTGTGCAGGAGATGTGTTGCAGGCTTCAGTGGAGATGCTTTTGATGAAACAGCTCAATGCAAAGTCTAATTGCAGGAGTTGCGTTTTGTAGTTAACAGCAGAGCTTTCAATTTTAACCAGTGTCATGGTCTTTTTTTTGGAGGGTAGGGAAATACCTGCAAATTGCAGTTTCCATATTCTACAATTTTGTGTTTCTGCCATGTGGGGCAGATGGTAAGGGGAGCTGGTACTGTGATGAAAGCTGTCCCATGCCTTCAATAAGGTAGAAGGGAACGTCTTTTCAACTTAATACTTCTTGCCAACTATGACACTCTTCTATAAGCTTTAATGTAGTCATCAGGCAACAATTTGCTTGGTGTCTTTTGTATGACCCAAGGGTGTGATAATCTATATGGCAGATTTTGTAGTTTGAAGTCCTTGTGTAATTTGTGTGACCCTAGGGAATGATAATGTAAATGGCATCATGTGGAGTGTTGAATTAAAAGGCTGTCACATGTTGTAATCAATGAAGAAAAAGTTCGTTTTCTTGCAATCATTCTGAATCTTTGGCTGTATCTTGTTGCGTCATGCGTGGCATGGCTCTTAACATTGTTGAAGTGTCTATCTAGTGGACCTCCCTATTATACTCACATATTAAAAGATGTTTAAGGAATTAGATTTTTTTTCCCACAAGCAAAGAAGAGACTTTTAAAAATGAGATACAGAAGGGAATAAGCAGCTTTGTAAGCTGAAACTACAGGGCAGTCTCTAAGGTGTGATATATGACCACTCCTTCCAAACTTCTATGACAAATATTGAGCTATTCTAAGGAGCTCCCATTTAAATCTCTTTAGCATCTCATTCTACAGCTTCCTGTGGTGACAGACCGCAAAATTTTTTCATTTCCTAACATACTGAATTACTGATTTGCCACAGCTTAAACTACAGGGCAGTTTCTAAGGTGTTATATGTGACCTTCCAAATTTCTATGATAAATATTGAGCTAATCTAATGAGCTCCTACTTCAACCCCTTTAGCATCTCATTCTGCAGCTTCCTGTTGTGACAGACCACAAAATTCCTCCATTTCCTAATCCTATATTCCTTATTTTTAACTTTGACGTGACGATCAGAGACTAACAGACCACAAAATTCCTCCATTTCCTAATCCTAATCTTATATTCCTTATTTTGAACTTTGACGTGGCGATCAGAGACGTTACACGAGACTAACACACGTCGGTCAAGGGGAAGTGGGGATCAAAGAGGGGGGATCTATGGATGGTTACGAACGGCTTGTGCGCTCTCTTTGTCTCTCCCTCTCTCCCTCTCTCTCTCTTCTTCTCCCCCTACGTCGCAAAGACAAGGTTTGGCATCCCTGCCATTAGAAGCTGCTCAGCTCGCATTAGCATTAGCTTTGCTGAATGCATCTAGCTCTTGACCAGGAGTGAAGCACGAGAGGATTTTGGGCGATGCTCGATGTGGAGGTGTTCTTTGTCAGGTAGAGACGCTCTTCGAGGAGAGCTACTGCCTTGCTACCTAGCCGATTGTTATCTTCTATTTCACTCCAAGCGTTTGAATGACAGAATAATGCATACACTCTTGGCATCCCTGTGCTTCTCCATCAACAAGCTACGTGACATAAGCTTTGGTCGAGTCCATGGATTGGGAGGCAGGAAAGACTCAGTCTTTCTCCCACCTTCCCTTTCTCCTCCTCTCTCCCCCTTCATTTCCCCCTGTTTCATACCAGAATGTCGATGTCCACCGTCCACAACAAAGGTCCACAATCAATCGATTGCTCATTCTCAAAGTTCTGCAACTCGACGTCCACAATCGCCAATCCACAACAAAGATCTGCAAGGTCCGCCAATTTGAAACGCAAGATGCCAAGTTCCCGAGACAAGTTTATATAAACCTACAACAAGTGCCCAGATGTTGAGCGCACTTGTAGAAAATTTGGATGAGGTAGAGATGCTTTGCAGCTTCCTAGAGAATGTAGAGAAGCTGCATAGGTGAAGGGGCTGTCGTAGCGTTGTTGTGCCCAGATGGACGCACTTACAGAAATTTTGTATGTTGAGCGCACTTGAAGAGAATTTGGATGAGGTAAAGCCACAGTGCCGCATCATAGAGAATGTAGAAGGGGTTGTCATACGACGTCCAAACAAAAGGAATTGATGTAGGGTAGCGTCAAAGAAGGGGAGATGTCAGACAAAGGAAGGGGAGGGACAAAGAAAAGGGGTCTCGTCTCAATTCCAATCTTGATCTTGAAATTCGCATGTGAATGTCAATGTCGATTTCAGTCTAGCTCTTGAATTTCTTTGTCAATTCGCCTCGAAATCCGCACGCATGAAGCTTCTTCAAAAATTTGTGTAGAGAGAAATGTTCTTCTCCGAATATGCTTTTTCCAATCTAGACCCGCCTTTTAGTAATAAAGCCATTAAAACAAAAAAACTGCCCTCTTTGGAGATCCAATCTCTCAAATGGTGCGGAATTTGGAAATAATCAAAAAGACATCTTCGAACCATATCTCGATTTTCCACAACTTTGACTTCATCTCAATGTGCCAAAATCCGCTGTTCTAGGCCTTAAATCTGCATTTGAGAAGTGTGTAGAGAAGAGAGACCTCTTTTAGCTCTCCATTATTGTAATGGGCGCTCCAAACAACAATATGAGTTCCTCACCACATCGATTGGGAATATGCAAATGTCGAGCCTTCTAAGTTTATAGTAGATGTGCTAAAGAGCTTTATTGATCTGGTGTATATGAACGTTGAGCCATCTAAGTTTACGGTAGAAATATAGAAGAGAAACTACCAAAATTTTAAGAGACTCCCAATCGGTCAAAAATCAAGACTCTAATGGAAGTTGACTTCTAATAGCTAGGAGACACGGCTTTCTAGGATATGAGCTAATCGTGTTTATGGGGACGTGGTAAAGCAAAAGCCCAAAGCGTTGGTGGTAGAAGATGAGGAGCAGCACTTTCACAAATTTTATCATTGATCATAGAGCCGTTGACTTTGTGCTAGGGGTTGTGCAACGCTTTTGCGAGATCCTCCTAGCATCACAAGTTCCTATTACCAAGGACAACATTGCTCACAAGAATTTATTCGAGGTGAGAGTGGGTTGCTCTTCCGAGACTACTCTCAGGAAGTTAGAAAACATGGACTTCTAATAAGATGAGCCTTGAGATGATAGAGTGAGGGTTGTTAGGTAAGGATTTTGCTCTAGATGTTGGGTCTAATGTGATAAAGTTGTGGTGCACTTGAAGTTTGTGCTCGATGATGGAGCTCTCTTGAAATTCATTTCCTTGACAACATTTGTCATAGCATCATTCTCATCATGATCTGTTATCTGGCTATTGCACAATGGTGCAATTTGTAGCATGTGGAGGGGGATAAGCTTCTCCTTTTGTGCAATTCAATCTACTGGAAGGGGTTGCCACTTTGTTCCATGATTTGGGCATCCTGAGGTGCTGCAACATTGCAATTTGGGAGCCAATGCAGTTCTTGCGGTCCCTAGCTCATGAGCCATGTCTCCCTTATAGCGCAAGCTTCACATAGCCCTCGGATCAAACCAGCATCGCACTCGCCAGCTTGATTTGGAGGTGACTATGGTTAAAACCCACTAGCCATGATGCAATTTTGATTGATGAGAAATACGTGTAGCAGGTCCTTCACCTCTTAGGGCTATGCCAATGCCTGTGTTGGATGTCTCACCAAGCATCTGAGAAAGACCCACAAATAGATTGTGCCCTCATGCTAATCCATTGCCTTCGTTGAAATGGCTATTCTATGTCCGTAGCACATGTCTGAGGGAGGGCAACAAGAGTTAAGATCCTCAAACAAACACATAAGTTAAAGGGTACAAAGATTTGGATATCTGAGAAGCTCAGTCCAATCCAACTGAAATAAAGAAATAGTGAACTCACTAAAGTAAAGGAGGCACGAAAGCATGAAAATGGGTGGTTTATCGAGATTGGCTAGCATTAACTAGGGACTTCAAATACAAAGACTCTTTAGAGGGAGATCTTAGCTCGGACTTGTGGAAATCATCTCCTATGTCTAAAGGATAGGTACCCTTGTTAGAAGGAGGGTGCTCAAGAATCAAATAGGTGTACTCCTCCTAAGCCCATACCAATCTATATGATGTAAAGGTGTCTCATTGTATGAGACCAAAATGTGGCTTCTATCTCACCAGTTTGAGTCACTGTTGGAGTATTGGCTCAGGGCTAACAAGAGTGGTATCTTGGGAGGTTGGTGGAGTAGGAGGATCTTGTTTAGATTGAGACTCCAGTGAGGATGCTACTTCATGAGTGGAGGGAGGAGACCTTGATTCTTAGGGATAGGGTTACTGTTTGCCTAGGAAGGTGAGCTATGGTGGATTCTTAGGGATAGGGTTAGTGTTTGTTTAGGAAGGTGAGCTATGGTGCAGTGAGTTTTTTACAAAAAACTTGGTAGAGGGGGAGGTGGAGGCCTTGAAAGGGACTCCAAGATTGTTACCTCCGGCTCTTTTGTGGTTGAGCACATTCCAATTGCCACTTTTAAGCCTCTTTCCCCTTCTAATGTAAGTGCTCATTTAGCTCTAGTGATGTCTCTATCAACCCACTCAGGGTGTTGGTTAGCAACAGTAAGATTGGAGTTGGTCCTTCAAGACGAGGCACTTTGGGCCAACCCACGGCACCTAATTCTAGGCTATGCTAAATCATGCAGAGCTATGGCCCAAGCTTGCAATGAGCTTGGCATGCCACACACAACGCCTAAGCTACTTGTCAAATGTCCTTGAAAAGATATGGAGCCAACCAATTTGAATGATGACTTGCATAAGCAGATTAACGAGAGATTAACCCCCTAATATAAAAACATTAATCCACTAATCCCTCACATCTTATAAAAGCAATACCCCTATCCCTCATTTCCTTCCCCTTACTTTTGTAGCCATTCCCCTTTCTCCTCCTCCTCCAAGTTCTGTCTATCCTCCATTTTCTTGTCCATCTCCATCACTACCACTTTTTCCATCCATCTCCACACCCTCCACTTCCATTTTCCATGCACCTCCCACTTTTTGTCGGCCATCCGCACCACCGTTTTTTTTTGTCAGGCTCCCCTCACTCCACATTAGGCATCTTCTCCACCTTCATTCACCATCTCCATCCCCTCAACCACCCTTTTTTCCATTCATCCTCTCCCCTACACCACCAATTGTATTCATAGGCTATAAGGGCTTTGGCCAAGAATTTGCTTGGAATGTATCCGGGATCTTTTTTAAGCCAATGTATTCTTGTAAGGAACCAAAAGAAAGGTTGTTTCCCTTGTTATTGTAGCTTGATTATTATATAACCCTATGATTGGTGGTAGAAGGTATTATATTCAAATTGTTGGTTGCAATGAGTTGCGATTGCCTACTGTTCTTGTTTGGGGTGTTCTAGCAGTAGTGATTTTAGCATGCAAACCTACGTATAACCACTTGCTGAGGTGAACTTGTCATACGTGGATGTTGATGCTATGTGTGTTTGCCTTGTATGAGTTCATCATCTCATCCACAACCTTGAGGCTCCACATATCAAACCACGGTAGATTCGCCATGTCTAGCAGCTTGTTTCTCTTCAGCAGCTTAGCAGTCGTAGCTTGTCAATGGGATCAGGTTCTTAAAGTTGAGGGACAGGTCTCTCCCCTCTTACAGAAGTGGAAGAATCCATGAATGTAGTGATAATGGGAAGAAATATGAGCACAAAGATGCAAGAGTAGCTAAGGATATAAAAGTGTTAACACCATAGTAGTAGTAAGGCTAGAAGCACAGTCTAGAGCAACAAAGATGATATCATTGTGTGTGTAGAGTAGCGACAAAGGTCCTCTACAATATCTTGAGCTTGAAAGATGGTGTGATGAATCTAAAAGGATGAGGATAGCCAAATTGCTCTCTAGAAAATATATGATCATACTTGCAAAATCAAGATCTAGAGAGAGAAAGATGAAACTAGAGATAGAAAGACTAAAAGCCTACACTTTTTGGGGTCCCCTACAAAAAGTGTAGACACCCCAAGAGGTACCCTACAAAAAGTGTAGAGACTCTTACCCAAGAGGTCTCATAACAGAGAGGCCCCACCAAGAAGTCTCCTACGAAATGTGTAGAGACCAACATGTATATATCTCTCACTCAATGGAAAGAAGCTTCCACTCTTTGGGGTTCAGTGTTCAAGTTCACCATTGTGTTCATGTGATTGATCTCTCTTGGGTCCAT
Source organism: Dipteris shenzhenensis (assembly GCF_047967505.1). Taxonomy (NCBI): domain Eukaryota; kingdom Viridiplantae; phylum Streptophyta; class Polypodiopsida; order Gleicheniales; family Dipteridaceae; genus Dipteris; species Dipteris shenzhenensis. The sequence continues at coordinate 7,301,240 of NC_141597.1, forward strand.
GCTCCCATCCATACACTACCATGTTCTAGCATGATCTTACCCTTGCACTCCCTCCTCCCATCTCCTCCTCCTCCCTCCTCCTCCTCCTCCTCCCTCCTCACTTCCCCCTCCTCCTTCTCCTTTCTTTTGAACCTTGAACTCCTCCTCCCTTCTCTTGAATTTTGGACCTTGGACTCTTTATCAACCCTGAAATCCTTCTAAACCATGGAACCCCCAGTTAGGTTTCTCAATCCTACCCCTTCTAAAACCTACAACCTCCTTATAAACCCTTAAATTCCATTTGAGGTGAGAACCTCCAACAATCCTTGTGGTCAATCCTTCTTTGTCAACTAAGCACACACTAGAGCTTCTTTCCATGCTTTATCCTACACCTCTCACCAGAATATGACCTGAGGACCTAAGCTACATCTTGAAGACCTATGCTATAGCAAGCAATGACATGATTATAGGTGACCAACACCATCGGACCCTCAAAATGAGCTAGACAGAGATAACATTTTGGCATTGTTACGAGGGAGGTTAGCACCTAAAGTAAAAGAGGAGCATGCGTTTGCATGTGTGAGAAAGAACAACCTTCAAAACACCATCCAAGATACATCCCTCAAGGCAATGGAGTGCAAAAATGCTTCCAATTTGTGAAAAATTATGAGATTTTCATCTTACATCCCTTCCACTTCTGTCCACCCCTTCGAATTCCGATCTCACCCTCCACTCTCACTTTTTTTTAAATGATTTTCTCCAAATTCCATCAAGTGCATTGAAGGTATATACTCCCCTATTTCATTCTCCCATTTTTCATCCATCCTCCTCCCATCTCTACCTCCCTTTTTTCCATCCATCCCAACCCCTTTCTCCTCCCACAACTACCATTCTCCTTCTCTCTCTCCTCCACTCACCCCCTCCCTTCCATTATCTCTCTAGCATTCTTGCCCCCTTTCTTGTCCACTCATCTCTCTTTCAGTTACCCTTTCTCCATTCTCTCACACTTCTTCATCCATTGTCCCTGTAGGCTCTTTCCTATGGCTTTTATAGGAAGAGTAGGGTTTTCTCAGTATGCAGGGTTCCGAGGCTTTTTGTCACCTACAGATATATCGGGGTTGTCGGTTGTAGTATATGTGTAGCTTAGGATCTCGAGTCGTGTTCCGGTGAGAGACGTAGGCTTGAGTGTGGTAAGCAAACAAAGTGCATGCATGTGTAAAAGGAACATGTATCATCATGATCGAGGTAATGAAGGCTTTCGCCTTCATGGGGGGTTGCAAGGTTTAGGAGGAGTTTAAGGGTTAGAAGGAGGTTCTAGGGTTAGAAGGAGGTTCCAAGGTTTAGAAGGAGGTTCCATGGTTAGAAGGAGTTCCAAGGTTTAGAAGGAGGTTCAAAGGTTTAGGGTAGAGTACATGGTGGAGAACTCGTCTCCCTCGAGATCATGGAGTTTAAGGGTTGAGGAACAAAGGGTTTAGGGGGGGCATAGGAGTGGGAGAGGAAGAAGGTGTAAGAGCATGATGGAAAGAAGAGAGAGGAGGGAGGAGGAGGAGGAGGAGGAGGAGGGAGGAGGAGAGAGGAGGAGGAGGAGAGAGGAGGAGGAGGAGGGAGGAGGAGGAGGAAGAGGGAGGAGGAGAAGGGAGGAGGAGGAGGGAGGAGGAGGAGGGAGGAGGAGAGGGAGAGTATGGGTTGCAAGATTGGAGGAGAGGGGAGGAGGAGTTGCAACGTTAGGACATGCTTTTAGACGTGGAGTGCAAGGAAGCATGGACACTTGAGACAATTGCTTGGAATACCAAAGTAGAACTCAACACAATGCCCCAAAGAGTGTGGGCTTCATTCCATAATGGGGTATTTATACAAGTTGGAGAGCTTCTCTCTCTGCATGTAGGAAGTGTAACACATTCTCTCTCTATATGTAGAACTTGCATGTACAAGTCGTATGTAGGAGTTGCATGTAGAACTTGCATGTACAAGTCGCATGTAGGAGTTGCATGTACAAGTCGCATGTAGGAGTTGCATGTAGAAGTTGTATGTAGAACTTGCATGTAGAACTTGTATGTAGAACTTGCATGTAGAACTCGCATGTAGAACTCGCATGTAGAACTCGTATGTAGAACTTGCATGTACAAGTCGCATGTAGGAGTTGCATGTAGAAATCGTATGTAGAACTTGCATGTAGAACTCGCATGTACAACTCGTATGTAGAACTTGCATGTACAAGTCGCATGCAGGAGTTGCATGTAGAAGTCGTATGTAGAACTTGCATGTAGAACTCACATGTACAAATCGTATGTAAAACTTGCATGTAGAACTCGCATGTACAACTCGCATGTAGGAGTTGCATGTAGGAGTTGTATGTAGAAGTCGTATGTAGAACTTGCTTGTAGAAAATGCAAGTTGGATTTCTAAGAGGGATTATTTCTAGCCTTATATGCAAGTACAAGCGGAGCTTTGCCGCTACTCTACACACACATTCTATTCTACCTAAGTCCATGTTGGTAGAGAGACAACATACTCCCGGATCCATTTGATTACCCATCCTCGGGTTATGGCTGATTGCGAGCACGTACCTGGGTTGCCATGCTTTTAGTCCAGTGGCTGCAGAACTTGTGTCATGCCAATCGATCCTGCTATAAAGCCTTAGCACCGTACAATTTTTGTGCAGTTTCCAGGTAGCCTGTATCCACCATTTGCTCGAACAGAGATATGTGGTGTGCTTCTAAGAAGATCACTCTTTGATAGAGTCGGCTTGTAAAAATCTGAGCATCGAACCTTTCATTGGGATTAAAGCTGAGTGGAGGCAAATGGGAATCAAGGTAACAGGGAACCTCCAGAATGAATTCCAATGTTTTGCAGAATATAGCACTGAGGCGAAGGAAGCGATCAATGTTGCCGCGCATTATTTGCTCATGCTACTGAAGTGCTCGGACCATTGTGCCTTGGACATTCCATTCTAAACCAGAGTAGGGTTCGATCATTGGCCAATTAATGGTTCAATCTTCAGGCAAAGTGTGTATGTTGGTAGGAAAGTTGTCCAGGGTCCATCCCCCTCGAGTTTTCATATAAGGATATTTGCTCCAAAATTCCTTGATGGGGTTATTGGGAAGTGGTATCTCATCAAAATAATACCCATCATTGGAACTTGGCATGGACGTACGAATTGGATTGTCGAGATCTTGATATTCAAAATTAAATACTGTGTCATTTTCTGCTAATGGAAGCACAAGTAGTGTCGGAGGTGAGGATGGGGCAAGGAGAGAATCTGGGGACATGGGGGAGAAATATGGCAAAGTGTTAGTTGCGGAAGGGGGAGCAAAGGGGAGGGGGGGAAGAACGGGGCAAATGGTTTGAGCAGCTGGTTAATCCTCAAGGGTAGGATTAGCAAGGGGGGGGGGGGGAAGCTAGGTGTGAGGGGCTTGTAAGTTTGTGACTGATGGGTTAGTTGAAAATGGTGAGAGGCATGAGCAAAGAGATGATGGAGGGAATAGATGTTAGGATGGAGGTCGGGGAAGGTTAAGAGGGTGGTAGCAGCAAGGGTAAGGGAGCTTATGATGTTGGCAGAAAGAGTGGTTAGATATGGGAAGTTGGATGTGAGATAGGCCCTGTCATCTTTCGACACTTCTTTTTGCTGGTGCGATGGGATGATCAGCTGCATGGGTGGAATGTTGGTTATGTCATGGCTTGCAAATAATAGGGATGGCCTTTTTAGCAATGGCAACAAACCTGCAATAACCCTGAGGGGAGGACTAATGAGGCAGACATATGCAATGAAAGCATCCGTCCTGAGTGTTATAAACCTAGCATGTGTAGACAAGCAGAAGATATTTTTCTCATCTTCGGATAAGTCTTGCAAATTATGTGCAGGGTTTTGGTCCCGATGGAACATTCTCATTTGATTGTTGGATGAGCAGATATGATTCTGATTTGGAGTTGCTTCCATTGGATAAGCACGCATGCATTGAGATGATCTTCCCCTTGTAGAGTAGCCACAAGCTCTTGGTATACCACCGTTGTGCATTGAAGTGGGGTTTCAGTGGTGTCTTCCAATGCCTCACTATTGTGCACTAGCAATTGGAGTTCAAGCTTGGAGATGATTATGCTCATTCATTTTTTTTGTATTGATGGTGGATGGTTGTATAGGCCTCCTTAAGCTTTCTCATTTGCAAGGTGACCTTTGCCTATTGAGGAATATCTTTGGTGGTATTGGACCATTGATCCAAGACTTCTGCTTGTGAAGTGCTAGCCGCTTGAGCAGTAGCAAGTTGGTCTTTTAAGACTCTGCATTCCTATGTTAGCTCGTCAATGTTGAAGGCATGCACTACCAAAGATTGTTTCATTTCTTCAAGCTTATGTTTGGAATCCTGGAGCTCTTCTTCTTTGTGAATTAGAGTGAGTCGAGCTTATGCCACTACCTCTGTCTATTGAGCATGTGTGGATGTCAAGGAGTTATAGTAGGTTTGTAGGATTGCCGTTGCTTGTACTGCTTCTGTCAGCTGTGTTTGACTTTGGTGGAAGTTGGAGGTCACATCCCTCACTACCTTTTCTTGAGCTTGGAGAGCTTGGTTCATGTGCACTTCTTCTACCACCTTCTCATCTATCTGCGCTCGAAGTGCCTTGACCTCTATGGCGATTGCTTGGATTTGGTCTTCGATTTTTGTTGCAGTCTGTCTTTCCAATTCCCTTGCATATTCTTCCTTGGCCAAGCTAGCTTGATGTTGGAGAATGATAGACGGTGATGAGGTCTGGTGATATTGTTGATACAAGTGGTGCCCATGTAGCCAGCTTGATGATTCTGTAGTAGTTGGGGGAGGTTGTTCCAATGGTATTTCAGTCCCTTATGTACAATAGTCATACAGTTGATATGGCACTAGCTCGCCTGGTGGCTCATCGACTGGCATGGCGTCGATGGGCGGTTCTAGTACTGATGTAGCCTCACGCTCTAGTGCCAATCTTTCCTCAGGTTCTGGTGCCCATCTTGCCTTGGGCTCTGGTTGCTGCTGTTGTTGGAGATATATTGTTTGTTGCTGTGCACTGAGCTGTAGCATCTCTTGGGGCAATTCCGTAATCTTGACCTCCAAAATAGATATTTCTTCCAAGGAAGCTGCACCTATCAATGTGATAGTAGGAGAAGTTGGTGACGGCTCCCATACTAGTGAGAAGGGTATGTCCAACTCCTCAATTGGTTTTGGTGACTGGGGTAGAGTCATTTCTCTTTCTTGTAGTTCTTTTTTGATGATTATAGCCAATAAGTGTGGAATTTTACATTTTTGGCCTAAAGAACCCTCTAGTTTCTTTGTAAAGAAGATGACTAAGTGTTGGACCCAGTCTTGTTTGAGCTTCCTACTCAGCAAAACAAAATGTGCAGTGGAAGGGATCGATTCTTGCGTAACCCCCAAGATTATGGATAGGAATTGTGCTACTTCCTTGAGGCGATGGTTAAGGATTGTGCGAAGCAATATGCCATCTCTATGGATCAGTGTGCCCTTAGCGAGGAGAGACTGTACTTTGATAAACTTTGCATCGGCAGGCCGTTTAGAGTATTTGGCACCTTGTGTTGGTAGTGAGAAAGCCCTTTGAATGACTGTACTGTCGAGGATAATGTTTAGTTTACTGTGATGTATAGTGATTGTACAGTACTTGCCAACCTTTGCATTGCTAGAGTGGTAAGAATGGAGAAAATCCTTGATGTATGCGGCCATTGTAGGACTGTTCTCCAAGGATTTTAGGCTCTCATGCAAACTGCCTAGACCCCTTTGCTCTAAGCAAGATGTTGCTTCCTGGGAAAGAGCATAAGTCGATGTGGGTGGCCAAACAAGTTCTAGTGACTGGGCCCCTTAAATGGCTGTGTAGGTCGTTGGTGACTAGGGTGGCATTTGTTCTTCTTTGTCATGCACTGAATCCTCTTCGGAGCTATCGCTCTGGACCACGAATGGCTGTGGTCACCGTGGTTGAGAGGATGTAGATGGCTGTGAACTTTGAAAGGGGGTCTCATGGTTGAGGCAGTGGGCTCTTTCTGCACATCCTCTTTAGTGGCAGCATCTTTCTGAACGTGCATCCATGTGTATGAGGTGTACCATTAATCATTAGATTGGTTGGCATGTCAATATGACCTTTCTATGTGTGTGTGAGAGATCTTATTTTTATACATGCTTTGAGAGTGTGGAATGAAAGTGTGTGGTACAATTATTCATGCAATCATCTATGTGTCTAAGCAAAAGCATGTGAGTGGAGGTGTCCTAGGAGCTCGGTATGGACTAACTATATGCTTTTTTTGTTGCTGGGATTTTCATAGGGCAGCTAGAACTCAGGTATCACTTCTAAGCCGTAGGTTAAAATCGATTGATGCTACCTATATGTGCGAAGACGTACTTATGAAAGTGAGTGCTCGTGATACAATCTAATCCTAACTAAGGAAGACTTGGTTTTCCAAATCTTCATTTTTTTCGGGGATGGCTTGCATGTGGATGTAGTAGCGCTTCAGTCGGCTCTCGCTTATTGTTGTGTTGAATTGGATGCCATGCAATGTTTTTAGCAGTATAGCTCCAATGGGATTTATCTTTCGTACTTGGTAGGGTCCTTGCCCTTATGTACTTTGGCATTGTATAACAAGACTTAGTCGCCTTCCTTGATGTGTTTAGCTTTCAGATTTCTATCAAACCATGCCTTTCTTCTGTGTTTTTCTATTGTCATGGCATGGTAGGCGACTAGTCTTATCTCTGTATGCTTCTCCAACTGATAGAGCCTTTCTTTCAAGGATTCATGGTCTCCCATGCGTTCCTATACTGCTATGCGTAGACTTGGTATTACAAATTCGAGTGGGACCACAGCTTCAAGGCCGTACACCAATTGAAAAGGTGTGTTCCCTATACTGACCTTGAATGTGGTTCTGTATGCCCATAAGGCTGCATTTAGTTTCTCTGCCCAATCAGAACGCTGTGGTTCTAGTACCTTGGTGAGTATAATGCATATTATTTTGTTGGTGGATTCGGCCTGGACATTCCCTTGGGGGTAGTAGGGTGTGCTTTTTCTATGGATTACCATGAAGCCAGACAAGAGTTCTTGGATTACCTCATTGACAAAATGTGTCCCTTTATCCGACACAATTTCAATGGGGCATCCGAATCGATTGATCACATTTTCATATAAGAATCTTGCTGTGCTTCTGGCATCTGCTTTGAGTGCTTTAGCTTCAGCCCATTTTGTAAAGTAATCCGTGGCCACAATGATGTAGCATGCCTGTGTTCCTTTTGCTGCTGGATGTATGTGACCCACATAGTCAATCCGCCATTTTTCAAACGATTTTTGTGCAACAATTGTTGTTAGGGGATTGAAGTCTTTGTGTTGTGGTTTAGTAGTCCGTTAGCATACATCACAACCTTTTACATATTCATAGGCATCTGCCCATAGTGTTGGCCACCAGTAGCCTGCAAGGAGAACCTTTCTTGCTGTGGCTTCCCCTTAGAAGTGTCCTCCTGCAATGCCTTCATGGACTTCACTCAGGATTGGCACGATCTCATGAGGCATTACACATCTTCTTAATCTTTGGTGCTTGCACGTCTTATATAGTTATCCTACAATGTGTTGATAGGGTGCAGCCTTTAGAATCAATTTTTTGGCATCTACTGCTTTCATTTCAAGGGGTGGTCTTCTTGCCATCAAGTACCCAATGATATCTCCACACCACTCTAGAACAGCATCTATTTGAAATAGTGTGGCATCTGATAAGTCATCTTCGACTCCAGTGGCTTCTTCTCTCGACTTGACTCGAGACATGTGATCGACAATGTAGTGTTGGGCACCTTTGCGGACCACTATTTTGAAGTTGAATTCTTGAAGTAAGAGGATCCATCTGGTTATTCTTCCTGTTGTACACAAATGGTTCACAAGATAAAGCAATGCTTGATGGTCGGTGTAGAAGACAAAATCATTTGCCAGTAGATAGTGCCGAAATTTCTTTACACTATACACCATTGCTAAGGCTTGTCTTTCTGTGGTGGTATAGTTGATCTCTGCATCATTGAGTTGTCGACTGGCAAAATAGAATGGATAGTCTTTCTTATGTTCACCAGGTTGACAAAGCACACTCCCAATTGCATACTTGGATCCATCAGTATGAACATGAAAATCGATATCCCAATTGGGAGATATAAGGATGGGTGTTGTGATTAGGCGCCACTTTAAAAGATCAAAAGCTTGGTCGCACTCTTCGGTCCATAAGAATTCCACTAATAATTTGTAAAGTGGTCTAGCTATCATGGCATACCGCAATATAAATCTTCTATAATAGCCGGCATGTCCCATAAAGACCTGTACACCTTTGGAATTTGTAGGAGGAGGCAATTCCATGATGATTTTGATTTTATCCATGTCAGTTGCAATCCCATGTTGAGAGACAATGTGTCCCAAAACAACTCCATGGGTGACCATGAACTGGCATTTTGTTGGATTTAGGGAGACGCCATACCCCCTGCATTTGATTAGTACTTCTTCAAAACATTTGAAGTGGTCTTGTTTGCTTGAATGGATGCACAAATCATCCAAGAACACCTGTAAAAACTTATTCAGAAATGACTTGAAAGCTGTGAACATGACTCGTTGGAATGTGGCTGGGGCATTACAAAGGCCGAATGGCATGACTCTATATGCAAAAATACCCCATTCTGTAGCAAATGCTATTTTTGATTGGTCTTTAGGAGCAATTTGCACTTGGTTATAGCCACTAAAGCCATCCAAGAAGCTATATATTTCTGAACTTGCTACCTTTTCCAACACTATTTCTGTTAAGGGTTGGGGATAGTGATCCCTAATTGTGGCGGCATTCACATTTTTTAAGTTTATGCATATTTTGAGCTTCTTGTTGCATTTAGGCACAATGACAAGGGGTGAAACCCAATCAGTGTGCTCTATCTCATAGATGAATCCGACATCTAGGAGTTTTTCCAGCTCGTCATAAACTATGGTGCCATATTTAGGATTTGTGCGATAAGGTCCACATATCTTAGGGTGAGCACCTTCCCTTATAGGTATCATGTGTACTGCCACTTCTAGTAAAATTCCTTTCATCTCTTTGTATGGCCATTCAAGAGGCAGTGGTTCTGATATTGAGGGAGCTGACTTTGTAAGGTACAATTCGACAATCCTAGATTGGACTCATTCGAATTCATTGAAGTGCTCGGCCTTGGCTTTTTTGCAATTTCCTCCTTCAGCTTTCTTGCGGGATCTTCTGCTATTATTCAACTTTGGAGGTTCAACTTTTGGGAGCTCGACTGCCATTAGGGCATGCAGAATGGCTGTCATTATCAAAGATTTGACCTTCAATTTCAGCATTCTCAGCCTCTGTTTCAAGGTCCCAAGGAAAATCTGAGTCATCATTGGTATGGGTACCTTCTTCAGGTTCATTATCCCACTCGAGGTTAGCCATAAAGAATGGCATCTCTAGATCGATTGGTTCTTCATGTATGAGTGGAAGATCTACATGTAGTGCCTTTGCATCTATCTATGAGAAGATGGGGTCTAATGAATGGTAGTTTCGATGGTTGCCAATGTTTGTATCCAATTATTGACATTGCTTTGTGAGTCACCTACTATGGCATGCTGTTGTAAGGGAGCTGATTTGCTTGAGATTGTTGTTGAAGATGTGTCATCCAATGCTCTAGGCACAATTGGTTTAATAGCTCCTATCCCCACATTCACCCTGACTATGGTGTCGCGATTCTGGATTGTCAGTCTATCAGTTCCCCAGTCATGGAGGACTGATGCTTCCTGTAACCAAGGATGTCCTAATAAGATTTGATAGGATTTTTTGGGGAGATCCAAGATTGTGAATTGAAGGGAAAAGTGGACTCCTACGATCTTTGTGGACACACCATTCACTATTCCCAAGGGTTTAGCCCGAGAATCATCGGCAAGGCGTATGTTGAAATTAGCCTTTTGCATTGGTGGGAGACCCCATTCTTCGTAGAGCTCCTTTGATAGGACATTTACACTTGCTCCACCATCCACTATGGCTTGGACTTCATTATATGCCTTGTGGATCAAAGGCATAGTAATGTTGCATATGCCATCTCTCTCACCCATTCGCACAAGGATATCTTCGATGTCGTTCATAGGTGGAGGGGGATTTGCGAGTTCAATCCAACCTTTGAAAATTTCCTAGAGATTGGGACAATTCTGTAGGAGGATTCCGATGGGAATTGACTCAGGGAAACTTAGGATGCTAGAGAGTGCGGCTCCTTCAAGTTGACATGGCAGTACATTATATTGTGGAGTCTATTGTTGGAACAAAGGCTCGAGTACAGTATCAATACTTTGTAAGGCCAAGTCATGGATTGGGTCTTGAGCTTGTTTCTCAGCCTCAAATTGAGCTTGTTCGTTTTGTACCCATTGTTGAAGTGCCTGAAAATGAGCCTTCTCCACCTCTGCATTTGGGTATGGAGCTTCTTTTATTTGAGGCTCGGGAGTTGATGTGGATGAGCTCAGCTGCTCATTGCTTGGCAGAGGTGGAGGCACTTGTGCTTTCTTTTTCAGAAGTCGCTTTGGTTGGATTAGAATGTTAGGGTCCTTGGTGGCCTCTTTCTGTTGGCATGTAATTACATTTACAGGTTGTGATATTACACTTGCTGGACCCAGACTTTGATGGTCCACCCCAATGATGCCAATTGGGATATTAGGTTTAACCTCTATTTAAACTAGGCCTTTATTTTTCATGGGACAATCCATACAGGCATGTCCTATGTCACAATCTCTATAGAGGGGTTGGAAAGTAGCTGGGCTACCAAGATGAGGGCACTCTGCGATCCAGTGATTTTCACCACAACCGTAGCACTTGATTGGTGCACGATATGTGTTGGGACGTACTTGATTTGCATAAACTGGTATTAGATCCTCTGCACCTTCTACATAATACACTGGGTACTCTACTTCATACTCAAATGGCGAGTCTACTTCCTCAGCTTCCAATTGATGTATTAGAACTGCATAAGGAGCTGGATTTTGTGCTCTTGGATAGGGTCATGGATTCGGATTCCTGAGTAGTTATGGGACTTGTGTTCGAACAGGAACAAGATTTAGCCTCAAAGCTAGGGGCGCTTATTGTATACTAGCATGGGTGCCGCTTAGTATTGTTGAGGTCGAGGCGGGTTGTTGCACATGTTGAAGATGCAACTGTTCTCATCATGGCTGCCGACGACGCAGATATGGCACCACAACCTTGGTGGTGGATTTGCTTGTGCAGTGATCCTAGCTCTTAGGACTAGGCACTCATTTGCTATATGATTGGCCATGCAATGTGGACACCATACATTTTCTCGCTATGAATATGTCTGCGTTTGTGACTGAGACAAGTGAAGTTTTTGTTCCATGGCCTGCATCATGTCTTCTTTCAATTTCAGGGTCATGGCCTCTAGGCGATCTTCATTGATGTTTCAGCAGTGGCCTTTGATTTGCCCTTTTTCGAGTGCTTATCATGTGTACTAGATTTGCCGTCATCACTACTAGTGTCTGAGTCGGTCATGCCATCCTCAATGTCAATGGCTACTGCATGAGCATCACTGAACGTTTCATAGCTGCTTATCTTTTTCATATCCTTTCGGATTTTCTTTCGTAGTCTTGCAATGAACCATGCCGTGAGGTACTTTGCATCTGGGGCATGGGACAAATTTGGCGATTAATCTTTTCAACTTACCCAAGTACGTGCGTACATCTTCTCGACAGCCTTGTTCGAGCTTGCTTAGCTGGAGAGTAGGATCATCTTGTAGCCTCTCCATTCTAAAGTGTCGTTTGAATTCTGTTTGAAGTAGGTCTCATGTGGTGTGCTCTTCCACTAGAAGGTCTAGGTACCATTCAGACGCTTCATCAGTTAAGGCCGTGGGAAACTAAGCCACCTTGGTGTCATGGGATTGATCTCCACCTGCTCGGCATCATGCATCAAAATGCTGGAGGAATCGGGTTGGGATCTCCCCTACCATTATATTTGGGAAGTTCTAGCTTTGCCAAGGGGCGTTGTTATTATTTCTTTGATTAAAGAAATTGACAGCCTCTGCATCGAGGTCTGCATCGAGGTCGATATCCCCATCATTATCATGACGACGTCCAGCCATGTTGGGGCGTAGAGGTGTTAAAGGGAGTGATTGAATTTTCGGGGAATTTGGGGTAGAAGATTGGCAAGGGCGGTGGTTGCAGTGGAGTTGTATGTAGATTTGGTGAGCGTTGGAGTCGTAGGCATTGGTTGGAACATAGCTACATGCAGATTGGGCGAGATTTGCCAAGGTGTCTCTACCACAAGTGTGGGTGTGGATGAAGTTGTGTTGGGAGCGTTAAAGTGGTGTTAGTTTGTGTAGGGACCATCAGGTTGATAATGTGCCTAAGATTGTCCTACATGTGTAGGACACTGTGCCGGTGCAAATGGATCATTAATTGGAGGTCACGGCGTGAAGATATGAGCGAATTTGTGTGAAACGAGGCCCACACGGGGGCACAAATGAGCGAGTGCTAGGGATGACTAATGGTGTGCAATGGGCTGAAAAATACCCCATAATGTGGTGTTTCCGTGTGTGAAATCTGGGTTCAAACAGGGTTCATTTAGGGTCCCAAACGGATGAGTTAGGAGGGGTTAAAGAAGGGGTAAAAGTTGTTTTTTTTGGGGGGGTCTTGGTCTTAAGGTTTGGTGTGAAGGGGCTTTAAGCCTAACTGAGGGATAGTAACTGACCCAGTTGAGTTGACTTAAATTGGCCCAATTACTCTAACCAACCTAACTGTCTAGGTATGGTTAGACTGCCTGTAGCTAACTAACCATAGTTAGTTCCAACTAACCTAATGGTCCAGTTAGTGTAACTAACTAACAGTCAAGCAAACCTGACTAAAGTTAAAGCTAACCTAACTAAAGTTAAAGATAAACTAACCTAGGTGAAAACTAGCCTAACCTAGGGTTAGGTTTAGCTTTTTTTTCCCCAAAAAAACTATGGGGGGGGGGGGGGGAGGCTGCCCTAGCGACGGCGACGGCGCGGCCGGGGGGGGGGGGGGTTCCGTGTGGCGACAAGGGGGGGGGTTCGCATGGGGGGGCTACAGGGGAGGGGAGGGGAGAGGGGACAAGGCGGAGGGGGGGCACAAGGCAGGGGAGGAGAGAGGGGACGAGGGCGTGGTTGGAGAGGATGGGTGGGGGGTAGGTGGGCAGGGCTCGGGCGACGAGGCGAGCGAGGGGCACAGACGACGGGGTGGGGCAGGGCGGCAGGCGTGGGGGGGGCTACGGGTGGGGCGGCACTGCGGGGCGATGGGTCTACGAGGGGGGTTCGATCGGGGGGGTTGGTTGGGGGGGGGGCTGTGGTGAGGGGAGAGAGAGAGAGAGAGAGAGAGAGAGAGAGAGAGAGAGAGAGAGAGAGAGAGAGAGAGAGAGAGGGGGGGGAAGGGAATGAGAGAGAGAGAGAGAGAGAGATAGAAAGAGAGAGGGGGAGGGAAAGAGAGAGAGAGAGAGAGAGAGAGAGAGAGAGAGAGAGAGAGAGAGAGAGAGAGAGAGAGAGAGAGGTATGAGAGAGAAGAGGGAGGGGGGATAAGGAGAGAGAGAGAAAGAAAGAGAGAGAGGGAGGGAAAGAGAGAGAGGGAGGGGGGATAAGGAGAGAGAGAGAAAGAAAGAGAGAGAGGGAGGGAAAGAGAGAGAGAGAGAGAGAGAGAGAGAGAGAGAGAGAGAGAGAGAGAGAGAGAGAGAGGGAGGGGGAGAGAGAGAGAGAGAGAGAGAGAGGGGGGGGGGGGGGGGAGGGGGGAGGGGGTAATGGGGATGGAGGGGGGAGGGGGGTGGTGGAGATGGAGGGGGGAGGGGGGAAGGGGAGATGGAGGGGGGGAGGAGATGGGGGGAATGGGGGAAGGGGTGGTGGAGATGGAGAGGGGGAGGGTGGTGGTGGAGATGGAGGGGGGAGGGGGTGGTGGAGATGGAGGGGGGGGTGGTGGAGATGGAGGGGGGAGGGGGGGGGGGAGAGGAGGGGGTGGTGGAGATGGGAGGGGGGAGGGGGGTAGAATGGAGGGTGAAAAAAAAAAAAGAAAAAAAAATACTTGACGGACGAAATCCAAAGGGAGAAGAGGTGAGTCACCTAAACGCTCTCCAAATGTTCTCGATGTAACGGGATTATTGAGGTACAATGGATGGTGGGTGGATGGCTAGGTTATCGCTGTGAGATGGGCTTGAAGTCACTTACAATGCGAGGATGGGAGTAAGGTGGTGGTCGATGGAGAGGGAGGAGTGTCTTGCGTAGGGCTTGGAATGAAGAAGAGGATGGAGGCAAAATGTGAAAGATGAAGAATGAGGGGGTGGAGTGGGTTTTATAGGAAACAAGTTTAGGTTAAGGTTTAAACCCTAAACACTTCCCGAGCCGTAACTTTTTATGGATGGCTCGGTTTGCTCTTCTACAAAAGGTGAAATGATCAAAATTGCAAGCTCTACGCATTCGTGTCCACTACCTAGCCTGATTATTTATCAAGTGGCTTCTATTTAAGAAAAAAAAATTTTTCTTAAGGTAGGAACCCAAGGTTGATGGTTGGGGTAGATATGTTTGGCTAGAAATGGAAAATTTTTTTTACTCTCCTTGCCCTTGAGTGTTATGTTCGTGAAAGTTCGAAGTAGTTTGTTTTTTTACACATACCTGCATATGTTTACTCATTATTTGAGATGCTAGTCTCCCCAGTAGTGGTACCAAATGTAGGCTCTTATTATTGGAGTTGAACAAGAACCAGTTACTTCTAATGTTTCCAATCAACATGAGTTGTAGGCATTTAATTCATAGCAGCAATCACAAAATATTAGTGGACCTATAGTGTCCTCTAGCAGTGGTTCACATACTTCGCCATGGATAGGCAAATTGAGATAAAGAGAATCTCCTCAAAGCAATGCAAATAGTGGTATATAGGTATCACGAAAAGGAAAAGAGAAGGTAGATCAGCCCATGTTTGATGTGAATGCAGGTCACTCTTATGTGCATGGTGAATCCAGTGGCTCAGAACAGAGCATTGATGATGAGTTGGGTATTCCTTCTATTGTTCAACGTGGAGTAAGGAAGACCTTGGATGTTTTGAGAGCACCTGGAAGTGAGCCTATTTTGCACAGGTCTACCAGAGCTAGATATCCTGTGGATAGGCTGAAATATGATGGATTTACAGCCATTCACTATGCCTATATGGTCAAAGTGATACAGGAACCAGAACCCACTTCTTTGAGCAAGCGATGGGAAAAGAAAAATGGAAGAAAGCCTTGGATGAAGAAATGGATGCCTTGGAAGCAAATGCTACATGGGAATTGGTGCTTTTGCCTATAGACAAGAATACAATTGGCTGTAAGTGGGTTTATAAGGTCAAGCACAATGCAGATGGTTCTGTAAACAAATACAAGGCAAGATTAGTTGTCAAGGGGTATGTGTGGGGGTTAAAGGTCACTGTGCCTTAACCCCAGTTATGTACAATACTCAAACACATATATAAATGAATGAAAAAGAAGATTAGGGTGGTTCTGCACCCACCAAAACTTGTGTGGCTCTCTGTCTCTCTCTCTTCTTCTTCCATTCTTGCTTCCGTTGAGAGCACTCTCAACTGGTATCAGAGCCTGGGTGATCTAGCAGAGCGTGCGTGAATGCTTGGAAGCTCAGCAGCTCTGTGGGAGGAAGGAGAAGCTCTGTGGAAAGCTTTGTGGGTGACTTTACTTGCATCCGAGTGTGCAGAGACCTTGGAGGAACCTTTGGAAAAGTCACTTTGGCTTTGCGAAGTGGTTTTTTTGAGAGCCTGTTAAGAGCTTTCAAAGAAAAAGTCGTTTTTTTGAGCTTTTCCCTGTTCCGTTCGATGACAGAGACTCCGTATTGACTTGTAGAGGCAACTATTGCTTGCTTTTGGTGTCCACATTACTTCAGGAGCTTGGAAACACCTTCATTCTTGAATCTGGGATCATTTCAGTGGCTTTCTGACTCACTGTGTCAGTTCCTGCGTTTTTTGCCCGGGTGTTGGAACTCAAGTTTGGAGCAACCATTTACAGATCTGTCAGTTCCGGTGGACTCAGGAGGTTCCAAAACTTCTATGTTGCTCATCATTCACACTCCGGTGGAGTTTACAGATAGCTCTGTTTCCAAAAACGTTTTTCAATCCGTGTGTTGGACCCAGTGATTGAGACCACGGTTTCCAAAACCGTCTGTCCCATTGCGTTCCGGATGCCCAAAAACCCCTACCTATCAGTTCTTGCGTGATTCGGTGGAGGATTTTTAGAGTTATGAATCTCTGTGTATTCGATTTCGTCTCTCTGTTATGCATTTTTCATATTAAGGTTTTGAAACCTTAGATTTATGCCACATGGCAGTGGATAAGTGTTGACTCCCATTTCTCATTCATCGGTTGGGATTTTGGAGTTCTGGCAGAAGAGAGATATTTGCAGATTTTCTTACTGAGTCCGATTATGCAATGGCGCCCATGTTTTGAAGCATCTCAGGTTCTATTTTCAGTAGCGCTCATTACCGTGGGACTATGATTTTTTGAGCATACCTTATGCAGATCACTCTGGTTGCAGTTTGAGCAGTGTGCGCTCATTCGTGGTATGCATTGGGTTGCAGTGGATGATTTATAGGCCATTTGGATGCATTGCGGTCCTTGTTGGATGCACTGATAGGCCCAAATTGCCTTGTGGGATGCTATTTTTTATGGACGCTTTGCACATGGATGCTACTTTAAGCTGAGGGACAGCTTTGACACATTGCAGGTGATGCACTGATAGTGCTATGCTCTCTTGGATGAGACATTATTGATGCATATGCCAGTGGACAGTGTTTATGCTTGAGTCATTTGGCACTTATTGGCATTTTCTTTTGGGCCAGATTTGCTCATATGGATGCATAGTATATGCACATGAGTCAGATGCATCTTTTGATGCTTTGAGCTTTGAATTTTGGTGATATTTCAGTCTATTGTGGCATACACATTTGGTGCACCTAGTATTTGGTGTGATTCTCTCTTGCAGGTACTAGCATTTGGGATTTTGTTTCATTTGCATCATGGCATCCTCTTCCATGCCTGAAAAGGAGTTTTTCAGCATTAAAAAGTTTGATGGGACAAACTTTTCTTTGTGGAAAGAACAGATAAGGGATGTGCTTATTCAAAAGAAGCAGATTAAACCCTTGGCAGGGATTGAAGCTAAGCCTGCAAATATGTCTGAGGATGATTGGAATGAGTTGGATGCATTGGCAAAGTCTACTATTAGACTCCATCTTGCAGAGTCAGTTTATTTCACAGTAGTAAATGAGCAGACTACTGAAGATTTGTGGAAGAAACTGTGTGCCACTTATGAGAAGGAAACTGCCTCTAATAAAGTTTACCTCATGAAGAGGTTGTTTGAGCTGCAAATGAAGGAAGGGGTCTCCATTGCTTCTCACTTGAATGAATTCAATATTATTTTCAGCCAGCTTCAGGCTCAAAAGATGAATTTTGATGCGGAGACTAAGGCAATATTTCTCTTATGTTCATTGCCATCCTCATGGGATACCTTCCGTACAGCTGTCAGTAACTCTGCACCTGGTGGAGTACTGAAATTTGATGATGTTGTGGGTAGCTTGTTGGCCGAGGAGATTAGACGGAAGTCTATGGATGGCAACAAGCAGGATGCAGCCTTAAATGTGCAAAGGGGCAGATCACAGTTCAGGGGGAAGTCCCAAGAAAGAGGGAAGTCTCGTAGCAAATCCAGGGCACGAAACATTGAGTGTTACCACTGTGGCAAGAAGGGCCATATGAAAAAGGATTGCTACAAGCTGAAAAGAGAGCAAAAGGATAAGAAAAAGAATGCAAATTGGGGTGCAAATCAAAAGGAAGAGAGTCCAAGGGAGGACAAAGGAAAAGTGAAGATCGAGGAGATCAATGCAGTCACACATGATAGTGACAATGATGTTCTCTTCATATCTAGTTTATCTGCAGAGTTGCTTACCACTTCAGATGATGCATATTCCTAGGATTGGATTTTGGATTCTGGTGCTTCATTCCATGTTACTCCCCATAGGGAATGGTTCTCCACTTATGATAGTGGAAAGACAGGTTGTGTGCATCTTGGAAATGACTATGCATGTGACATAGTGGGAGCAGGTGACATAAAGTTTTCTTTTGCAAATGGGTCTGCATTTGTTTTGAAACATGTGAGACATGTGCCTAAGCTGACCAAGAGTCTTATTTCAGTGGGTTAGCTAGATGATGCTGGTTTTCACACCACTTTTGGCTTTCAAAGTTGGAAAATTCAAAAGGGCTCTATGCTTTTGGCCAGGGGTGCCAAGTGTGGGACTTTGTATCCCTTACATGTATCAGGGGTATTTGATCATGTTGTTGCAATAACCGAGCAGCCAAGCACTTCTTTGTGGCATTGCAGATTGGGGCACATGAGCCAGAATGGAATGAAACTCTTATGCCGTTTGGGTTATGTACCGCATTTGAGTTTCTCTGATTTTGAATTTTGTGAGCACTGTCTCTATGGGAAGCAGACTAAATCAGCCCATAAAAGAAGGGGAAAGAAAGAGTTTGAAATGCTTGGTTTAGTGCATTCAGACGTATGTGGTCCCATGCCTACACGGTCATTAGGCAGGGCTGAATACTATGTGACATTCATTGATGATGCAACTAGGAAAGTGTGGGCTTATGCTATAGCTCGGAAGAGTGATGTGTTCCAGGTATTTCAGAAATGGCTGGCCTTGGTTGAGAATCAGTCAGGTAGAACGCTTAAATGCCTACGGACTGACAATGGTGGAGAGTATCTCTCTCATGACTTTCAGCATTTCTGTGATACTCGTGGGATCAAGAGGGAGCTCACATCCCCTCGTACTCCAGAGCAAAATCCAGTTGCAGAAAAGATGAACCGTACCATTCAAGAAAGGTTGCAATGCATGCTTTCCAATGCAAGTCTTTCTGGTGGTTTTTGGGCTGAGGCAATGAAGACTGCAGTGCATGTGATCAATAGATCACCTAGTAAGAGTTTGGATGGTGGTATTCCTGAAGAGGCATGGAGTGGCAAGAAGCCCTCTTACTCTCATTTGCGTATATTTGGGTGTGAGGCATATGCACATGTGCCAAAAGAGCTTCGAAAGAAGCTAGATCCTAAGTCTAGGAAATGCATCTTTTTGGGTTATGGTGAAAGTGGAGAGATGGGCTATCGTCTCTGGGATCCAGAAGCAAAGAAGATCATACGCAGCCATGATGTGGTCTTTAATGAGAAGAAGATGCATAAGGCACCCATGAGGGATGTGGAAATGAGGAGAATCACTTTCCAGGATGTGAATCCACCTGCCTATGTTGATAGACAGCAAGCTGTCCATGCACCAAATGTGCAAGAAATGGTACCACCAAGTACTCCCACAGGTATACAATCAAGGGTAGATGATGGATCATCTATTGGTGGAAATGATGAGCCAAATGTGGCTGATATGCAAGTGGGACAGCAAGCTGAAATGCCATTGAGAAAATCATCTAGAGTGTCTAGACCGCCTGATAGGTTTGTTCCAGGGGTAGACTATGTGATGCTTACTGATTGCGGGGAGCCTTCTTGCTATAGAGAGGCTATGATGCGTGAGGATCAACGCAAGTGGGAGTATGCTATGCCAATCAGAGATGAGTTCACTTATGAAGAATAAGACTTGGGACTTGGTTTCTTTGCCACATGGAAAGAAAGCATTGCCATGTAAATGGGTCTACAAAATGAAGGTCACAGGTGATGATGTGCCTAGATACAAGGCCCGTTTGGTTGCTAAAGGGTTCAAGCAAGAGAAGGGTGTGGACTTTGATGAGATATTCTCTCCGGTTGTGAAGATGACCACACTTAGATGCATGCTTGGGACTAGTGGCAGTAGAGGATATGGAGCTTATGCAAATGGATGTCAAGACAGCTTTCTTGCATGGGGATTTGCATGAGGACATTTACATGGTGCAGCCGGAAGGCTTTGAAGAAAAGGGCAAAGAGCATTTAGTTTGCAAGCTGAAAAAGAGTCTCTATGGTCTTAAGCAAGCACCTAGAGAATGGTATCAGAAGTTTGATGCTTTCATTCGGTCCTAGGGTTTTAGAAGGAGTGAAATTGATCACTGCCTCTACACTAAAAGGGCTAAGGATAATAGCCTGATAATCCTGGCACTATATGTGGATGATATGCTATTGGCTAGCAAGAATACTTATGAGCTAGATGCATTAAAGGCCAAGTTGCATGAGGCCTTTGATATGAAGGATTTGGGATTTGCAGGTCATATTCTTGGTATGCGCATCACGCGTGATCGGAGTAGGAAACTCCTTTGGCTTTCACAAAAAGAGTATGTTACAAAAGTATTGCAGCGTTTCAATATGGAGGGGGGGAAGGCAGTGAGTACTCCATTGCCTCCATATGTGAAACTGAGTCATACAGATAGTCCCCAAATCAGATGAGGAAAGGGCCATGATGGCTAAGGTTCCTTATGCATCAGCAGTTGGGAGTCTTATGTATGCTATGATAGCTACTAGACCAGACATTGCATTTGCAGTGGGAGTTGTTAGCCGGTATATGGCTAATCCAGGAAAGAGGCATTGGGAGGCAGTTAAGTGCATCATGAGGTACATGAAGGGTACCAAGGAGATGTGCATCTGCTTTGGTAAAGGAGACATGCGTGTACTTGGGTACACAGATTCAGACTATGCAGGGCATGTGGATAGTAGGAGATCCACTTCTGGTTATGTGTTCACCTTTGCAGGTGGTGCAGTGTCGTGGATGTCTCATGCACAGAAGTGTGTTGCTTTGTCTACCACAGAGGCTGAGTATGTTGCAGCCACAGAGGGTTGCAAGGAGGCTATATGGCTTGATCGGCTAGTGGGAGATTTGGGGATTCATACAGGTGTACCGACATTGCATAGTGATTCCATGAGTGCTATTCAGCTAGCACGGAATCCGGTCTTTCATGCAAAGACCAAACACATTGAGGTCAGGTACCATTTCATCAGGGAGGTACTTGAGGACAAGCGCATAGAGCTTGTCAAGGTTCATACAGATGATAACCCTGCAGATATGCTGACGAAGAGTCTACCTAGTCAGCGGTTTGAGTATTGTCGTGTATTGATGGGCATTGGATAGTATGCTCACTGGTTGTTCTCCCTTAAAGGCACATTGTCCTTTAAGTGGGAGGTTGTGGGGGTTAAAGGTCACTGTGCCTTAACCCCAGTTATGTACAATACTCAAACACATATATAAATGAATGAAAAAGAAGATTAGGGTGGTTCTGCACCCACCAAAACTTGTGTGGCTCTCTGTCTCTCTCTCTCCTTCTTCCATTCTTGCTTCCGTTGAGAGCACTCTCAGTATGCATAGACATATGGCATTGATTATGAAGAAACATTCAGTCCAATTGCAAGGATGGCAACTGTAAGAGCAGTCATTGCTACGGCTGCATCAAAGGGATGGTCTTTACATCAGATGGACGTAAAGAATGCCTTCTTGCATGGTGATTTGCAAGAAGAGGTCTTTATGGAGCAACCACTAGGTTATGTTCATGCTGTTCATCCTGAGTTTGTTTGCAGGTTAAAGAAAGCCTTGTATGGCTTGAAGCAAGCACCTAGAGCATGGTCTGACAAGATAGGACAGTATATTGTCACTATTGGCTTTCAGATTTCCAAGGCAGATTTCTCACTTTATTTGAGAAAAACAGAGAAAGGTATTATGCTGCTTGTCATTTATGTTGATGATTTGATCATCACAGGTGATAGTGATGAAGATATCCTTCATGTGAAAATGCTATTGAAGCAGAAGTTTGAGATGAAGGATTTGGGAGAGCTGCGTTATTTCTTGGGCATTGAGGTGATTAGATTACCAAGTGGGATACAGCTCTTGCAGAGGTAGTATGGATTGGACATGCTGTCCAAATATGGGATGACAAGCTGTAAGCCTATTTCAGTTCCTTTGGAGCAGAATGTGAAGCTGAGCATAGATGCAGGTGAGCTTTTGGAAGACCCTACTATGTACAGACGCATAGTAGGAAGTTTGATTTATATGACTATTACCAGGCCAGATTTGAGCTATGCTATTGGGTTGGTAAGTCAGTTTATGCAGGCTCCAAGGAAACCGCATTTGGATGCGGCTAGACGCATATTGAGGTATGTGAAGTCCACATTGTAGTATGAAATATTTTATGAGGCTGGGGTTCAGATACAGTTTTATGGATACACTGATGTTGATTGGGCTGGTAGTATTTCTGATAGACGATCTACCAGTGGATATGTGTTCTCTTTTGGGAGTGCTGCAGTCACTTGGAGCATCAAGAAACAGCCTACAGTTGCCTTGTCGAGCATAGAGGCTGAGTACAGGGGTACAGTAATGGCTGCATGTGAGGTAGCTTGGTTGCATAAGCTACTTATGATATGCATCAGTCTACAGATGGGCCAGTTGTCATTTATTGTGACAACATGAGCAGTATACACTTGGCAAATAACCCAGTCTATCATGCTAGAACAAAGCACATTGAGGTGCATTATCACTATGTGCGAGAGAAGGTTCTAGTATGTTTTATTGATCTAGTTGATGTCAGCACAGAGGATCAGGTAGCTGACATATTCATGAAGGGGATCGGAGACAGCAAAGGGCAACAAGAAGGAGAGGAGAACACACAATGTGGGGGTGTCAAGAGACACCAAAGAATAGGTATGCATAGTATATATAGTGGAAGCATAGTATACTATGTACACGGGACTGGCCACATGGCCTTTACCCCCAACAACCTCCCACTTAAAGGCGATGTGCCTAAGGGGAGTGAGAGTATGTACAACAATGTACAACAATAGAAGAAGGTCACCTATCCAATACCCATGAGGTCTCGGCAGTGTGCAAACCTTGCTGAAGCTAGACTCTTCGTAAGAAGATCTACAGGATTGTCGTCCGTATGAATCTTGACAAGCTGGATGAGCTTATCACCAAGTACCTGCCGTATGAAATGGTACTTGATATCAATGTGCTTTGTCTTGGCATGGAATACTGGATTCCGAGCTAACATGATAGCACTGTGGCCGTCGCAGTGTAGCACTGGAATCTCCTGTAACATACCTAACTCTGCCAAGAGACGAGAAAGCCATATGGCCTCCTTTGCGGCCTCCGTGGCTGCCACATACTCTGCCTCAGTGGTAGAAATGGTAACACAACCCTGTAGATGAGAGACCCATGAAATTGCACCACCTGCAAATGTGAACAAGTAGCCTGTAGTCGACTTCCTACTCACTGGACAACTTGCATAATCAGCATCTACATACCCATGTACTATTGAATCTATCTTCCCAAAGCATATGCACATATCCTGAGTGCCTTTGAGATAACTCATAACCCCTTTCACTGCTTCCCAATGCCGTTTGCTAGGATTCGCCATGTATCGGCTCACTACTCCCACTGCATAAGCAATGTCTGGTCTAGTAGCAACCATGGCATATATCAAACAACCAACAGCCGATGCATAAAGTATCTTGGACATTGCAGCTTGCTCCTCATCTGATTTCGGACTATCCTCTTGAGAAAGTTTGCAGTACGGAGGCAATGGAGTAGAAAGAGCCTTCGCACCCTGCATATGGAATCTCTCCAAAACTTTCCCAATGTATTCCTTTTGAGACAGGTAAAGCAATTGCCTTTGTCTATCTCTTTGAATACGCATGCCAAGAATATGGCTCGCAATGCCCAAATCCTTCATCTCAAATGCCTTATGTAGTTCACCTTTCAAGGCATTTAACGACTGCTTACATGTTCCGACTAGAAGCATGTCATCTACATAGATGAGCAAAATAAGAAGGCTGCCATCTTCGGCCCTCTTTACATAGAAACAATGATCCTCTTCACTCCTGCCAAAGCCCTGCTTTCTCATGAATGCATCAAACTTGTGATACTATTCCCTCGGAGCTTGTTTCAAGCCATATAAGCTCTTCTTGAGCTTACATACATGACGAGGTTTCCCTTTGTCAATGCACCCCTCTGGCTGCTGCATGTATATCTCCTCATGGAGATCACCATGAAGAAACGCGGTCTTCACATCCATCTGATACAACTCCAAGTCATCTCTAGCAACCAAAGCTAAAACAGTCTGCAAGGTAGTCATCTTTACTACGAGAGAAAAAACCTCATCAAAATCAATCCCATGTTCTTGCTTGAAACCTTTTGCCACAAGCCTGGCCTTGTACTTTAGTGAAGTGTCAGCCGGTGTAGACTTTATGCCCATCTGGCAAAGGCACCAAATCCCATGTGCCATTCTTCTTGAGAGATGCCATCTCGCTCTTCATGGCCAACTCCCACTTAATCTTATCTGCCCTCTACATAGCCTCTTTGTAGCATGAAGGCTCACCACAGTTAGTCACCATAAGATAGTCCAAACCTGGCTGAAATCTATCAGGAGGATGTGACAGTCGAGTACTCCTCCTCAACTGAGGGGCGGGCTGCTCATGTGAGGCTCGTTGCCCATCAAAACACGGCTGTTCTACATCGTTATATGGCTGAAATTGTGGTATATGTGGACCTATGGGTGGCTGATCTACCTGACCACCATCCAATACATTTTCGGGCTATCTTGTTCTATCTCCTCTTGTACTTGCCTAACTGGCTATCTAATGTATGTGTCCTCAAATATGGTGCGTCTCACCAATTTTGGTCTATCAGCTGATCTTTTTGGCATAGAATGCTCTTTGAAGACAACGTCATTGTTGCGTACTATTTTATGATGGCTAGGATCCCAAAATCTATATCCCATCTCTCCCTCCTCACTATAACCAAGAAATATGCATTTCTGTGCTTTTGGATCTAACTTGTTGCGATCCTCTCTGCGTATGTGCACGTACGCATCACAACCAAACACGCACAAGTGTTTATAAGACGGAGGCTTGCCTGTCCACATTTCTTCAGGCACCTTGTAATCAAAGCACAATGAGGGGAACGGTTGATTAAATGTATAGCAGTTTTTACTGCCTCAGCCCAAAACCCATGAGATAAAGCAGCATGTGACAACATTGAACGGACTCTATCCTGTATATTCCTATTTAACCTCTCAGCAACACCATTTTGTGATGGGTTGTGAGGTGGAGGGAGTTTCCTTTTGATTCTTTCGACACATACTCACCTCCATTGTCAGATCTAAGACATTTCAATGACCTGCCTGTTTGATTTTCTACATATGCAAGCCATATCTTGAAAGTCTGAAACACATCATCTTTCTGACGCATAGGATACACCCATGCCTTTCGTGTAGCATCATCAATAAAAGACACAAAATACTTGCCACCACCCAAAGAAAGCTGTGGCATCATACACACATCTGTATGTACCAAATCTAATGGCAAGAGCTTAGGCATAAGTTTCTTTTTGTGAGGTAATTGAACTTGCTTCCCATAAATGCAATGTTCACAACTAGCAAATTCAGAGCCACTAAACACAGGCAAGTAGCCACAATGAGATAAGATTTCCATTCCTTTCTTGCTCATATGCCCCAACTGGCAATGCCACAGCACACTTGTTGGCAGCTCTGTGGTAGCATGAGCTGAACTACATGAAACAGTACAAGAAAGAGGGTATAGAGAATCAACCAATGATCCCTTTGTCATGACCAAAGATCCTTTACATATTTTCCATTTCCCATGCCCAAAAGAGAGTACATGACCACTCAAGTCAAGCTGACTTACACTGATGAGATTCTTCTTTAGCTCAGGTACATGCCTTACATCATGAAGTGTAAAAATGTGTCCATGACCAACCTAGAGATCAATTTCACCAATGCCTGCAATACGTAGCTCATGATCATCTCCAAGAAAACCCGGTCCCATGTCACCTGCCATGTATGTTGTGAACCACTCACGATGTGGAGTGACATGAAACGAAGCTCCCGAGTCAATGAGCCAAGTATGCATAGCAGTGCCCATGCTAGCTAGCAAGTGCTGGTCATCATGAGAAGACATCTAAAGTATCTCCTATTCTGCTACATACTCATCCACTATGTTATCAATCTCCTCAATGGTAACACCACCTTGGCGTGTCACACCTCTATCATGAGAACCTGGAGAAGCATACGAAAGAGCATTTGCTTCAACTTTGCCCTTCCCTTTGTCCTTGTTTTTGTCATTGTGCTCTTTCTTATCCTTTGACTCCACTTTACCTGCCTTTTTGTCAGCCTATAGCTTATGACATTGACTCTTATAATGCCCTTTTTTCTCACAGTAAAAGCACACAATGTCCTTTTTAGATATAGATTTGCTTCTAGACTTGCCTCTTTTGTCTTTATCTCTGTCCTGTTGTCTACCTCTGACATTCATAGCACTAGAGGCTTTGGAACCTGCTCTATTTTGCCTATTCATGTCCTCCTGCATGATGGCACCCTCTACATCAGCATAGACTTGCAAATGATGAGAGTTGCTAGTGGCTGTGACAAATGTATCCCAACTGGGAGGCAAACTGACCAAGAGCAATGATGACTTAACCTCATCATCCAAATTCAGCCCATGCTGAATAACATGACTGAAAGTCTTATTAAACTCATTCAAATGAGTCAATACAGATTGCCCTTCTCTCATTTGCAATTGCACAAGCTTCTTCAACCAAAAAACTTTGCTAGAAGCGCTTTGCTATGCATATAATGTCCCTAATCTCTGCCATGCATCCCATGCAGTGTTCTCATTCCGAATACTCATAACAATGTCATCGCAACATGTCAACATAATAGTGGCTTTAGCAAGTGTGTTTACCCTCCACCATTCAGCATTTGTCATAGACGTAGGCTTCCTGCCTTGCTCTTGAATGGGAACATATTGGTCCTTGAGATACGGTATGCTCATGCATTGTGTCTGCCACACATCAAAGTTGCTAGTTCCCTCTAGCTTTTTAATGTTCATCATAGATGACGAATCTGCCATAATGTCCAAGCCACAACAACAAGACAATAATGATGTTCAAACACTTAGCTCCTTGCAAGCAATCAATGCCACCAAAGAGTGAAATGCACTACAAGTGCACAGCCTGTACAACAGGTGCCCGCACTTAAACCAGTGCCAAAACCTTCAGCAACAAGTGAAGAATCCTTGCATACAATTGCATTGACCCAACATGGCATATGACATCCAAACTGTAGCATTTACCAATTGCAACTGTTGCCCAAAAATTCACTGCATATGGCATCCAAAATGTAGCATTTACCAATTGCAACTGTTGCCCAAAAATTCACTGCATATGGCATCCAAAATGCCTCAAAAAACCATGCTCAAGTTTGCACTTTACGTTGTGTCAAATTTGTGTCCTGCACCAAACCTCACCCCCACTTTACCAAATGGCAAGCTCTACCACCACATCCGGTGGGCCATGCCGAGAAGAAAATATTACAACAAATGCAAAAAACAAAATAAGGTAGAGACAAGTGCAAGAAATAGCCTCTTACTTGGTCCTTCACCGAATTGTGAAAAAATGCCAAATGACATGCGAAAAGAGCACTATATCTCATAAAGTAATGGTCGAATGGCAAAGTGATGAACAACAAACTTGTAGCAAGTTGGGAATACTCCAACTTCTCAGAAGTGAGTTGAGCCAAATTCTCCAAGGATGAGAATATATGGCAGCTCCAAAAGTGCCTGTCAAGAAAAGTGACTCACACAAAATGTTTGCAAATTTTATGAGCAGGGTTCGCCAGTGAATATCTCCCAAAAAAAATGTCAGATGGCTTTACTGTAGAAGGCAAACTTGTAGAAAATCCAAAAATCTCCAAGTCTTGTGTTGACTATGAGTCCAAATTACTGACAGAAAAAGAGAGATTAAATCTAAAAAATTACTGTCCAATAAAAAATGACTGTTTGAGAATTTTGAAACAGCGATTTGGGGCTGTAAACGATCGAATTCGGCCAAAAAATAGCAGACCCAGGTCCAAAGGACCTGAAATTGCTCAGAGCATCGAAATTGAGTAAAATAGAGTACTTGTTTGCAAAATTTCGACGTTGTGACCAAAAACTGCCTGTAGAAGGGAGGACAAGCCAGAGATTCGTCTCTCTTATCCTCAACCACGACCAGGGTTCTCCCTCAAGACACTAGAGATTTCTTTTCCACAGCTGCAAGTAGCTCAAAGGTCTCTCACTCTTCACCTCTCTCTCAAACTCTCCAGAAAACAGAACTCCTTACTCCACCGAGTGGCTCCGGCAAGCTACTCAAGGTCATCGGGCTGCCACCAAGCTTCCCAGAGCTCTGATACCAATTTGAATGGGATCGAGGACAGCAAAGGGCAACAAGAAGGAGAGGAGAACACACAATGTGGGGGTGTCAAGAGACACCAAAGAATAGGTATGCATAGTATATATAGTGGAAGCATAGTATACTATGTACACGGGATTGGCCACATGGCCTTTACCCCAATAATTTACGAAGGCATTGGGCACAGAGAAGTTGCACAAGTTCAAAGGCCTGCTTGGTGTGCAGGAATTGGGATTGAGCTCAAGGGGAAGTGTTGAGATATCGAGCTCCACTCATGATATGCCAAGGTGATCATTGTGCATTTATGTCACTGACTTGTTAGCTGCAGATGCGGTTGGTACACCGCCCATGAATAATAGCTAGATGACAGCTATCTTTATGTACTCTGATTAGTTGCTCAGTTAGTATGTCACCTTAGTTAGCTGAGTTTGGTTTGAGACCCACATATCGGGTTCACCTATTCTTTTGTACTCAGAGTTTTTGGCTTTCACAACTAAGAAGAGAAAAATTGTTTTCAACCTCCACCTTTGTGTATATTCCTCCATTGTGTATGTACGAAAGCTGCAACTAAGACTCCTTCCTTCTCTCCCACTCTCTTTACAAGTGCATCGTGTGTAAAAGAAATGTGTATCATCATGATTGAGGTAATGAAGGCTTTCGTCTTCATTGGGGGTTGTAGGGTTTAGGAGGAGTTTAAGGGTTAGAAGGAGGTTCCAAGGTTTAGAAGGAGTTCCAGGGTTAGAAGGAGTTCCAAGGTTTAGAAGGAGGTTCCATGGGTAGAAGGAGTTCTAGAGTTTAGAAGAGATTCCAAGATTTAGAAGGAGTTCCAAGGTTTAGAAGGAGTTCCAAGGTTGGAAGGAGTTCCAAGGTTTAGAAGGAGGTTCCAGGGTTAGAAGGAGTTCCAAGGTTTAGAAGGAGTTCCAAGGTTTAGAAGGAATTCCAAGGTTAGAAGGAGGATCCAAGGTTTAGGGTAGAGTACATGGTGGAGAACTCATCTCCCTCATAGATCATGGAGTTTAAGGGCTGAGAAACAAAGGGTTTAGGGGTGGCATAGGAGTGGGAGAGGAAGAAGGTGTAAGAGCATGGGGGAAAGAAGAGAGAGGAGGGAGGAGGAGGAGGAGGAGGAGGAGGAGGAGAAGGAAGGAGGAGGAGGAAGAGGGAGGAGGAGGAGGAGGAGGGAGGAGGAGGAGAAGGAGGAAGGAGGAGAGGGAGAGGATGGGTTGCAAGGTTGGAGGTGTGGGGAGGAGGAGTTGCAAGGTTAGGACATGCTTTTGGACGTGGAGTGCAAGGAAGCATGGACACTTGAGACAATTGCTTGGAATACCAAAGTAGAACTCAACACAAAGCCCTAAAGAGTATGGGCTTCATTCCATTATGAGGTATTTATACAAGTTGGAGAGCTTCTCTCTCTGCATGTAGGAAGTGTAACACATTCTCTCTCTACATGTAGAACTCGCATGTAGAACTTGCATGTACAAGTCGTATGTAGGAGTTGCATGTAGAACTTGCATGTACAAGTCGCATGTAGGAGTTGCATGTAGAACTTGCATGTACAAGTCGCATGTAGGAGTTGCATGTAGAAGTCGCATGTAGAATTTGCATGTAGAACTTGCATGTACAAGTCGCATGTAGGAGTTGCATGTAGAACTTGCATGTATAAGTCGCATGTAGGAGGTGCATGTAGAAGTCGTATGTAGAACTTGCATGTAGAACTCGTATGTAGAACTTTCATGTAGAACTCGCATGTAGAACTCGCATGTACAACTCGTATGTAGAACTTGCATGTACAAGTTGCATATAGGAGTCGCACGTAGAAATTGTATGTAGAACTTGCATGTAGAACTCGCATGTACAACTCATATGTAGAACTTGCATGTACAAGTCGCATGTAGGAGTTGCATGTAGAAGTCATATGTAGAACCTGCATGTAGAACTCGCATGTACAACTCGTATGTAAAACTTGCATGTAGAACTCACACGTACAACTCGCATGTAGGAGTTGCATGTAGGCATTGTATGTAGAAGTCGTATGTAGAACTTGCATGTAGAACATGCAAGTTGGATTTCTAAGAGGGATTATTTCTAGCCTTATGCAAGTACAAGTGAAGCTTTGCCACTACTCTACACACACATTCTGTTCTACATAAGTCCATGTTGGCACAGAGACAACATACTCCCAGATCCATTTTATTACCCATCCTCGGGGTATGGCTGATTGCGACACGTACTTGGGTTGCCATGCTTTTAATCTAGTGGCTGTGGAACTTGTGTCATGCCAGTCGATTCTGCTGTAAAGCCTTAGCACCATACATTTTTTGCACAGTTTCCAGGTAGCTTGTATCCACCATTTGCTCGAACAAAGATATGTGGCATGCTTCTAAGAAGATCACTCTTTGATAGAGTTGGCTTATAATGTGAGCATCGACCCTTTCATTGGGATTAAAGCTGAGTGGAGGCAAATGGGAATCAAGGTAACAAGGGACCTCTAGAATGAATTCCAATGTTTTACAAAATATAGCACCGAGGCGAAGGAAGCGATCAATGTTGCTGTGCTCGGACCATTGTGCCTTGGACATTCCATTCTAAACCAGAGTAGGGTTTGATCATTGGCCAATTAATGGTTTGATCTTCAGCCAAAGTGTGTATGTTAGCTTCCCATTTTTTACGCCATGGAACTGCATGGAATTTGGAATGGGTTCTGAGACATGGAGGTGCCTGTAGGTGCTCCTTCAAGAAGATTACATTAAAGAGCTTGGGGTGGCAGCAGTGAGGTTGTGGATCCAACTTACTAATCCAACCTTCACTAATTTGATGCTAACAAAGGTTGGTAGGAAAGTTGTCCAGGGTCCATCCCCCTCGAGTTTTCATATCAGGATATTTTCTCCAAAATTCCTTGATGGGGTTACTGGGAAGTGGAATCTCATCAAAATCATACCCATCATTGGAACTTGGCATGGGTGTACGAATTGGATTATCTGGATCCTGATATTCAAAATCAAATACTGTGTCATTTTCTGCTGATGGAAGCACAAGTACTGTCGAAGGTGATGAGGGGGCAGGGAGAGAATCTGGGGACATGGGGTAGAAATATGGCAGAGTGTTAGTTGCAGAAGGGGGAGCAGAGGGGAGGGGGGGAAGAACTAGGCAAATGGTTTGAGCAGCTTGGTAATCCTGAAGGGTAGGATTAGCAAGGGAGGGGGAAAAGCTAGGTGTGAGGGGCTCGTAACTTTGTGACTGTTGGGTTAGTTGAAAATGGTGAGAGGCATGAGCAAAGAGACGATGGAGGGAATAGATGTTGGATGGAGCTCAAGGAAGGTTAAGAGGGTGGTAGCAGCAAGGGTAAGGGAGGTTATGATGTTGGCAGAAAGAGTGGTTAGATATGGAAAGTTGGATGTGAGATAGGCCCTGTCATCTTTTGACACTTCTTTTTGCTGGTGCAATGGGATGATCAGCTACATGGGTGGGATGTCAATTATGCCGTGCCTTGCAAATAATAGGGATGGCCTTTGTAGCAATGGCAACAAACCTACAATGATGCTGAGGGGAGCACTACCCATGAGGCAGACATATGCAATGAAAGCATCTATCCTGAGTGTTATAACCCGGCATGTGTAGATAAGCAAAATATATTTTTCTCATCTTCGGACAAGTCTTGGCAAATCATGCACAGGGTTTTGGTCCCAATGGAATGTTCCCATTTGATTGTTGGATGAGTAGATATGATCCTGATTTGGAGTAGCTTCCATTGGATAAGCACGCGTGCGTTGAGGTGATGTTTCCCTTGTAGAGTAGCCACAAGCTCTTGGTATACCACCGTTGTGCATTGAAGTGGGGTTTCAGTGGTGTTGTCTTCCAATGCCTCACTGTTGTGCACTAGCAATTGGAGTTCAAGCTTGGAGATGACTATCTTTTGGGAGTGCATCTCATTCATTTTTTCTTTGTATTGATGGTAGATGGTTGTATAGGCCTCCTTAAGCTTTCTCATTTGCAAGGTGACCTTTGCCTGTTAAGGAATATCTTCAGTGGTATTGGACCATTGGTCCAAGACTTGTGCTTGTGAAGTATTGGCCTCTTGAGCGGTTGCAAGTTGGTCTTTTAAGATTCTGCATTCCCGTGTCATCTAGTCAATGCTGAAGGCAGGCACTGCCAAAGATTGTTTCATTTCTTCAAGCTTGTCTTTGCAATCTTGGAGCTCTTCTTCTTTGTGAATTAGAGTTAGTCGAGCTTGTGCCACTACCTTCGTCTATTGAGGATATGTGGATGTCAAGGAGTTATAGTAGGTCTGTAGGATTGCCGTTGCTTGTACTGCTTTTGTCAGTTGCTTGAATTTGGTGGAGGTTGGAGGTCACATCCCTCATTGCCTTTTCTTGAGCTTGGAGAGCTTGGTTCATGCGCACTTCTTCTATCTCCTTCTCATCTATCTATGCCTAGAGTGCCTTGACCTCTATGGCGATTGCTTGGAATTGGTCTTCGATTTCTGTTGCAGTCTATCTTCCCAATTCCCTTGCATATTCTTTATTGGCCAAGCTAGTGAATAGTTTTGACATTTGGATCATTTGGCTAGCTTGATGTTGGAGAATGACAGATGGCGATGAGGTCTAGCGATACTATTGATACAAGTGGTGCCTATGTAGCCAACGCGATGATTTTGTAGTACTTGGGGGAGGTTGTTCCAATAGTATTTTAGTCCCTTGTGTACAATAGTCATACTCTTGATCTCGCAGTAGCTCCCCTTGTGGCTCATCGACTTCATGGCATCGATGGGTGGTTCTAGTACTTATGTAGCCTTAGGCTTTGGTGCCGATCTTTCCTCAGGTTGTGGTGCCGATCTTGCCTCAATCTGGTTGTTGTTGTTGTTGGAGATATATTAGTTGTAGTTGTGCACCGAGTTGTAGCATCTCTTGGGGCAATTCCGCATTCCTAACCTCCAAAATAGGTATTTCTTCTAAGACAGTTGCACCTATGAATATGATAGTAGGAGAAGTTGGTGACGGCTCCCATACTGGTGAGAAGGGTACGTCCAACTCCTCAATTGGTTTTGGTGATTGGGGCAGAGTCATTTCTCTTTCTTGTAGTTCTTTTTTGATGATTATAGCCAATAAGTGTGGAATTTTACATTTTTGGCATAAAGAACCCTCTAGTTTCTTTGTCAAGAAGATGACTAAGTGTTGGACCCAGTCTTGTTTTAGCTTCCTACTTAGCAAAACAAATGTGTGGAGTGGAAGGGATTGATTTCTACTGCACTTAACCCCCAGGATTGTGGATAGGAATTGTGCTGCTTCCTTAAGGTGATGGTCAAGGATTGTGCGAAGCAATATGTCATCTCTATGGATCAGTGTGCCCTTGGTGAGGAGAGATTGTACTTCGATAAAATTTGCATCAGCAAGTCGTTTAGGGTATTTGGCACCTTGTGTTGGTAGTGAGAAAGCTCTTTGAGTGACTGTACTGTCGAGGATAATGTTTAGTTTGCTATGATGTACAGTGATTGTACCATACTTGCCAACCTTTGCATTGCTGGAGTGGTAAGGATGGAGAAAATCCTT